>NC_140241.1:9862474-9929974 GCF_949987555.1 Borostomias antarcticus | reverse complement strand
GACATTTTGATTATTCTGGGAACATTTTTTATTTATTATTTTTCATTTTTAAAGGGGTAAGTGTGTATTTGCTCGTAAAACCACTATATAACATTGCAGTCAATACAAATAAACCTGGCCTCGGGGGGCGCTAAAGCAATCGGTTACATTTTTGTCACTTTTAAGCATTTGTGCTTGTTATACAGTACCTACACCCTGTTAGCCAATCAGCTTCATCTTTCTCTAGTCACCAGTAGGCATGCCTCAGCATCACTGTACTAAGCTTTGGAAAAATCGGCATGGCAGTTAGGGCTAAAAAGAAAATGAGCTCATATATATATATATATATATATATATATATATATATATATATAAACTATTCTGAACTGGGAAATAGCATCCTGTAGGTCTTGAGATTTTAAGGTTCTAGTGCAAAAGACAATTAAGGTACCTAGTGTTTAAATGGGTTGGGCTTCAGAGTCAATGTGTCTTTTTCCCTTCAAAGAGTCTTTTTCCCTTCAGTGTCCCAAGTTTTCATGGAAAGTAGAAATATGCATATGATTGCAAGCACATACTCAGTAAGTACACATCAATATTCTGTATCTATTCACCAAACAGAATCTGGAAATATCTTTATTTTCCATCTGAAGTCAACATTAACATAAAGAAAACTGCTATTTAGGGAAACATATTTGCATCGCCTAAGAAAACAAGACAGTGGTGACTGAATCAAATTGCCACTCTGCTTTGCATAATGCTGCTATGCAAATCAACGCATTTGCAATGTCTGTTAGAATAGGGAATGACTCACCATCACATAAGCCCTTTAAAAGAAACAATAACATTTCAGAGTTTAGTTAACACAACAAGCAGCATCACCATTGGAAGTTGGGACATTTGACGGTAAGTGGCCAATTTCAGTAATGTTCTGAAGATCGGTCTGTACACTATCTCCAGTGAAAAAGCTGAGATGTAGCAGGCCGTAGGTGTAAATCATGGGGTGGAGGCTTGCAGGACCAGGAAGCGATACTAACTTAGTGTGAAAGTGTAAAGTATGTATGAATGGTACAATACCTAATGGGAAAGTGTAAAGTATGTATGAATGGTACAATACCTAATGGGAAAGTGTAAAGTAAGTATGAATGGTACAATACCTAATGGGAAAGTGTAAAGTAAGTATGAATGGTACAATACCTAATGGGAAAGTGTAAAGTATGTATGAATGGTACAATACCTAATGGGAAAGTGTAAAGTAAGTATGAATGGTACAATACCTAATGGGAAAGTGTAAAGTATGTGTCAATGGTACAATACCTAATGGGAAAGTGTAAAGTATGTACAATACCTAATGGGAAAGTGTAAAGTACGTGTCAATGGTACAATACCTAATGGGAAAGTGTAAAGTATGTACAATACCTAATGGGAAAGTGTAAAGTACGTATCAATGGTACAATACCTAATGGGAAAGTGTAAAGTACGTGTCAATGGTACAATACCTAATGGGAAAGTGTAAAGTACATATTTATGGTACAATACTTAGAATTAGAATATTGATAAAGGGAATTAGTGGTGAAGTAAAGGTCTGTAGTTTACAGGAAAGCCTGATAATGCGTCTTGTCTTGAACGGTAATAAAAGCTTTTATGTCTTTATTCGCTTGAGAAGAATATTTATCTCGCTGAGGGGACTAGAGGCTCATTAGCACAAGCCAAACAGGATTTAGCATCCACAGTGGGCCCACAACAAAGCCTTCCACTCTGTGTCTCCATGGTGATGGTAACTATATTTTTCAAGCATGTAGGAGAGTTAAAGTTTAACAGTACAGAACACACATATTGTTGGCACTCGCACACGCATGTACTGTACTTACCCATGCATGCACACTCTGGGGAGGTATGGTAATATGACCCCCCCTGACGCCAGTGTCTTTGTAATTACTGTACTGTCACTTTACTAGAGCAAGAGGAACTTTATGAGAGTTTGTGGGTTTAACAACATAACTGAGACACATACAACACACTCAATCAATCAATCAATCCATCAATCCATCAATCCATCAACCAATCGACAAATCAATCAACCAGTCAATCAATCAATCAATCAATCAATCAATCAATCAATCAATCAATCAATCAATCAATCAATCAATCAATCAAACAAACAAACTTTATTTATAGAGCACATTTCATACATAGAGCCAGACCACACAATGAGAGCCTTCCTCCGTTGTCAAGCTGTTTTTCTCTGTTGTCAAGCAGTTTTAGACAGTTATGTAACTGTTCCTCCATGAAACAGTCTAATGTTAGGAAAGGATGAGCAATTAGATTAGCCGAGCCAGTAGCCTTACTTCCATTGAGCTTCAACTTTTCCCCTCAAGGCAAAAGTGCACAAGGTCTAAGCATAACAAGATGTGAGCGTGGAGGGATTATCCTGGTTGCATGTTCATGGTGCACAGTATACCATAACACATTTGCATAGAAACTAGAGCCTGGAACCTGAAACATGGAATAAACAGATTATGTTGGTGGTGCAATCAAACACAACAACGTTACAGCCATGTTACTGGTAATGGAACCTCAGAGAACAGCAGTTTTCATGCAAATCTGTTGTCATGGCAGTCAGAGTCGATGTAAGGACGTTTTTTTATGTGGTTGTTTCATAGCTGCCCTTGTGTTCAAGAGTCTCTGTACTGAGAGAATCCAGTCTCAGAGGATCTGTAGTCACATGCTATAGTATACTGCATCACTCAGAATGAAATTGAAAGCTTAAGCAATGCTCATTTATTTGAGATTCCAGGCTTGAAACCAGAGCCTTTAAACGTTCAACTTGTTTTGCTGCAGGTGAAAATGCATATATTATTAACTTGCTGACTGGATACTAGAATGACATTTGTATGCTTGGTTTTGACAGATGAGCTCGGCTGGGTTGGGGATAAAAATGCATTTCCCTGCTCTTCAAAGCAGCGCCCTGTGTCTTTAGGGTAGAGTACAGTAACATGGCGTACATACAGTAGAGTAGCACAGAGGTCCGAGCACTGGGCTTATCTGACTACTATATGTGTGCCATGTACTGACTCTCAAACTTGTTGTAAACACACAGCTTTCTCCCTTTAAGAGTAAGTAAGTAGCCTTGAGCTTAGTGGCCTGTAGGACAGGAGCCTATCTCCTGATTCCTTAGAATGAGGCAGCTTGATGTACAAGTACACCACCTGGACATGACGCTAGTATGTCACAGGTACTTACAGTACCCCCAACCCTTGATGCTGAGTGCCACACAGGGAGGGATTGGGTACGATTTTCTGTAATCTTTGGTATGACTCGGCCGGGGATCGAACCCCCAACCTCCCAATCTCAGGGCAGACGCTCTAACCACAAGGCCACTGAGCTGGTTCTGCCTTTAAGAACTAGACACATCACTTCACATCAGGGATGCACAATATATTGGCAGTCATATTAGTAATGGCCGTTCATTTTTCAATATTGGAACACATTGCCAAAACAGGGCAGATGTGAACAAGCGATAATTATTTCTGTCTAGCTGCTGTTGTGTGTTGTTTTTGAGAGGAACCAATATGGTAAATCTTTGATTTATCGGCTTTTCCAAATGTTTTGGAAGTAGAGACATGTTTACATGTGTTTTTCAGTATTTGATCATCATAGAAACTTTTATACAGATCAATATCGGTATCGGTAAACATCAGTTATCGGCCATGACACCAATGTTAATATCTGTTATCAGTATCGGCCAAACGTTTTGGTGTACCCCTACTTCTCATTCATAACCAGAGCAAAACGATCGGCTAGTACAGCTGGCTAGGTTCCATGACTACACAGTAGTATTTTACCTAGGAGTACAGTGGGGAAGATCAAAGAGAGATTCTACAGGTGATTTACTGTCTATTTGTTAGAATCACCTTGTTTAGCTATAAAAGACCCATTTGAGTCGGCATCTGGTTGGAGACCCCGTCACGCACTGCCTTATGTGCATGGAGAGCCCTTGAGAGAAAGGGATGTGCTGACTGAACCTTTCTCTCTCTCTCTCTCTCTCTCTCCACCTGTTCATTCCTTCTCTCCTATTCACTCACCTCATTCTTTCACTCCCTCTCTGGTGCAATCTATTCTAAGGTATTACCATAATAAGTCCTGTCGTGCACAACTCACAGTCATCGTAATTGATATGTTGGCGCTGGTGCTTGGAGGTGTCATTTGCATATAATCGTGTTAACTGATATGATAATGAGTGTGGAAGGCCTGATGCAAGCGGAATGGCTCACAGGAGATGGATGGATATTTGAATTATACACAATAAGCAATATATTAAATCAGTTCTCAGTAGTCCACAGTTCTGCCTGCTATAGCTGCTATATTTTTACCTGGGGAGTGTGGGTCCCCAACCCATCTGGCTCCTTTCTCCCTTCTCCTCTCCCCCCTCTCCTCTCTCACCTCTCATCTCCTCTCTCTCCTCTCTCCTCTCTCACCACTCCTCTCTCCTCTCTCCGCTCTCCCCTCCTTTCTCCTCTCCTCTCCCCTCTCCTCTCTCATCTCTCCTCTCTCCTCTCCTTTCCCCTCTCCTCTCTCTCCCCTCTCTCCTCTCTCCACTCTCCTCTCTCCGCTCTCCCCTCTTCTCTCTCCCATCTCCTCTCTCATCTCTTCTCTCCTCTCCTTTCTCCTCTCCTCTCTCTCCTCTCCCCTCTTCTCTCTCTCCTCTCCTCTCCTCTCTCCTCTCTTTCCCCTCTCCTCCTCTCCTCTCCTCTCTCCTCTCCTTTCCCCTCTCCTCCTCTCCCCTCTCCTCTCTCTCCCCTCTCCTCTCTCCTCTCCTTTCCCCTCTCCTCCCCTCTCTCATCTCTCCTCTCTCCTCTCCTTTCCCCTCTTCTCTCCTCTCCTCTCTCTCCTCTCCTCTCTCATCTCTCCTCTCTCTCTCCCCTATCCTGCACTCTCTCCTTTCTTGTTGTGAGTTGGCAGTCGTCCCTCTCTCCTCAGCCGTGACATCAGCGTGTGGTGTCATGTTGTTTGCAGATGATCTGTTTCTCATTACACCCGTCACAGAGCTGACGATGGGCTGGGGGGCGATGCCAAAAGGGAGGGATGTGAGAAGAAAGGAAACATTCGTGCTTTTCATTTAGTGAACATTTTTGTGAGCTTATAATGTAGTTTCATCTCAGTCAACTATGAATGGTGTGGTGGTTTTGTTTACACCCAGTTCTGTACACTGTAATTTATGAGCTTAGTTACCATTTCCAGGCTAGGCTCTGGGTGACAACATGTCTGCTCCTCATCTCCTATTGTGGTCCACTTATTATTCTGCCTTCATCATGCTTTTAACCAGGCCAATGCTAATTAGCTTCTCGGGCTCCAACAAACTTTATTATTGTCAGTATGACAAGCCTATAGCCTTTTATAAAAGGGACACCAGTAGCAGCAAAACAAAAAGATGAGAAAGGCAATAATAAGTAATTGACTATGACCACAACTTACTTTTACTTTGTGTTTTTGGGAAAGGTGTGAACAGAAGTGTCTGTGTCGATCTGTTACTCCTTGATTTTTGTTGTTTGTTGTTTTGTCTTGTGAGATAATCCTGATCATGTGAGCTCACATTCTGCTTTTCCCCACAAACCGGTCTGGCCGATTTCCAGTCGTATCCTCTCTCCTCTCGAAAATCACAACAACATGGCTGCTCTTGAGGTGCTCTCTCTTCGCTGTGTCAGAGCTAGGCGGGCACAACTTTATCGAAAGAACAGCAAATATCTGAATCCATGGATTTTCCCATGAGAGAGAAAGTTTTTGCTCTTCATCTGAATGGGTTCGGAAGTTCTGCCGGTAACATAAGTCATGACTAAGGGCTGAGCCAGTCACCTGCTAATCATCCTGACACCACCGGCGATGCCTCTAGCACAACCGCTTACATGGGAGACTTGCCAGGCCGATACAGAGAGACAGAACATGAGCTCGCAAGATCAGGAGGGTCTTGCCAGGCTAGAGCTTTCTCACGTTCAGCTCAACTTTTATGTATGTTCACCAACATTTTATAGCGTTAGATATAAATAAGAGATGGAGATAAAGTAAAGGTAGTGATTTGAGTTGTACGGGAGGGGTGTAGAAATGTACCCCGATGATTGGATTCCCTGCTCACAATTGCAGAGGCAGAGTGAGAGCTCTGCATGTCGACTCGGTAAGAAAAGACTGCAGTGGGGGTGGGGGTGGAGAGGATGCTGCCACTTTCCTGGCTTAAGAACGAAGCACACAAGCTGTTTCTTCCTCGCTGCTCCAATAATTGGCTTTCTTGCCGCCACATTTTAACAATCCATCCCTCAGAAGTGGGCCCAGACAGCCCCCCACCTCCCACACACACTCACTCCACTCTCCTCTCCTCTATCACCAAAGCGAGGGGTCCGGGGTGGGGGGCGGACCGTGCCGGCGAGGCCTCCCAGAGCTGTCGGGCCGGGGCGGAGTAGAGAGCGGAGTATGGTAATGAGGCGGAGGAGATTACATGTGGGAAGAACAGACTCGCCGGTTACTGGAGAGAGATGCGCCCCGTAGCCCACGGACACACAGCACTCCGGGGCGAGATGTGTCGGCATAATGTCAAGCTGAGAGAGTTTCAGCCGGGCATACGTAATGAGGACCAGATACATGATTTATGGGGGGGGGGGCAGCGTCGGTTGGAAGTACTTGGTTGGGTCTCTCTTGAGAACGAGATCCTGTGTGTCAATGAGACCAGTCTAAATAAAGGCTAAATGAATCAGTGGCTACAGTGCTGTACTGGACGTGGGAGTATTATCAAGTATTCATTCTGGCTACGTCTACCGCCTGGAACTCCTACCTCATCCTCCTAGCTCCCTTGATTATCACCCCTTCTTCCCATTCGTCGTGACTTTCCATGGCGCTCGCGGATAAGATAAGGGAGCGATGCTGCGTGTCGGCGCCTGGCGGAAGGTTCCAGAGCCGCGCACACGCCGCTCGGGGCTCTCGCCGTCCCTCCGAGACACAAAAATCAAAATTCAGACGCTAAAAAAACCCCAAACAACACCAGTGGAGCTTGCGATGCCGGCGTCTAGAGTGGGCCGTTTGCCGGTGCTTTCCCCTGCGTTCGCCGGAGCTGTGAGGGGGGCCTCTCTCGAAGGGGCACTCCCAGGCCATTACTACTAATGACTGCAGGGGATTTTTCCACTAGAACTCATCTGCAGCCGTTTGCCCTGGCGTAGACGCCGCTCATCCGGGAGGATGGGACTGCTACTGATGGATTAGAATAACGCTGCGTCCCGGGCATTTGTGCCGCACGAAATCGATTGCACGCGCGGATAACCCGCGATCACGCAATACATCCGCGCTCGCACACACACACACGCACACACACGCACACACACACACACACACACACACACACACACACACACACACACACACACACACACACAAACTCACCAACACACTCGCATAATGTTCTGCATAATGTCACCCAATTTCACCCAAGGCCTACAGTGCCGGCGAGTAATGCGAGAATCGGGTGTTGTCAGTCTGTGGGTTTGTTTGAGCGGTGTCACAGAGCCACAGAAAGACCTCCATCAGTTTTATTATGACAGTCCAGTAATGAAGTCTGGGCTCCCAGTGTGGAGCTCCTGCCCCGGCCCTGCCATGCTGGGGGCAACCACCCTCTCCAGAGGGAGCGATAGCAAAGCTACAATAATAAGTTCAGGGAAGGAAACTCATACTCTTTTATAGTTTGCGCTCGTAATGGCCTTTTTTTTTTGAAGCGATATGAAATATGAAATCTCTCCATCTCTCTTGTGGGAAGTGTAAAGGATAGCTCCTCAGATCTTTATTTCTCATGCTAATGGGAGAGACGCGGTCAAAGAGATATCCGCTGCTCTCCTCTGTTTTCACCACAGCGTGTTCTCAGCGCTTCCCAGGTACAATGTGTAAGTGAAGATATCGTTCCGGCGCCGGGCCATTTGAGTAATTCACTTTTTTTGTGAGCGTTATCAGAAGGATGTGAGATTCTCTCGAGTTGTTCTTTTCAAGGTGTCCCCATCATTCCTGTGTCACTTTTTTGAGGCTGTCACATAAATTTGTCTGTACCTGTGAGAAAGAGAGAGGGGGAGGGGGGGGGAGAGAGAGGGGGAGACAGAGAGAGGGAGAGAGAGAGGGGGGAGGGAGAGAGGGAGAGAGAGAGGGGGAGAGAGAGAGGGAGAGAGAGAGATAGAGAGAGAGAAAGATAGGGAGGGAGAGAGAGAGGGAGAGGGGGAGAGAGAGGGAGAGAGGGAGAGAGAGAGAAGGGGGAAAGAAATGGGAAGATAAAGAAAGCCTCTCTTCTTCCGTGATCTTGGCTTGTCTTGTCTTCGAGGTGGCAGGGGTCAGGGGTCATGGGTGGTCTGTGATGTGCACCTGGCTGCAGATCGCTCCCACAGACAGCTGCTGGGCTTACTGCTGGGAGCAGCTCTGGAGCCATGCTGTTCCAGGAATAGGAACAGGCAAACACATGCATTCGTTCACATACTGTGCACACACACACACACACACACACACACACACACACACACACACACACACACACACACACACACACACACACACACACACACACACACATACTTTCCATCCCAGTAGACCGTGGATATGGCACAGTAAAGCACACCTTCCTCTTCTCCCCTCTCTCTCTCTCCACCCCGTGTCAAGGCTCTTTCACACCCAGCGGTGGTGTGATGTTGAGAACAAGATGACACGGCAGTTTTGCTCCTGAGCATTGTAATTGCCTTCAGAGAGGGGTATCGCTGCCTCAAATCTTGGCCCCAGAGAGATGGACTACGTCAGTGAACGTTGCGATGAGCAACAGCAAGCCGACTGTTGTGTGCCTCCTGGAGGCTCGTTGTAGCTTGGAGCCTCTTCTGCCTCACGAGGGGGATCTTCTGTCCAGCCGGCTGCCCTGCCCAGCCGACACTGCCATCACTGGGCATCGCTGCACCGAGATAATAGCCTGACACTCTGATCCAATTGACCCTTTTCCCAGCAGCCATGCTGACATGTCACAGTAGAGTAAACACAGGTGTCATTGATTAAATTAATTACGGTCCCGTTCTACTTAAGGTGTCACAGACTTTCCAGTGAGCCAGAATGCACAATATCAGGGGCCTGGTCGGCCAGAATCCTAAATGGAACAAGGGCTTAATTAATGTTATTAATTACATCTGTATTTACCCTGCTATGACACATCAACATGGCTGCTGGGAAAAGAGTCTGTTCCCATTTCGTTTTACTTCATTATTCGAATCAGAGCATGCTGCCATTGCAGCTGTTTTCCCAAATGGAGGAGTCGTCTGTGACTAGTTCATTCCCTTACCAATCACGTCACAGTTTTAATTCCGTCATCGCATTCAAAGGACGCCATTTGGCCCGGTTGGAATTCCAACCGAGAAATCACTCTGGACGAGAGCCTTTCCAAATCCTAAAATCTTCAATCTTCAAATTCACAAATTCTGATTCAGGGGTCTGGAGCCAGACCACCAAGATACTTCTACTTCTAAATCAAATAAAATCAAATCAAACTTTATTTATATAGCGCATTTCATACACAGAGGCAACACAATGCGCTTTACAGAGAGCAATGGGAGGGTGGGCATAGGTCCCACCCCTACATATTCCAGAGGGAAGCAAAAAACAGTTTCATCCAGGGGCCAAAAAAGTGAGCTGTAAAAATTCTTCCCTGACCTCTCTCAACGAGACGATCGAGCAAGCTCCTGGAAAATGTTTGTCTATTGGCTAATAACATATACAGAGCAGTAAACATGGGCTAGATACTTCATAAAAGAGACATGACTAACAGGAGAGTCACAAATAGTTACAGAGAAGTTGCCTACATGGTAGGCCATTATGTGTTAGCTATCCCTGTAGTCTCTAATATGACTATTCTCTGTTCTCTCAAAACGCGTTCAAATGGCTGGATAATAGCCACTGTGGGAACATTTAAAGTTTTTTGCTTGACGACCTCCAAACTTGCTGCAGGATGCAGTGGGACAATTAAGCGTTTGATCTAATATGCGAAGCCGAACAATTTCTTCAATGAGCGCCGGTCGGCCTATCTCTGTAATTCAATTAGCCGAGGAGCAAACTGAAGCCCGTATATTCCTCCCTTCATTCCGCTGGGTTTGATTACCAAAAAACCGGCCTGCTTAACATTCCAGCGGCTGGGGCGGAGCCGTCCTATCTCCTACCATGACTAGAGGCAAAGATAACCAAGATTTATTAGACACCCAACAATTAATTAGAAAGCAGAGCTGGACTAATCCTGTTTCCAAGTGGGCCTAACCCTCCCCCCCCCCCCCACCCCACCCACACTATGGGAAGAAGCAGAGGAGCGCTTCAAAGTCGATGCGAAGCTTAAAGCATTTCGCACATTTTAGGTGTGTGTGTGTGTGCAGGTACTGTATACCGGATGAAGACGAGACCCTGTTGTTTACAGCATTCAGACACAGCTGTGGATCCTCCCTCGTAAGCGCGAGGGTTTAACCGGCTCACCGGTTCAAAAGGATGGGTGTCCAACGCTGCCATCTGATGACTCCTCCTGTCTCTGGTCCTCGTGGCTCTGCTTGGCTGCAGCCGGGGGGGGCGAGGGGGGCCAGTAGGCCACAGCACCGCACTGGGGGGGGGGGGGGTGCAGTCTGCCTGAGATCCTTGACAGGCACGCCTGGCCTCCAGTCTCATTGAACCCTCTAACTCTTGAGTGCATTGCACACCAGCAGATGGTCTAAATGCTTTGTTTGGGTTTATTAGAAAAGCCTTCCAATTAAGCTTTGATTCAAATGTACCCACAAAGCCATGCGGCGCAGCCAGATTAGATTGGCGATAACCACAGATTAGGAAGAAATATTATGAACAAAATTAATATTTTAATCATCAGATTGCTCTTACACCGAAAACATAATTTAACAGCTTTCACTGGCATTAGTCATGAAGAGGATTTCAGCTCCTGCTGTGTAACGAATGGGAGTTTTGTGTATCTGCAAGAATCAATAACAAACGATACCAAGGGAACATGTAACATAATGACTAAGTAACAAAGACAGGACATTAAAACACGAGATAACTGACATGGGTGAATGAGAGGCCATTGTAAAGCACCTTGAATAAAAGCGCTATGTAAGTGCAGTTCATTTACATGTCACAGGTCACAAGGAAGAGTAGAGGAATTTGTGGGAAGCAATAAACCAAAATGGCCGACTGAGATGAGACAGATAGGATGATAGTGGAGAGGGTCACTCTAGGTGCCCTCGGATGGGCCGACTCCCAAGTCCCGCGTGCTGGGATTGCCCAGGGCGTGGCCGGAGGGCGGGGGAGCGGGGCACAGAGGCCTGAGTGTGTGTGTGTGGTGGGGGGTGGTGGGGGGGGGGGGGGGCACGCATCAGAGTTCAGGAGACACATCATTGTTTATTTATCTTTTCTCCCTGCGTAATCATCATCGAGGGGAGTGTTTGTCACCATGCTTTGATTGGCGGGCAGTGGTGTTAGTGGCTAGCCCCCATACCTGCCCCGCCCCCAGACCTCCCCCAACCCCAGACCTGCCCCGCCCCCAGACCTTCCCCACCCCCAGACCTGCCCTGTCCCCAGACCTGCCCCGCCCCCAGACCTTCCCCACCCCCAGACCTGCCCTGTCCACAGACCTGCCCCGCCCCCAGACCTGCCCCGCCCCCAGACCTGCCCCGCCCCACCCCCAGACCTGCCCCGCCCCCAGAGCTACCACGCCCCCAGACCTTCCCCACCCCCAGACCTGCCCTGTCCCCAGACCTGCCCCACCCCAGGTCACTTGGGGCCGGTGGGGTGTAAAGCCTCTCTTTACTTTTATGTTAAGACCCTCACATTTTCCACACAATCCCCCATTAACGTGCTTTCATGCGGCAGACGAGTTCCTGCGCTGTGATATGAGATGAGCGTCGGTGTGGTGAGGTCGCGGCTGCTGTAGTTCACGTACCAGAACAACAACAACAAACGAACCATCAGACAACCTACCAGAAGGCCTCTGGGTTCTCCCAGCTGCAGTATGCTAACTTCACAGAGCTCGGCTGTCGAGGGGAGTATTGACGACGCTGAAGCTTATGCTTCTGGATAGGTGTTCAATCAAGGTAAATACAACAAACCAAAATTGACTCGCGGCAGACAAATAAGCACCAGTGATTGAAAGAAGATTGGCCAGTCTATTCTCTCAAGATCAAGTGAGCAGCTGTTTATGGATATTCTAGAGTGTGTGTGTGTGTGTGTGTCTGCGTGTCCGCATGTGTGTATGTGTGTGCGTGCTCTCAATCACTGCAGTAGCCATAATTGTGTGCCGGATGCAATCGGTTCTAAAGATCCTGGAACGTGCGGCTTACTACGCGGTACGGCAGCGCGATCACGGGTTCTGCGGTAGGGTTCTCCTCACCTTCGCTGACTCGCTGTAATACGGAGCGAACCCTGAGAAAACACCCTGTCAATCCCCATAATCCTCTGAGACGAGTCTGTTAATGTGGCGAGGCGGCCGCGATTGATGCCCCGCCTCCCAGGATCTGAGGAGAGCAGGACGTGCGTCCCGCTAACGGGGAGAGAGAGGCGCGGCGCGCCACGGGGCGGACATGTTGGAGGGGAGAGACAGAGCGAGGGAGGCGGGTGAAAGAAGGGGGAAAAAAGAGACGGGAGAGATGAACTCATACGCATCTTTCTGGGCCGGTTCCCAGCTCCTCTCAACGCCCTCAGTCGACTTCCTGCGGAATGCGTCCGCTCTAACAGGGCCGGCCTTCCGTGGCGTTCCAGCAGGATCCTTCCTCTTAAGCAGGAAGGACCTCGTATTGGTATTTTGCTACTCTTGCGCTTTGGTTTAAGCTCTAGATTACGCTCTTAGTCGCTTAGCACTAGATTATACTCTTAGAAAGGAGATGCACTAGTGAGTTCTGGCGAGTGCTGTAGCAGTACACTGACTACCTGCTGTTATGCCCCCTGGTGGCCCGGGGTAGCAGCGCGCCACATAAAGCAGCTGAGTTGATCAAATGAGGGTGCAGCCACACAAAACCAGGACAACAAACACGCAATAATGATTTTAATTACAAAAAACTAAATAGGAACAGGGAACAGAGAGGACTAACAGTGGCACCAAATAAAAGGCATAATCCAAAATAATAACCCCCCCCCCCCGCCCCACCAGATGCTACAGTACGCCCCTCAGAGTAGGCGGGGCTCCCTCTAAACTGGGGTGTTATGGCGCGTTCCAGGCCACCCGTAACTCGTGTTTTTCCGACCTTCTACACGTGAAAATGCTACGCTATGAAGTCGTGAGTCGTGACTTGAAGTCGTAACTTACGGGCTCAAAATCCTATCTGGAACGCGGCATTAGACAGCAAGCAAATGCTACGTGTCTGCAGATGTAGACCCAGGGTATCTCAACTAGTCATCTGCCCCTGTGCGCAAAAACATTGAAAAGTTAATCACAAAAAACAACTAAACATTGGCTGTTAATCAGCTGAAGTAAAACATGAACAAAATAATCATCACAATGGAAGCTTCACATCTTTTACAACTAATAAACAAACCAAATGAAACAGCGCTCTGCCAACCAGAGCCCTGCCACAGCTCCAGCAGGACAGAGACAGAACTGAGGACAGAGGACTCTTTATAAGGGGGACGGACCGCTTTGATTGGAGCAGGTGATGGAAGCAGGTGAGGACTGATGATTGGACCCAGGCGTGCGTACACAGAATGTGGAGAATGAGAACAGCAGAGGGAGACAAAAAAAAACAACCACACAAAACAGAACCAACAGGTTGGCCTAACACATATAACACCCCCCCCCCCCCAAAAAAAAGGAAGACCATTTCATTCAGGGGTGGATTAGCCATTTATTTCCACAAATGGAATACAGTTAAGTTTGGCGCTAATGGCTCCGCTCTAATGCTGCGTTCCAGATAGGATTTTGAGCCCGTAAGTTACGACTTCAAGTCACGACTCACGACTTCATAGCGTTCCAGGCAAACTGTCTGAATGCGTGGCATTCTGGATAAATGTAAACAAGCCCATATGGTAAAAGCTCGAGATTTAGCACATTGTCAGAGCTGGCAAGCTAAACATTGTATGTCTAATTTCGCTATGCTAAGAAATTGTACGTTAAATTTGATTTATTGACATCATCGACTTTTCGCCGTTTGCATGGTCAGGTTCAGGTTTACCTTAATGTTAGCTAGCTAGCACTAGCTATCTCTTGTCAACATATTTGGGCATCATTATATACACATAGCAGATTGTAGTGCATAATCGTTTGTATTATTTTGATTACAACGTACAAATTTACTTTATGTTGCCCTAAAGTTATCTTTGTCGCCATACCCATGGGGGCTGCCATCTTGCTTAGAGGGCTGTGTGACGTCAGAGAGCGCAACTGGGAGTACATAGATCTGGTACGAGTTCACGGGTGGGAAGTTACGGGTTTGACTGCCATTCCAGTGCATTTTCACGTGTAGGTCGGAAAAACACGAGTTACGGGTTGCCTGGAACGCGCCATAAGTACTTCCCTGGATTAGCCAGGCTGCAAGCCAACCCCCAACGGGGACACAGACCAGGCCCAACAAAAAAATAAATAAATCAAGCCGGAGCTTACATTACAACCCGGTACATGCACGTACCTACAGTAGGGAGGGCAAAAGATACATAGCAAACAGAGCAAGGAACATGCACAAATCCCAGTACGGCAACAGGGAACACCCGCCACTGGGCGCACCCGGAAACAGAACTGTCCAATCACCAGGAGGGAGGAGGACGGGGAGGCGGAGCCAAGCTCGCCAGCAGGTAGGACGTATCATGCGAGAGCAGAGAGCAGTGTAGGCTACCAGGAAGTCATTTGAATAGACCGCCTAGCTGTGAGTGAGGGCTGTGTTTGGATATTTTTTATTTTAATGGTTTGCACATACAAACACATTAAGGAATAACAAAGAGAAAAAAAGTACAAAAGTTAAAATTGTGCAGGAGACGTCATAAAACCCAAAGGGTTTATAAGCAACCCTCCTCATCTATGTAATAATTACAACTAAAATCAATCCCCCCCACCCCCAGATTCCCACTCGTGCATCCCCCTCAAACACACACACACACACACACACACACACACACACACACACACACACACACACACACACACAATACAGCATTATTACAACAACTGAATAGAAAAGAAACACTGTTACATAAACACAAGATACACAAACTAAAATATCTATAAGGCTTTTTTAAACTTGTTTTTAAATATATTTAAAAACATATTTTAATAAATGATTGAATGATTGAAACGCTGATTGCTCAGCTGGTTGTCAGCTGATTACTGTATGAAATTATGCCAGGCTTCAAATGTAGCACTTCATTAAATGCAATTATTGTAAGTTGCTTTGGATAAAAGCGTCTGCTGAATGACTATAATGTGATGTACCAGTGAGCTGGTGGAAAGGCCTGTAGAGGCTGGACACACTGGGTATTCATCCTGGAGTCCTTGGGGGGAGGAGTTGCTTACTCAAACACTCATTAGAACAACTTCAAACACATTCCTAGACATGAGGTCCATTAAAACGACATAATGAGCGTAGGGAATCGCCTGCTCTTTCCCAGCTCGTATCAAAGCTTTTTTTCTCAACACCATTACCTTTTGGCTGCTCATCCCCGGCCCTCGGCCCGGTCCATCGCCGGATAGCGCTTCTCAGAGCTGCTCGCTCGCTCTTCAACCAGAAGCACAGCGTCACACTCGCCGCGCCAGCCTAACGGACCCCAAAGTTCGGCGGTTGACAGTTTCTGACGCTTTTCAAGCGAGAGGCACAGATGAGAGGGTAGGCAGACAAAAGGAAAATTAGAGGCAGATTCAGTAAGTCTCAAAGAGAATAAAGAAGACATGGGGTTTTGTGAGCTGTGATTTATTGATTATATTTAAACTTAGCAGGCTAAAAAGTGCAGAGCCACCTCGGGAATGTTGGGAGAGCAGGGTTGAAATTTGGCATTTATCATCGCTATTCCTAAAGATCAGTGTGTGCGATACCTCACTGAATTATTTACACACCTGGTGGTGCACCAAGAATTACTGAGCGGTAGACCAAGAGCGACCCCGCCCCCAGCGTTCAACAGGTAGTGTTGTGGTGCTCTTACATTCTCCACAGTATTATTAAAACTATCCTCTTATAAAAGTTTGAGAACATCCTGACCTCTAGCTGCTTTTGTGATTTAACCCAGGTTTGCTCTTAGAGGGCTTTAACGGGGCTTCGTTTGTCATGATGGTCATCGGCCGTTACACCAGGCCTGCCTGGATGTCTGCCACACTGCCTGTGGACAAATACCCAAACACAGGACCCCCCCGCCCGTCGCCCGCAGCTAATTAATCCCACCAGGCAAAGACTCACACAAGATAGAGAGAGAGAGAGATAGAGAAAGAGAGAGAGAAAGAATGTGTTTGTGTTGTGTATGTGAACATGAAATAGTGGAGGAGAAATGGGGGGGCTACGGATACAGAGAATAGGAGAGAGAGAGAGAGAGAGAGAGAGAGACAGATCTGTGGAGAAAGTCGCTCTGCCTTTTATTACTTTCCAGATAGTGGGAGAGTCTGTCCCCGGCCCAGAGAAAGTGTCAGCGCGTCAGACCCAGCTTCACCTGGCGTCACAAGCGGGATGTCGCGCCAAAGAGAGTCTCCGCGGAGATGGACGAAAGCAATTCACTCTGCTCACAGCCGGCAGAGGCGGCGATCGATAGGGAGGTCAAGCAAAACCAAAGGCGGAGGAGCGCAGTTTCTGCCGTGTGCTGGAACACGGACACTCATCACGGTGGAAAAACGCTTCAGAACGGCCGGCAGGCCATCAGGGCACTTTTACAAGAGCTGAGGTTTTCGTTTTCTTTTCCTAAAGAAGAGGAAAGGCTAATCCCTGAAACAGACATATTGTCTTTTATGACACCAAAGTCTTTTGGTCCTCGCAAAGATTGACGTAAACTTGTGATTGGTGTTAAACAAAAACCAGCCAATCACAGTTGATTCATTAAGTTACATTCCTGTGTACAGTATGTCGGTTTATCTGGATTTTATACTTTACTTTATTTCTTCGTTAATTTGTCTGTTTTGTGTCCCTATGTTAAAACTTAACTAGATGTACAGTACCTACTGGTTTGCTTCTATTCAATCGATCAATCATTGCTTCCGATCATCGATGCACAGATGGGGCTTGGTATCCTGTGCGGCGTGCGAGTGTGGCGCTGAGGAACAAACCGCAGACCACGTCATCCGGGACTGTCCGACATACCAGACACCCGACGGAATGCACGGCCTGACGGTTGTGGATGACGAAACGGTGACATGGCTCCTGGAGGGTTGCCCGGTTAAATAGCCCGGGTTGTTAAAGGATAGCCCCTCGGCCCCGAGCCTGGGGGGGGGGGGAGGATAACATCTAACCCACACGAAGAAGAAGAATCATCCCTCTTGGCGTGCGCACCCTTCCCCCCTGCCTTGTGCCTGTGTGATCCAGCCTATGGCGAAGGTCGCAAGGCTGTGGTATGACCCCTCACAGAGACCAGGGGGGCCAGATTGAGACAAAGCGCAATTGGTCAGACGGGATTGACGATGAATCCCAGACACATCGTCAACCTCTGGGCCGAGGAAACAACAGCCCCCCTGCCTCGCCACCCCTGGCTCCGCCCCCCCGCCAGGCCTACCTGTCTGCGTCCCCGTCACTCTGGCAGCTCTGCAACCTATCAATGTCCCTGTCTGATTGATGTCACCCGGTCGGTGGCCTCGTCCCAGGACTGGCCTGGCAGCCATCCATCCATCAGGCTGTCAAAAACAACAAAAATAACAACAAAAAACGTCTGTGATGCACTGGACAGCAAAACCACTCTCCAGTGGAACTCACTACCACTTCGTACTGAGGTAGCGCAGCTAAAAACCTCAGAAACCATCACATTTACGGTCAAAATGTAAAAAGCAGTTGAACCTTCTCCTAGGCTAGAGAGCAGTGGGGGATATTTTAGTCAGTAGAACAACATGTGGGCGGACAGCTTGATTAGGAAGGTGCTGAATGAGGATTTTGATTGTGCAAGAACATAGTTTTTGCTATTTAATAGTATAGTTTGAAATTCATTTTGAATGTTTTGACACCATTCAAAACCACTTCCTCGCACTCGATTTGAAAGACAAGAGTTGAAAGTCTTATAATGCTGATTTGTCATAGTTGATTTTCATATCCCGGTGATGCCTGCCACAAGCCATGCAATTAAATTGCCGCCACACTGAGTCTGAACGCACCTGTAGAGACTACATATTGTCTTTAAAGTGCACATAGAGTTTGTTCTCTGGAAGAAATAATTGTTCCGTAAGTGCTTGAGAAAGGTAAGATTGCAGGGAGGCCAGTCCATGCCAGCTGCCATTGGTTACCGTACATGTAGCCTGCTCATTAACTTCCTATTCTGAAGGAAGACTGACCAGTGGTGTTGCATTGCGCTGCGTCATTGCGCAACAGAACCCCCCCCCCTCTGGGGTCGGCTCTGTGTTAACCTCCGTAGTGTGCGGCCATGCTGACACTTCGAATGGGATCAGTCATCGATGACAAGAAGCTAATGAAAGTCTTATCACAGTGATAATGCGTCGGTCGTGTTTTTTCCCCCTCTCCAACGCCATGGAGCTCAGCCGCCATCACCTGAGGAGATTGGTGGGAAGCGCAGTTCTCACATCAGCCAGTGCAGACCGCCTTGTCCCGCCCCTCCTCCCCCGACTCTCTGGGACTGGAATTAGATTGAGCTAGGCTTCACCTCTCAGAGCCTGCATGACCGTGCGCTGTGACTGAACACTCTACGGTTTGCGTGTGATGGATAAAGATCTGAATCTGAGTTCTGTAATTAGCAGGCGGGTACAGTGAGTGAGCTAGTCTGCTGGAACAGCCAGAGGCGGCCTCGGCTCGGGAGGTGGAGCGGATCGCCCGATGGCCGCCGGGTCAGTGGTTCAAATCCCGGCTCCTCCTGTGCACAAGTCGAATTGTCCTTGGGCAAAGACACTGAACCCCAAATTGCTCCCAATTAGCAGTCTGGCCCCTTGCATGGCAGCTGCAGCCATTGGTGTGTGAATGTGTGTGTGAATGGGTGAATGAGAGACCATTGTACTGTGCTTTGGATAAAAAGTGCTATGTAAGTGCAGTCCATTTACCATTATAGCCCAAGCATGGTGAGCCACCCTAGCATTTTGAGCCATCCCAGTATTGAGAAGCCTGGTTTATATTTCACAGCAAGGCTGCTGGCTCAGGTCTCATACCTCTGGGCGTTTACTGTATACTCCATAGATTGGCTCACTGACAAGTGTCCTGTGTCCATGGCAATGTACAGTACTGTAGAAGTTGCACAGGTGTGTGCAGGCCACATCCTGGTTTGTTTACCTCAGTTTTCACCCAAGAAGAAGAAGAAGAGGGCTATATATTGCCTCATTAACATCAGCATGGGATTAAATCTGAAATATTGCCAAATATTGTTTTTTTGGTTTGTTCCAGATATGTGGAGCATAACAACTGAATGCTGCTTCTCCATGTTTTGTTTTAACTCTGGGGACAGAAAGCAGGCCTGTGCCAGATGACCTGAGGGGTCTGGATGGTTCATAACGTAGCAGCAGATCAGAAATATATTTGGCCCTAATCCATCCAGTGCTTTATAAACCAACAGTAGAATTTTAAAGTCAATTATTTGACAGACGGTGTAAGCCAGTGTAAAGACCTTAAAACTGGAGTGATGTGATCCACTTTCTTAGTCTTAATGAGGACTCGAGCAGCAGTGTTCTGAATCAACTGCAGCTGTCTGATCGATTTTTTAGAGAATCCAATCCAATCCATCTGAGACATAAATCCTTTAATCTTTGATATATTCTTCAGGTAATTGTAGGCTGATTTTGTAATTTTCTTAATGTGACTGTTGAAATTTAGGTCTTGAGTCATTTCTGGCTTTGGTTTTTAGCATTACTGATTGAAGCTGAGCGCTGAATTTTAATAGTTCTTCTTTGGCTCCAAAGACAATTACAGTACTTCAGTTTAATCTTTGTTTAGTTGAAGAAAGTTCGGGCACATACAATCGTTGATTTGTTCAGTGCACTTACTTAGCGCTTGTATGGGATTATAGTCACCTTGTGATATGGTGATAGAAATTTGGGTGTTGTCTGTGTAGCTATGGTAACATATCTTGTTATTTTCCATAATTTGAGCATGTAAATGTTGAGCAGAAGAGGCCCCAGAATGGAGCCTTGGGGAACTCCACAGGTCATTTTTGTCAGCTCAGATTTGTAATTGCCTATAGACAACATAGTCCCTGTCCTTCAGGTAGGATTCAAACCAGTCTAGCACTGTGCCATAAATTCCCAGCCTGTTTTCCAGTCAGCCTAGTAATATGTTGTGGTCAACCGTGTCGAATGCAGCACTGAGATCCAGTAATACTAAGACTGAAATGCTGCCATTGTCTGTGAACTTTAGCTTCTTTCGCTTTCCTTCACGAAAGTAACTGAAACCTTTTTTCAGTTAGCTTTGTGTTCGCACCAAACGTTGGTTGACTGACCTGCAGATACACAACCACAAAATGATTTGCAGACATTTTCCAAATCCCGGCCAGTCAACCAATCAAAGCAGTGAGACACAAATAACCCGGGGAGAGCAGCTACAAATTTCAAGTGGTTACGAGCCAATCGTCTCACAGCCTGTGAGACGTTCCAATTTACGTCAGCGACCCCCCCAAAAACAGTGTCCCGCGGCTCATGTCTCACAAAATATAAATTAGCCTTGAGCCTTCCCAGCGTGGGGAGCCGCGCCAGGGCCAGACGGGTAGCTCTACCAGACCAGAAGCCCTGGCAGACTAGCCGGCTGGAGCAGGTGGCCCCCGCGAGCCGGGATGAGCTCCGCTGGCCTCGGCGCTCCAGCGAGCTTAGAGGACGCTCCACAAACCAGCGGCCTGCTGGGGCCAACGCCACAGTGACTCGCTGCACCCAACCCCCACGTCTCCACGTGGTTCTTTCTGGAGCTGATTTAGTGCTGCTTACTCTGAGTTGTGTCATGGGAGAGAGGACGGCAGAGTAATCAGCGGTGAGATTAGCTGTACTCTTTACCTCCAGATGTCTACGGAGGATTGGAACTAGGATCTTTTAGGATCCATGTTTTGCAGGAGATTGGCAGACACAAAGAATGGCGAGGATGATAACTGCTCCCCAAAAACGCTGCCCAGAGAGAGAGATGGACAGAGTCCAGAATACATCATAGTTTCTTCTCTTCTCCCTCCCTCTCCCTCTGTCTCTCTCTCTCCTCCTCCTCTCCCCCTGAGCAAACCTGCTGCTGGATGATTCCCAGTCGCCTGGAGGACAATTCCAAAAGGTCAACAAACAAACAAACCCCCCCCCCCCCGCACCAGCGCCGCCAGGCTCCAGCTACATGTACACTATAGCACGGCTTGTTTTCCATTTAATATCCAGTCTGAGCCGGAAACTCTCTCTCTCCCTGGCTTCCCGCCCCCTGTGTATGTGTACGTGTGTGTGTGTGTGTGTGTGTGTGTGTGTGCGTGTGTGTGTCGGGCTGTCCGCGGAGGCCGGGGTAATTGTCCACCGGCCCTCTGCTTGGGATGATAAAGACCTGGAGAGTGGCCAGTCCCAGCACCTGCTTAGAATCCGAGAAGACACACACCGTCCAGCGCGGAGATGAGGGATGAGATGTTAGCGTGCTGAAGGAGGAGAGAAAAAAACCTGGAGATAAAGGCCCAGCAGGGCTCTACAGCCCATCTACTGTAGTCACATCTCATTATTTTCATCACGTTGCCTGACGGTATGTTATTGCGTTTTGGACTAGGGATTTTAAGAGCAGCCCTCTGATGAACATGATGCTGAGGGGAGATACTGTGTAAGGCGCACTTTGAAATTCCAGATGGAAGGAGATTGTGCCCAGACAAATAAAGTGTCGATAAAGTGATGTCTGCTCTCTCCGAGCTTTTTGGAACACGCTTGAGAAAGCAGCATTTTCTGACAAGGAGAGGGAGAAATAAAGAAGAGAAGGATGGGGGTGGAGGGAGTGAGGAGAGAGAGAGAGAGAAGGGGGGGGTGGAGAGAGAGAGAGAGAGGGATGGAGAGGGAAAGAGAAAAGAAGATATATTGTGCTGCAAGCCTGTGGGAAACTATTAAATGTCTGTCAGATCGAAACCCTCTTGCCATTGGGAAATATCATTGTGATGAGGGGTAAATTGGTTATAAGAACAGAAAATGTCGATGGCCATACTGCTGAATCGAGTTGAGCGTTTCAAATTGGGGAGGGGAAGTAGTGTAGTAGAGAGACAATGCTGATGGATGAGAGGAAAAGGGGAGATGAGAAGAGGGACAGAGGGAGAGAGACGGAGAGAGAGACGGAGAGAGAGACTGAGACAGAGAGAGAGAAGGAGAGAGACAGAGAGAGACGGAGAGAGACAGAGAGAGAGACTGAGAGAGAGACAGAGAGAGAGACTGAGAGAGAAACTGAGACAGAGAGAGACAGAGAGAGAGACGGAGAGAGAGAGAGAGAGAGAGAGAGACAGAGACAGACAGAGAGAGTGACAGAGAGAGAGACGGAGAGAGAGACTGAGAGAGAGAGACGGAGATAGAGACAGAGAGAGAGAGAGACTGACAGAGAGATGGAGATAGAGAGAGAGAGAGAGAGAGAGACAGAGTGACAGAGAGAGAGACGGAGAGAGAGAGACAGAGAGAGAGAAAGAGACGGAGAGAGAGATGGAGCGAGGGAGTGATAGAGTGAGTTAGAGGGCGAGAATGAGATTAGGTTCCACACTTCAGGGGACATATCAGGTGAGAAAGCGGATGGCTTGTCGGCCCCTCTCGGCCCCGTGCTCGGTAGGGTCTGCTGCTCCCACCCACTGGTGTGAACAGAGACGGCTCCCACGCACCAATTCTCACCACCAACCGTTCCTGTGAAGGCCTGTGTGCGTGTGTGATTGTGTCTGGGTGTGTGTAGCAGTTGGCATTAGTCTCTTTTACAGTCATCACAGTCTCTTTTACTGACATCTCGTGGGCAGAGCAGCAACGACAACGGCAGCAAAGTTTTAGAGGACCGTTCAGACCACTCCAGACCACCTCCTTATTCAGTGTTGCACAATAGTCGCCAGGAGGCGCCGTTGAGCAAGTAAACTCAATTCGCCTGGCAGTAACTGCCTATATTTTCAACTAGTAGGATATATATTCTTTGTATTATATTGTGTATATATTGTCAAAACGACTTGCCAACAAACTGACCAGCTATTTTCCCCACGTGCGCTCAGTCTTACGTCGACTAGCCTAAAGACAGACCATTTGGCATTGAATCGAATAGTTAAGTTAGGATTTCTTAAGCAAAAGATACAATCGCCTATGAGATCTGAGATAGTCTAGGACACAACCATGAGTTTAACTACTGTAATAAAAAAACTATTCAGTGGAATTGTAAAGGTAGGCTACTACCTAGTCAAACATCAAATGGGAGGCCTGGGAGTTGAACTCGCAAGCCTTATTTTAAAAGTCTGCTGTACTAACGGTTGTGCCACTTGTGCGGCCGTGTTTAGGGATGCCTTGAATAAAATAAGTGTAGCTATCATGCGTAGCCTCCCTCTGCCCAATGCAGCTGGAGCAAACTGACTAGGCTAGGCTAGCCTGCTGTTTCTCTCGTTCTACTAGGTTACTCGCTTAAAAAATGGCTGAATGATTTGTGCAAAAGCTGTTTAATTCAATAAATAGGGCCTATATTTTCCCGATAGGATTGATTTTGAATTTGCTTTTTGACTTTTGAAAAATAATAATATTTCGATAAGACTCACTGGCTCAGAAGAAATGCAACCGCTTGACTGTGAGTAGGTAGGCTGCCCATGTAGGCAGTCAAATCAAACAAGCTTGACATTTATTTGAAAACAGCAAGCTAGCATAACCTGTTTGATGGTATTTAGTTTTGATAACTAGTCATTTGATATATGTTTGCCCATATTACCTAACTTACATCTACTTTTCCAAGACTTGCTACTCTAGCTCACCACTCGCCAGCAGCGAACCTGGACGAAGCTATTACACCCCTCCCATGGTTACCTGTTCATATTCAAATTAATGGATGGATTCGTTTCATAGCCAGTGGGCTAATGGATTGTGGGGGAGGGGATGCTACCAGCAAGGGCTTAGTGCTGTTGGCGTGACAACTCCATTACATTTCTAATTTTTGCCGGTCTGCTGCAGGTGTTGGGCTGAATTCGATAGTTTGATTGATAGAGGCCAGTCCTGATTTCGATAGCAACTAGCCATGAATGGAATGTACTGCATTTACTGTGCAGATTCAACTGTTCAGTTGGCGAAACGAACTGCCAACAAACTGATTGTGCTGGCCAGTTATTTTTCCGCTCAACCTCCCTCCGTCCACTGCAACTAACCAGGCTACTGCTGTTTCTCTCGTTCTACTAGGCTACTCGCTTCAAAATTCATTACACTTACAGTACCACCAGACCGATTTTAAGTGTTGACCTGGCAATCTGCCCAAAATATCCCAGCCTAGTAGGATAGAGAAACTATCAATTAAAATGCAGACCGACCGTTTGAGTTAGAATTTAATAGTTAGGATTTCTTAAGAAAAGATTCAATAGCCTATGAGATGTGGGATAGTCTAGGACAATACCATGAGTTTAGGAATAACTACTGTATTAAGAAGATAGGCATTTTCCTAGATAGGACATCACCAACTATTTTATAAAGTGCACATGTAGCTACAGACCTGGAGGGATAGGCTACTATACCATCGTTGTTGTTATGTTGTTACTTAATAAAAGTAATGAAATAATAATAATAATAATAAATACATAAAAAGTTTTCCCTTCTCAACGATTTCATAGAATTCTAAATGTATCACACAGGTGACCCCTGCATTACAAGTCTGCTGCACTATCGATTGTGTTACCTGGGCAGCCAGATTTCTGTATGCCTTGAATCAAATAAATATATCATGGGTTGGTAAATACGGGTTGAAATTAAATAGTGTTCACTGGTTTGGTGCTATTTATTGACTGTAGGGCTATATTTAATGTAGTTACTTTGACTGCATCGTAGAACATAGGGGTTGAAAGTGTGGGATTTCTGAGTTTCCGGGTTTGAATCTAAAGAATGAATGAAGTCTGATCAGTTGGTAAAATGATAATAAATAAACAATTTTATGTAGGTTACTGTCTCTGCTGTAGCTTATCCAAAAAAGCAGTTTGCAATTCAGACCAGTTAAACTGAGAAACATAGCCAACATTAGTCTATAAGCAACGGCAACCAGATTGTCAGAGAAGCCTAGTAGCCCACTACACTGTAGCAGTGCTCTACTGCCCCTCGTGGTTGCGGGTTGTAATAATTATTTTACCGCCCCTGCCACTGTCATTGTTGCTCTCGTCACAAGGTGCGGCGAAATATTGAAGTTGGGATGACTGTATGTCATAAATAAAGTGGCGCGGGTTTCTTTTTGTGCCCCGAGGCAAATTCAGGAAGGATGATCAACAAGCAGATATTTCTCAAGGAAAAGCAATTTACAGTATTTAGGAAAACCTGGGTTTCAATGTGATCATCCAATAAAAAATCTATAAAAACTGTGTTATGCCTCTGTGCATCTGAGACACTGCAGTCGTTAACACAGCACTCGTGACTAGCACACCAAACCTAGGCAAGCAGCACTCGGGATTACACCCAAAATATAAACACTGCGAATGTGAGGGGAAAAAAACTGAAGCTCTTTGTTGCCAAGAGACATTTACACATGAACCGCAGATCGAAACTCTCAGATTTCCATGTGAATAAGTTTGCAATAAGGTGAATAAGGGTAGTTTAAACCTAGTTTAGTATTTACAGTATGAGAAAGTGTGATAGTGAGTCACAAAGACGAATGAATAGAAGCTTTTTTTTCTTAAAGCCTCCTCTGTCTTTGTGACTCACTGTCAACTGGACCATCAATTAAGTATCTTGTCTGATCAACTGGTGTAGAGACTGATGCTCTGCATTGATTGATCATTGTTTTCAAATGCCTCTGATCAAACCTGTGAAATTCATTGTTTCCTTTTCAATAGATTTATAAACAAACTTTTACTTGAGGCCATGTACCACATTTGCTGTCAATACTTTGCTATTGTAGGTGGAGATTGATTTGGCTGTTGTGCCATGTTTCTTGTATTAAGAGTATTCTAAAGGTATGACAGTCATTCTTGTGTTGAGTTGTCTAAGAATGGGATGTACAGCTCAGTTTGCGTGTGTGTGTTTGTGACGGTGGGTGTTTGAGTAGACGCATGAACGCCACAGTTGGTTCAAGGCTCCGTGGCGGAACCCACATCATACTCATTATTCTTCTCCTTGGTCTGAAAGTTCTCTGCGTGAGTGGAGCTTGAGCGTGTTTCTAGAACATGTTCTCTGTCAGGAGAACAGAATAATAATGGAAATGAGGTTTGAAGAGTGGAAGAGATAACCAAAACTTCCCTCCCATGAACATACACAGAAAATGGCTTCCAGTCTTCCCATCGTGTGAGGGCAGGGTTGGGAGCGTGCGTATGTGTGTGTTCTGCAGGCTGGTTATTCAACACTGTGATTAATACAAACCTGGCATCCGCATGTAGAGAATCGGGTTATGTTCTCCGAGGTTTGCCTGCCGCGCCTCAAATCCGTTACGCAAAATGGACAAGATGTCCGAAAGCATTCCTGTCGTTTCTCTGCGATTAATATGAGATGCATAGTTTTTGTCGTGAATTCTCTAGCACTGCCGCCTCTCTCTCTCTCCCACGACCGGGATTCAGATTCTAGCGGAGGATAGCAACTCTGTCTGTCCTGCTGGATCTCTCACAGGTCTGGCTGTGTGTGGGATCTTCCATTAGGCTTGGGAATTTGCCAATTCTTCTCACCAGGCTCCCTTTAGAGGCGCGTCGCCCACAGCGCGTATGAAACAGCCACCGTCGGCATCCAGACCGAGGCTTCCGTCAGGAAGGAGATAAGAGTCACTGGTGGAATGACTAGATCAACCTTATTCAATGTGTCCCGCATGCACACCAAGAGCTTGGAATGAAACAGTTGGGAGCGCCTGGCGATGAGATCATTTGCGAAATAACGCCTACGGCGCTTTGAAGCGCGCTCTCTGCCGGCCATGTTGAAAGAACAAGATGGCGGGTTTGACGAACCCAGAGCAAACACCAAGACACTGGCCGACGGGAGGACTGTGCCCTTGCAGCAGATGACCAGCACTCCCCCCCTCCCTCTCCTCTCCTCTCCTCTCCTCTCCTCTCCTCTCCTCTCCTCTCCTCTCCTCTCCTCTCCTCTCCTCTCCTCTCCTCTCCTCTCCTCTCCTCTTCTCTGCTCTCCTCTCCTCTCCTCCCCTCTCCTCTCCTACCTTCTCTCCTCTCTTCTCTTTTCTGCTCTCCTCCTGTCTATTCTCCTCTCCTCCTCTCCTCCCCTCTCCTGTCCTCCTCCTCTCCTCCTCTCCTCTCCTCGTGTTGAGCTGAAGGTTACCGCGGACAGAGATGCACAGACAGCCAGGCAGGCGGGGCGCCCCGCCGTCGTCAGAGACGGAGTCTGAAATCCCAGGCGACCCTGGGAAGCAGCGGAGATGAAAACGGCAGCTGAACAGAGACGAGCATTAAGGCTGGCACGACCGAACAGACTCGCACTGTAGAAACAGCGTCGCAAGCCAGGGGGCTCCGAGCCCAAAGCATCTATTGATTCAAATGCATTCAGAACAGCCTCTGATTTCTTATTACTTTGGGGAGGAGGAGGACTGGGAGAGTTTAGATGGCAGGACAAAGGAAGAAGAGGGCATCTCTCCAGCTGCCGTCTGCCTTTCTCCTCCTGCTTTGTCATCTCCGTCTCTCTGACTCATTCTCCACCATGTTGGCTTTTCATCATGGACCACAGTCCAGTCCAGGCTTCTATTACCATACCCAGGCACACCAAGTCTGTCCTTCTCGCCTCTTTTTCTGCATTCATTCTCACTCCCACTTTCTCTTCCTCTCTCTCTCTCTCTCTCTCCGCCTCTCTCTCCACCTCTCTCCCTCTCCTCCTCTCTCTCTCCGTCTCTCTCCACCTCTCTCTCTCTCCTCCTCCTCTCTCTCCTGGTCTCTCTCCACCTCTCTCCCTCTCTCCTCCTCTCTCTCCCGGTCTCTCTCCACCTCTCCCTCTCTCTCTTCATCTCTCTCTCCCTCCACCTCTCTCCCTCTCTCTCTCCACCTCTCTCTCCTTCCACCTCTCTCCCTCTCTCTTCACCTCTTACCCTTTCCCTTACCTTCTCTCGTTCTCGCCCTCCCTCCCTCCCTCCTCTACTCATTGTGCCAAGCCTCAGATAGCATCTCCTGTAGCCTGTGACCAGTGTCTGGTGCAGCGGTGCTCCATGTGAATTATGATGTCCAGGATCAGTGCTAATCTTGTTATGGACGTTCCTGTGCCCTTGGGAGGGACATCGGGGGTTGGATGCGGCTTGATCAGATTTCATGGGCTTTTTAAGCATAATTCATGAAAGGTCACCTAATACATTACACTGTATATCTGCGTGGATGTGTGATATGTGGATGTGACGAAGGCTATGGCGCTGGTGGACTGGGGGTGTGTTGTATACAGTAGCTCAGGTGTGATTGCAGGATACATTTGAATTCATTTGACGATGACGCTGCTATTTATTTGTCACTTTTACACACATGTAAATGTTTTATTTTACACTAGGTATGATGATGGAATGTTCTTAGAATTTTCTCCTCAACAAGGACAACATGATAACGGCAGGAATTGACCTCATGGTGCATGCGTGCATTTTTCTGTGAACTCATCTCAATTTAGACAAACATAGGAAAAATAAAGAACTCTGGAAGAGTGACTCTAATATCTGTCAGCAGGAAATAGAGAGACATACCGGTAATATGAAATAGAGAGACATACCGGTAATATGAAATAGAGAGACATACCGGTAATATGAAATAGAGAGACATACCGGTAATATGAAGATCATCAGTTCACTGCTTTAATAAAAAGAAATGTCATAGTTTCCCCACAAAAAAACAGCACGAACATTGCAACTTTGATAACATTTTGCTGTACAAAATGTTGTACAGCAAGTGTACAACATTTTATAACCAACCTTTTTTACTTAAAAAAAATCTCTTGAAATGATGTTGACTGTTACAGTGATATTGGTGTTCTGTTGAATATAAGCAGTAATACTGTATACTAAATATATACTGTGCCTGTACATCATTCATCCCACACTTCAGAGTCCACATTTATAACTGACATTGCTTTGGAGATGGACGGAATCACTGAAACATTTTAATGAGGAAACTGTCTCTCTGATGCTGATGTAAACATAAAATCTTGCATACTTGAGTAGAAGGCTTAACGTCAATCTGCAGGGTGTTCCACCAAGCTGGCTCTCTGAGGACGCCTGACTTCTGCACAAAATGAAACCCGGAAAGCTATTTTGTACTTCAGTCAGTGTTCCATATTTGAAGAGTTTTCAAGTTATATTCATTGCAAGTCAGGTTTACTTTACATAACATCACATTACAAAATGACACTTTTATCCCAAGCGATTTACACTAATTGCATTTAACGTACTATAGGAAAAGCCAATGTACTACTACTTGCCAGAACTCACAAGAACGTCTCCTTTCTAAATCAAGTGACTATAAGCAAAATCTAGTGCTGAAAGCAGTGCAAGAACAGCAAACAAAAATTTCAATACTGTAGGTACTTTAAGGAAAATTAAAGTCTATAATTGTGTAGCCTCTAAACACATGTAGTATGTGTCTTGTTTACAACTAACTTAAACCAAACCAGAAAATTTCATTTTATTTAGTAATAAGTTCAAGAAACTGAATGTGGTTGTTACAGACACTGTTATTGTTGTTTTGAAAGACTCAATTGGCCAGCATGCATTGCGCAAAACAGCTATCGGGAGGAGGCGAACAGAGTCGGAATTCGGCAGAACAAGAGCGGTAGCCATCATTATCTCTCGAGCGAACATTTGTCAGTCAGAACATTTGTCAGACCATGTATCTAGCTATATTTGCTATTGAAGAAAACCACAGTCAATACCAAAATACTGTGCAATTTGTGGAATCAAGGATTTACCTGCACCGGCGGGAGTGAGTTTCCATCGGTTGAAGCAACACCGCAAAAAAATCCAAAGAACTCTGCAATCGCATATTTTTAGTTTTGTTGAACTAACTTAATAGGGTGGGCTAGAGCTAGAGGGTTAGCATGGTGCACCCGCCTCGAGTCCCCGTCCTCCTAGACATTTTTTGTTGTTGTTGTGGTCCTTGTTATTTTGCATCGGGGGATTTGTTGACACGTTTCGCTGCGGCAAATCCCTGGAAGTGCAGACTTTGTGAACATGCTTTGTTTACATGGAGCAACTATAGTCAAGGAAACCACATTTTTCTTTATTCTACTGCGGGTGTCTAGTTGTTGAGCCTAATTTTGTTGTAGGGTGGAATTCTCCTTTAAGAAGGAGGATCGTGGTAGTACTTCTTGAAGAGGTGAGCTTTAAGCCTGCGGCGAAATATGGGCAGCGACTGCTGTCCTGACGTCAGCGGGCAGTTTGTTCCACCACTGCGGGGCCAGGACAGAGAAGAGCCGCGACCGTGTCGATCGACCGCAGGGGCCTCGGAGTGACGGGGCAAACGCCCAGAGGTAGCAGAGCGTAGTTGTGGTCGGGAGGGGTGTAGGGCTTGACCATGGCCTGGAGGTAGGAGGGAGGTGTTCCTTTCATTGCCCTGTAGGCTAGTACCAGAGTTTTAAACTGGATACGAGCTGCTACAGGGAGCCAGTGTAGAGAACGGAGAGGGGAAGTTGTGTGGGAGAACTTGGGGTGGTTGAACACTAGGCGAGCAGCAGCTTTCTGGACAAGTTCCAGGGGTTTAATGGCTGACGCCGGGGCCCCAGCAAGGAGGGAGTTGCAGTAGTCCAGGCGGGAGATGACAAGGGCCTGGATGAGCACCTGCACCGTTTCATCAGTGAGGAAAGGGAATCCTCCTGATGTTGTAGAGCAGGAATCTGCAAGAGTGTGTAATGGATGTAATATGTGCCGAGAACGACAGTTGTTCATCCAGGGTCACAACCAGATTCCTCGCAGTCCAAGTGGGCATCCCCACTCTGTCTTCAATGGTGATGGCCAGGTCCCAGTGCGGGCAGCCCTTCCCCGGGAGGAACAGCAGCTCAGTCTTGTCCAGGTTGAGCTTGAGGTGTTGTATCGCCATCCACTCTGAGATGCTAGACAAGCATGCTGATACAGTGTGTGTGCCTCCACTTGTGTGTCAGAAGGGGGAAATGACAGGACTAGTTGGGTGTCATCGGCATAGCAGTGATAGGAGAAGTCATGCGAGCGAATGACAGAACCCAGAGATGTAGTGTAGAGGCAAAAAAGGAGAGGACCAAGCACAGACCCTTGTGGACTGCCAGACTACGTGGTTCCGACATCGACCCTCTCCATGTCACCAGGTAGGAGCGGCCGGTCAGGTAGGATGCAAACAGGGAGCATGCACAGGCAGTGAGGCCTTTTCTTCTCGAGGGCTGAGAGGATGATCTAGTGTCTACCGCTGGTTTACTCTGCCAGCTTTGTGAATTACCTCCAGGTGTGTTCTGCTGGTTTTGAAAGCACATTATTCATTTGTATTAATAGAAACAGGTGGGTGAAAGCCTCGCTGAGTTTACCATTCATTTTGAGAAGTGGTTTTTAAATATTAGTTAAATGTTTACATATTCATTTGGCAGACTGGCTTGCAGTAAAACCATGCAAATTTATGTAAATAGTTCTGGGTTGTTCAAAGAACCCAGAAAAACTCTCACATGCTATGCAATACTAGCATAGTCAACTTGGAATAGGATATGTATAATTAAATAACAAAGAGGCCCTTCAAATCTGGCAAACCTCTAATGAATGGACTATGGTGGCATGTGTTGAATAGTTACAGTAGGTGTTGAATAGTCTGTTGAATTCATATTGGAGCTGACAGTGGAAGTGTATAGTATAATCAGAGGGTTACAGGGTCAAAATGTCTGACAGCTCTGGCTCAGGTGCTCTTTTTTAGAGGTGCCCGTCACTTTTCACCAGAGGCATTCTGCACTCGGAAGTCTACTCTACAAAGGTCACATTGACCTCAATTTTACTCCTCAATAATGGGTTATGAAAGATTTTCAGCTCCTGTGGTTCCTATAAAGAAGTTCTTCAGGATGTACTAATGGAGTAAAAGAGGAATTGAATGCACTGGAGGTTAAAGGGCAACAGCCCATTTCTTCATTATGCTAGCAACAGTATCTCTCTATTCACAGCATTTTACATGGTCAGGGCCAGGCCTTCAACCAAGACAAGGCCAATAACATGGCTCAGTACTCAACAATGTCTGGAGAGAGTCTTTACTTTTCTCACCATTTCGCTGGCCTGCCGTTCTTGTCCTTCTCCCAGCTCTGCCTAAGGTGCAGTTCTTTCACTCTCATGCCCCCCTGAAACAGATGGACATGGTAGAGAGTTCCATTACAATAATAATCACCAAGTGAATTTATTTACACCACAAAATTATAGTCCACATGGATTTATAATCCATTGGCATGAAAGAACAACAACAAACGATTCCTTGACGAGCTTACCATGATAACTACAATGACACTGATGCTGACGGTCAAAAACTTGTTTGCTCTTACCGACAACAAGCACACCTCCATGCCATTAGGACCATAGATAATATATAGGTTACCCATTTCCTCTGTTCTCCACGGGCAAAGCCACCTACTGGGAAATAAGGGAAACTACTATTAAAAAACCAAATTCACAGATATAGACATAATGCATAGAAATAGCAAGCATACATAATATCAAGGCATACAAATAAACCAAATATAAAATATGGCACTAAATCAGACAAAATGGCTATAACAATCGCATTACATGCACTCTTCGTCGTTCTTCTTGGATAATCTCGATACCAGACATTTGGGATGTCCGCTTTCTGAACGTCTGGGGTTTTCTATGTTGAAATAGCCGCTAGGATACCAGCGAGAGCAACCGGTAACAAGACTACGCCTACTGCTTACTGATTGGTTCAATCCTGAACAAAGCTACACCCTAAAGACTTTGGATTGGATCAAACCTGAACAAAGCTACGTCCTAAAGACTTTGGATTGGTTCTGCAATGCAGTTTTTTCTCTCAAATTGTCCACACCTACTTAAAACAACGAAATCTGAATGAAAGTCCTCAGTCTCTAGCAAAGCTTTTAGCGAGTCTACTTCCTGGGCGGCTTTTTAGAGATGGTTCCGGTAAGTAGTTCCGGGGAATATTTTGCACAGTGAAATTAGTTCTGGATTCCACATTCATAATAGTGGATGTCAAATGGCGTAAAGGAAACAAAGGCACTTGTAGACTACTGTGTGTAATCTAGGTGTAATATATTCATCTGATTGCATTGTTGATCATTGGACCTTGTTCATTGTGAAGGCTGTTTTTGCCCTGATGAAGGTCTGGTGATCAAAGGGGACCGAAGAAACTTGCACGGACCTAAGTCTGCAGAAACTCTTTATTACTCTCTCTTACTGTTATTCAGTTTTTCTGGCACCTTAGCACTTTCACGATAGTTGCGAGTACGGTGATCTTCTCAAAGAGATGACTGCATATGGAAGCGCAACCCCCCTGCACATACGATGCACTTCCTTGTGTCCCTAGCAATACGCCAGGCCAAAGGTCAACCTCATACAGCGCCCGGTTGTCGAGCAAATCGAGATATGGATTCTCACTCAGAAAAATTCTGGTCGGGAGAGGTGCAGGGAGAGTGGAGAGAGCAGGGTCGAGAGGGGTGCACCCAGAGCGGGAGAGATTTTCCGCCGTTACGGTAAGTTTTCAAAAGGAGGGAAAATCTTGGGGCGTCTGCAGGGGTGTTCTATCCCATGCCAGGTTATGTTTTATTCATAGGCATTTTCATTCATATGTATAGTGCACTTTCTCATGCATTTTCCCTTAGCATACCCTTGAGGGAGGTCAAAGGTCGTGGAAAGTAGTGTGTCTCCACGTTAAATTAGCTTGCAGAGTCAACAGAAACGTGCTAATGGGATGTGAATAAAACCAAGAGTGCAGGCTGAACTGTACATTCTGCCTGGCCTCTGTGGGGGAGAACACTGCGTTCCACCCCCCGGTTCCACTGCTCCGGTTCTTACGAGTCCCCAGGGCACTGGGCACTGGGAACCACTCTGAAAAATCAAATTAAGCAAAGCGCCTCCAGAGTGTAGAGTTCTCCACCCCCGGGAGAATGCTCAAATCAGGGGCTGTCGACATGCGGCTTCAGTGAGGGGAGTGGATGCCTGGCCAGGCAGCATGGACCCTCTCGGGCTGTGTGGCTACAGCAGTCTCCCCCTTGCCCATGTGTCTAACCTGGGGGGCAGGATGTGTGTGGGTGGGTGTGTAGGTGTTTGTGTGTGTGTGTGTGTGGGTGGATGTGTGCAGGGGCGTCATGCAACCCAAAAAACCGAGGGGGCACGAGATAGCGAAGGCGTTAGTAGCGCGCGTTCGTCCGAATGATATACTGTATTAAGAAGTATATTGAATCTGATATACTGAATAGCCTAATATTTGGAGGACCTGTTCATCAGTTAAGGACAACCTTAATCTAAATGTATGCAAGCAGACCATGAAAACGTGTTTATCAGAGACGAGGCAAGGCCCCCCCTTCCAGGCTTCCAGGTCCAGTGTTAATTTGGAAGAAACCAAATCCACCGGGAAAGAGGGTGTTTGGCTTTTTGAAAGAGGTTATGGTGGCTTTTCGAGGTGGTCTATGACATTAGTAGACAGCTCAGTAGAGAAAATAACCATAACTCTGCATTGCAAAATGTAATGGTAAACAAACAATAACAGAAATGTGAAAAAAAAACTTAAAAACCACCCCCCCCCAAATCTGAGGGGGCACGTGCCCCCTCAAGTTCAATTGGCATGACGCCACTGGGTGTGGGTGTGTGTTGGGGGGTAGTTTTGTCTCTCTTCGGATTTCTATTTACTTATTCATTTTCACTTCAAGAGGATGTCTTAGTTTAATAATTCTCTCACAGTCATTCCTCGCAGATGGATTATTCATACTTTCTCTAGAAGAGAATTCATCTCTCTGAAAGGCCAAATGCCAAGGTTGCGTTGGCTGTCTGCAGTACGCCGGTTACTTACCAAACCTGTCTGACTGAAAACACACAGACCTCGCAGTACAAAGACAACAGTCTGGAGTATGCGGGCGCACTCAGGAAGGTCCCCTAGCGTTGCTGTTCTAATCGCATTAGCGGGCACGCTCTTGTGGGGAGACAGATGTGGGATGAGGGTCGATGGGGTTGAGTCGTCCTGATTAGAAAGGCCCGTCAGGATTTGGGTGCCAGGTGTTAGTGCCCCCGTGTTTCATCTGGGATTACAGGTCTCTTGGCTCAGCCTCACCTCACTGGAACTCCCCTACCAGACTACCTCCTCTACCAGACTACCTCCCCTACCAGACTACCTCCTCTACCAGACTACCTCCTCTACCAGACTATCTTCCCTACCAGACTACCTCCTCTACCAGACTACCTCCCCCACCAGACTACCTCCTCTACCAGACTACCTCCTCTACCAGACTACCTCCTCTACCAGACTACCTCCCCCACCAGACTACCTCCTCTACCAGACTACCTCCTCTACCAGACTACCTCCTCTACCAGACTACCTCCCCCACCAGACTTCCTCCTCTACCAGACTACCTTCCCTACCAGACTACCTCCTCTACCAGACGGACCTCCCCTACCAGACTACCTCCCCCACCAGACTACCTCCTCTACCAGACGGACCTACCTTACCAGACTACCTTCCCTACCAGACGGACCTCCCCTACCAGACTACCTCCTCTACCAGACTACCTCATCTACCAGACTACCTCCTCTACCAGACTATCTTCCCTACCAGACTACCTCCTCTACCAGACTACCTTCCCTACCAGACGGACCTCCCCTACCAGACTACTGTACCTCCTCTACCAGACTATCTTCCCTACCAGACTACCTCCTCTACCAGACGGACCTCCCCTACCAGACTACCTCCTCTACCAGACTACCTCCCCTACCAGACTACCTCCCCTACCAGACTACCTCCTCTACCAGACTACCTCCTCTACAAGACTACCTCCCCTACCAGACTACCTCCTCTACCAGACTACCTACCCTGGACCTCCCCTACCAGACTACATAGCCTACCAGACTACCTACCCTACCTAGTTAGCATTAGCTAGCTAGCGTTACAGCTAGAATACCAGCTAGCTCTTCACAGTGTACACAAGCACCATCCATGTCAAAACAGGGGTCAGACAGCTGATTTACAAAATTGGACCCAGGAGTGGAGATACGACTGACAGATGTGTGTACCTACTGTGTTTATCCTGCTCTCTATTACATTACGGGGCGGCTGTAGCTCAGATGGTAGAGCGGGTCGTTCAATGATCTAAGGGTCAGTGGTTCGAATCCCAGCTCCGACTGTCCACATGTCGAAGTGTCCTTGAGCAAGACACTAACCCCAAATTGCTCCCAATGAGCAGGTTAGCACCTTGCATGGCAGCTACCACCATTGGTGTGTGAGTGTGTGTGAATGAATGGGTGAGGCGCTTTGAGTGCTGCTAAGGTGGAAAAGCGCTATATAAGTGCAGTCCATTATTATCATTTACCATTACATTACAGTAATTTAGTAGCAGATGGTTTTATCCAAAAGTGCATCTCCTTTCTAAACAAGTGACTAAGAGCATAATCTAGTGCTAAAGCCAAAGTGCAAGAGTAGCAGAATATCAATACAATAGGTGCTTAAGAGGGAGAATACTGGTAGTACTTCTTGAAGAGGTGCGTTTTGAGCCTGCGGCGAAAGATGGGCAGCGACTCTGCTGTCCTGACGTCAGTGGGCAGTTCGTTCCACCACTGTGGGGCCAGGACAGAAAAGAGCCGTGACCGTGTCGATCAACTGCAGGGGCCTGATGGAGGGGAGTGATGGAGCGACCAGTCGCCCCGAGGTAGCAGAGCGTAGCGGTCGGGAGGAGGTGTAGGGCTTGACCATGGCCTGGAGGTACTGTAGGAATGAGCGGTTCCTTTCACTCCCCTGTAGGCTAGTACCAGAGTCTTAAACTGGATGTGACCTGCTACAGGGAGCCAGTGTAGAGAACAGAGAAGGGAAGTTGTGTCGGAGAACTTGGGGCACTCTGTGTGTGTATTTTCTAGTAAGCATACATTAGCATTCCATTTCTTCTGTCTGTTTATGGTTTGTCTCAAGGTAAACATTGCCGACAACATTCCTGTGGTGGTTTCTTTCTTCTCTTTTCTTTTCTTTCTTTCTTTCTTTCTTTCTTTCTTTCTTTCTTTCTTTCTTTCTTTCTTTCTTTCTTTCTTTCTTTCTTTCTTTCTTTCTTTCTTTCTTTCTTTCTTTCTTTCTTTCTTTCTTTCTCTCTCTCTACTCAGAGAGGATTGCCAGTGAACTGTTCTTATTGCAAATGTCTGTGGCCTACAGTACACACTGCTCTTGAAAAGAATCCATGACACTAAAGGTCCTGTCGGTTGTTTGATATTTATTCAAACCAACTTCACTCTGTGAAGAGGGGTTTCACTGTGATACCTGAAACTTTATTCTTTTCATTCTATCCTCAACAGAATTTCATAATGCAATTCATCCTTTTTATTTGCCATTAATAGTGAGACCACTATGGGTTCCATTCCAGTTACATTTTCATGGCTGGAAGGTCAATACTGGGCAAATTGCCTGGCATTTAAAAATGGGAGAAATGTAAGATTGTGAGACTCAATTTAATTAGTTCACAACACTAGATATTTGTGTCACTCTTAAAAGTTAAGGTGATGACTTTAACGGGTGAATTATATCGATAACCAAGTTCCATTCTTCTCCCTGCCCCCCCCCCCCCCCCACAGGGTCGTATATGCTGGTGAACTCCTCCCAGCATGCCGTGGGGCACCGCGCCCAGCTCCTGCTCCAGACGCTGAGCGAGAACGACACGCACTGCGTCCAGTTCAGCTACTTCCTGTACAGCCGCGACGGCCACAGTCCCGGGGCGCTGCGGGCGTACGTGCGGGTCAACGGCGGTCCGCTGGGCAGCCCCGTGTGGAACGCGTCCGGGAGCCACGGACGCCAGTGGCACCAGGTGGAGCTGGCGGTCAGCACCTTCTGGCCCAGCGAGTACCAGGTACGGAACCCCGGTAGAACCCAGTACCACAGCGGTACCGCTGAGGTGGCGTTGCCCTCCTTTTCATTTCCCATGCCTCTCTATTGCCTGTATATAAGATTTTGTTCTTAATTGCTTGCTTGGGTAAATAAAGGTTAAATAAAAATAAAATAAATAAAACTGGCCACTTCACTACAGCATAATTAATCAGGGTCAACACAGCATAATGCATCAAGGTCAAAACAAATGTCTTTACAAATTGTTATGCCCTCCATAAGGTTTTAGTGACGGCCCTGGGATCAAATAGGTGACATAACTGAGAAGCATAGCTGTGACCAGGAGGACAGCACAGCCAATAGCTGATGATGGTGGCTCAGTACAACACTGTTATACAACATACAGATTTGCCTCAAGGTGACCTTCGTGATGAATTGCATGCCAAGCTCCCTCAGTTTAATTATCATTGATTCCCTGGTGAATGTAGACTAGGTCAGACAGAACCACAAGGGGGCTTCTGCTGTAACTGTACGCCCCATGTGGCCAGGCCCGCAGAGGGTTTTACTATCTGATACTGGCTGCCCGTGTTCTTACGTGGACCTCACCTTTACGTCCAAGCTCTGGCCTGCACCAAGCGGTTTGGCTGACAGCCTTGGTGCCTGGGCACATCCTATTGGCCTGTGGATGGTGCATGCATTCGGGCACAAGGGTCCCCGTCCATAAATCCAATTTCTCTTTTCTGCAAACTCTGCGGAGCTGTCAAAAAGCAATTAAGTTGAGTAGTGTGCGCTTTATCGAGAACTGTCAATCCCTTCGATGTAATTAACTTCCGTGCGGCCCTGCAAGATCTGACCTTCATGTGTAAATAATGGTCCTGCTTTGAACAAACAGGAGCCCAACGTAGGATGACACTGTTCAGCCAGCGAGTCCTGACAATGAGGAGTATTTAAGCCTGACAGGAACAAACTCAACACACAAACACATATACCCACACACAAAACAAACATAGGAAACAAACACACACAAAATCGCCAATGTGTGTGTGGGCTGAGGGCCAGGCACAAATTACCTCGGTGATAGCTGACGTCCGCAAGGCGCTGACCAGCTTGCGCTCAACTTTATATTTGCTCTGGGAGTCATCTCGGTAAATATATCGCTATATGAGAGGATTACGAGCTCTCACAATCAATGCCGTTGCCAATCTCTGGTCATATGAGCAGGCCCGCATCAATGCATTCTGAGGCGGACCAATTCATCACCCCACTTTAACAAACTAGAACTATGACAGTCGCTCCTGGCAGAGAAAGCCTGGATATGTACTGGAGTTTCAGGGATCACACCTCTCTTCTTTTTTGCCTTGTTTTTCCAGTTCATCCTTTTTTTTCAGTCAGGAAACTGAAAAGTTATTTTCTTCGTCAACTTCACTGAGGTTTTAGGAAAGTCGGCTTGAGTCCGACTGTACGGGCGTCCGGTTGCGCCGGACTGTCTGTGTCCCTAGAGTCGGTGCTGAACACGACGCTTCACAAACCCCTCTCCGAGAAGCTCGGCAAACAAGGAAACCGGGGTCGTCGGCAGCAGAGGCCGGCTGCAGCCAAGGACAGGCATCGCTCAGGAGCAGAGGGGAACAACGGGCGGAGCGGAGAGCTGCCGATCGGCCAGCGCGCTCTGATGAGCAGCACAGGAAACTCTTGACCGGGCCTTGCTCAGCCCGTTGAGAACACTGCGTGAACTGGAAACTTGTTGGCCTCCATCTTGTGTGGGAGGACACAGAAGGATAGAATCAGTGAGAGCGGAGAGCAGAAATAGAATCAGAGCAGAAATAGAATCGGAGCAGAAATAGAATCGGAGCAGAAAGCTTCAGAGAGCAGAAATAGAATCAGAGCAAAGAACTTCAACTTCGGTGAATGTAGTGCTACGATGCCTCTGGGAAGCGCAGCCCAGTTAGGTACATGTGTACTAACACTGTAGAAGTCATTTTCTTATTAAACAAAATAGCCAGTTTGACTCTAGAATATACTATTTGCCTCGCCTGGCTCCAGCCCCTGACTTGCACGCCCACTTTAATTTTCGAAATGCGCTTCAGGGTCTGGAAAGGCTTTCGCCCAGAGTGATTTCTTGATTGGAATTCCAACCAGGCCAATCAGCGAACTCGAATGCGATGACGGAAATTAAACGGCGCGATGTGATTGGTTAACTAATCCCCGAGGACCCCACCTGCAGCAACGGCCATCGGCTGCAATGGGGAGCCTGTTCAGACCGAGTAGTGAAGTGAAACAAAATGACAATCTCGTCTCGGTGTCAAGCCACTACAAAGACAGTGAGAGACAGAGCAAACAGCTCCTACAATAGCAATCCTCTCACAGCGCACGCTGCTTATCCCCCAGCAGCCCCTCCCAGCCCCCGTCACAGTGAACAAAGCCTCGCAACGAGCCAGCGCTCACCAGCACGAACACAGGAACCGCGTCAGGAGCTGCGAGGGGGGGTTACGTATCCAGGGTTGGGGTCCAGGGTTGGGGCCTTACGTATCTCGGAGGGGAGGGAGTTCCAGAGGGTGGGGGGCAGCCACACTGAAGGCTCTGTCCCCGAAGGTGCGTCGGCTGGTGCGGGGGGTGGAGAGCAGACCCATGTTTGAGGACCGCAGGCTTTGGGATAGAGTGTGTTGGTGGAGGAGGTCCAAAAAAAAACAAAAAAACACAGCTGAATAGCGAGGGTTTGCTGCCTGATGTGATCTGCCTCAAAGCAACTGTCTTGTCATTCACTGGGGGCTTTTAGCTCTCAACCGTGTGCATTATTATTTTTTGTGGGTGGCTGTAAGCCAGCATACCAAGGATAGCGTTTGTCCGGTTATCACCCCCTCCCTCCGTTGAATGTTGACCTGCATTTCTCTGTTGGCACCACAAGAGGCAGTAGTCCCAGCATATCACATATGGACACCAAAATCAACTCGCCGATCTCCACTGCACAAGTAGAGTAGCGGTGAAAGCATTGGACTCCCACCCGGGAGATCAGGGTTCAAGACCCGGTGGGGATGATTTTATGGGACCATACCCCAAACCTCCACATGTTCATCCTTTCACTCGGACCTTTACCCCTTGCCTTATACAATAGGTCAGATCCTGTCCCAACCCCAACCCTTATTCTAACCCCAACCCACACTAGAGACTGGAAGAAGGACACCAAAACCAGCCTGTTGTTCTCCACTGCACAAGTATAGTGGTGAGACTATTGGACTCCCATCCCGGAGACCGGGGTTCAAAACCCGATGGGGATGATTGTATGGGACTATACCCCAAACCTCCACATGTTCATCCTTTCACTCCAATCTTTTTATCCCTTACCTTTGTCCAGAAACAGAAGTTGTTGCAGCAAATTGCAGCAAAAAAGCTAACGTTACAGGAATCATCAGGGTAACTGCTTTATCCACTGACTGCTACCATTAATGTTATGGAAGCTGCTGCTAGTTGTTGTGAGCTCATGAGCTAACTGGCTATCCCGCTCTTATTGTGCTGGATTAGCATTGGAAGCATTGGAACTGATGTGTCCAGGCGACAAGACCTATCTTCATTTATCAGACATTATTTAATGTCATTTCAATTCATAGCTATTTCAGTGGCATGACTAGCTTCTGTCCTACCAGTCCTGAACAGAAACAAGCCAGCCACGCACATAAGCCAGGCTGGACCTGGCCTGGTTTCACAATAAAGGGCTTTAGTGACAAGAGCCCTGCAGCGAACTGAATAGAATCTCCTAAAGTAATAAATGAAATAAATCTCGCTGGATTTGATTAAGATAGGCAGGATGATTGTCCCGTTGGTCCCAACAGACTACCTAAGTCTTACCTTTGAAGCAGAGACATACTATATTATGCTCTCTCGTTCATGTCACACATCCGCTGTGTAAATAACCTCCCCATGCAAATCCATGGGTGTGCGTAGCATTTGAAATCCCACTGCCTGTAGACACAATGCCACTCTGAAAACACCCTGTCTCTAGTGCCTTTGATCACAATACAGTGGCCTATAGAAGCGCAGGTCGATAATAGACAACCACCCAGTTCCTCCGCGGGCTCCTCCCCCCAGACATTCATCCAGAGACTTTCAGGTTGAGTGTACTATATATACAGAGAAAAAAAGAAAGAACAAAAGTTGGGGGCACGACCTCTTGCTGAAAGTGGAGTGTCCACAACAAAGTATAAAGAGCACCGCTGTATGAGAACAGTCCTCTGTAATGTATGGCCGACAAATATGCACTCTCAAGGTAGAACGTTCATCCCTGGATGGTGTAAGACAGAGCCGATTTAGAACACGCATGCCCGATATTTATGTCTGCAACATAAAACAGCTTCTGAATTGTGGAATTATAATTAAAAATCAGACAGTGTGCGTTAGCCACTGTTAACCACCAAGAGGATTAATTTTCTGAAAACCCACATGAATTCAAATTCTTGTCATTTGCCAGTCTAGTGATTTGCACTGAGCTATCTTTCTGCTCTGTGTTCTTGTTCCCTCCTCAGAAGATTTCATATCTACCTGGTGCACGTGCCATTTGTTTTTATCACTGTCTAGCTGGAGACAATAACGTGTTGTTTTATAGCACGTTTTATAAGATAACCTTCCGTATTTATGTGACTTACTCGTGTTGTTGTGTTGTCTAACACCGGGAGAGGGCAGGAAACGAGGTGGATGAGATCACCTTGAGTGTGAAATATTTGATTTTAGATCTCTCCACGCTTAGCCATATATTTCTCCGTCTTATTGGCGAAGGTGTCTGCAGATAGCTGGAACCTTGTTATCAAATATTAAAGATGTTATCCGGCCCCGCTAGACTGCAAAGTACAGCTGGAGACGAGCTCCTCCTTCGCTCTGCTCAGTCTCGCTCACCTTGCGTTTCTCCTCTCCGCTGCTCCTCTCCGCCTCATCCTCCCGCGTCGGTCTCTCCCTCCGCCTCCCTCCCATCACCTCCCATCCCTGTCTCCTCTCCTTCATCCAACCTTTACTTGAGGCTTAGAGGAGAACACTCTTGAACCTGTAATCTGGCCCTGCTGTGTTTTTGTAAGGGGTGACAGCAGAGGTGGAGAGAGGTTTATTTCACATGCACTCACACCCTACTCTTCATCACTGCTTCTAAACCCACTTAAAGGGGTAGTGTGCTTTTTTGGACATACAGCCCTATTTGTGGTCTGTCTACCATGAAATATAGAGACTATAATTTCACTGATCGTTCCAGTATTGAGCTAGCTGCAGTTTTTATGTAGGCACTCACTGGGCTACAATGGAAGTCAATAAAATGTGTGTGGGAAAAACAATGATTAATGTGCTTTTCCAAGACGGGAAGCACAGGGTGTAATCTTCCCAGTCTCAGTATGCTTTCCTATAAAAGGTATTGCAATCTGAATATTTTTGTGTTTGGCATGACTTGCACATAGTCATGAAAACAAGCGCCAAGGGATCGCTTATGTTCAAGTCATGCCAAACGTACAAATATTCGGAAGGGGCTAGATTTCACAGGAGATCATACTGAGACTGATGAGATTATTACATTTTTCATAGCTTTTCCAACACATTTACATATGCCCCATTGACTTCCATTATAACCCAGTGAGAGATGCATAAAAGCTGCAGCTAGATCAATACTGGAATGACCAGTGAAATTATGGTCTCAATGGCTAAATGTCTCGGCTAAAATGTCCAATATAGCACACTACCCCTATAACGAATAATCTGTTTTAGTTTGACAGCTCAGTTGGCACCGGTTCAATCCATCTGTTAGACTCAAGTTGTGAAATGAGGTTGAGGACACAAAAACCACACCCAGACGGTGAAGTAAGCGGTGCAGGTTTATGAGCAATCTCTACTGCCCTCTAGTGCTGGTGTGTAACGGTGCGACTCCATATCGGTCTAAATATCATGTAAGAACAGACACACACATACATGTCAGATATAGAGGGAGACTGCTTACAGTACTGTAAGTATTAAGTGTACTGTAGTTTTCCTCCCATTGAAATTAATGATGGAACCTGACAGCTTCTTAATGGAACTCAGAGGAAAGGATGGAGACCGGGGTTTTAATACAGTCTAATAAATTGTCTCTTAATTTGTATATATTATAACTGCCTCTCAATGTCCTGCATTACAGTGTCATTTAATATGCTCTCGTAATGTGTATTTTATTTAACTCGTAAATCACCATGTGCCAGAGTTGTATTTTTCCGACGGGCCTACATATTTTTTTTTTTATCTCTAAAAGTAAAGTAACCACTAATTATAATAAACTATGAGTATATGGAACGTTTTATTGGGAAAGTGGCCTTCAGTAAAAACCTGAGACGGTTGTTTATTGAAACAAATGCTTTGAATGTTTCCCTCTTAATAACGCATGGCCCTAATGGCTAAGACAATTAAACATTAGCCTGCAATCAATCTCACTTTGAGTGTTTTTCCCAGCAGACACCTCCAGTTAAACTCTCAAGGTATTTCTCTGTTGTTCCCTATAAAATGTGATCGCTTGGTGAGGCTTATTTGAGCCTTCGCCCTGAAAGGCACATTCTCTCTGCTCCCTCCCCCATTAATCTGTCCGTTTCTGAGAGCAGGTGTGAATGTCACGGCACGCCATCAACCTGGTAGACACAGGCTCACAAACACAGATGCATCCCCCCCCACACACACACATGCGCACACGCACGCACACTCACGCATGCACACAAACTCATGCACGCACGCTCACACATACACGCACGCACACACACACTCACTCACACACACACACACACACACACACACACACACACACACACACACACACACACACACTCACTCTCTCACTCCCTCACACACACACACACACACACACACACACACACACACACACACTGTATGCACTGTATACAGTACATACACACATGAACACATTTGAATAACCAAAGATTGTAGGAAGCCAACCATCTAGAAAAGAGAAAAATAGAAAAGATGAAAACAGCAAATGTAATCCTCCCTTCCCCAAACACAGCAGCGCCTCCCGGCTCAGCCCCCAGGGACGGGCAGGAAGGGGGAGGAGTTAAGACTCCAGCAGGAGATTAGACCTGGGGTGCTTTCCAGAGCCAGAGGAGGGAGCAGCCGGGTGGATGGACAGACACACAGACTGGGCGGGATCAGAGACAGCTGGGAGGACCCGGCCTCCGGCCTCCATCTCCGCTTCAGCCTCCCCCCCCCCCCCCCCCCCCGGTTGCCTGGCTGCCAGCCTCTCATCCTGACCTCAAACTCCCCAGGTCCCGTCCAGGGCCTCTGTGTGTGTGTGTGTGTGTGGATGCCCCAGAGGTCACACAAGGCCAGAGGTCGTTGTCACGCCAGTCGTTAGTGTAATAGGAGAGCCTCCTCAGGCCCAGACCAGGGTCACGGACCGTGTCTGTCTGCTGACTAAGGAAGGCAGGACCTTGGGGCCAGAGGTCCTGGAGATGTTGAGTTACTGGGGCGGGGGGTCGAAACCGTGGTTGAATCCTGTCTGGGAGATATTCTCTGTATTGTACTGTAGCTGAATACTGAAAATCAGCTTGGCGAGACGGTATCAGCCTCCATCTTACAGGAAAACAATCTTCCATCGCTTTACTGAGTAAATATGATCTTGACTTTGCACGACCTCGATATCTCTGGGCAGGAGGATCAGCAAGACACGTCCTTCAAATACCGTACAGCCAGACAGATAACGAATGACTGTCCATTTTACTCATGACAAGCTTTAGCACAGAGCTGCGTCCAGTGATGGAATCCTCATTGTACACCTGCTGTCGGAGGATTATGAAAAGCGATAAGTCAGACTTACACTTCGATCATGCGTGCGGTGGTCAGGCCGTCCGGGGCGCTGGGAAAACAAGAGTCTCATAGCTCTCTCACTATTACCCGGCCGCTGATACCGTATTGATTAGGTTTCAGCGGAGGCCACAAACCTCCATCTTATTGCTCCTCAGGTCGGTATGGAGCCCCTCCTGCTCTGTCTCCGTCCCCAGAATCCCATGGCCCTTTTCAGGCAGTATTATCTTCTGTCACGTCTTCAGAGCCGGCCGCATACGTCCAGAATGGTGAATGGGGCCCGTAAGCCCGACAACACATTGTGCTCTCCTGATATAGCCATTATTCCTCAAGGCCCCGGGCGCCTCCGCACACGACTTATCCATCTCTGGTCTTGAATTATCTACTTCTGTACTTCCACCCCCCCACCCCCCGGTTCTTTCACTTTTTCCTCTCTCTTTCTGCTGTTCTCTCTCTTTCTGCCGGCCTGCGATCTGAGCTCTGTGCTGGTAATGCGAACGCAGGTGAACATGACACTCGGACCGTGGACAAACATCCGCTGAAACACTTTGCATGCGTAATGCTTTTAGTCAATATGGTGTTTTCCATTGTGATCACATCCGTAGATTACCAAGCGAAGCTTGTTCGGGGAAAGGATTTGCACAGTGCTTAGATGCCGGTTCTTTCGATCTCTGTGTTTGTCAGGGTTATTAATGGCGAATAAAAGAAACGGCACGATCCAGCCCTGGATCCTGGGTGATTTCATCGAATGGAGCAACATTTAAGCCTCGCGGCGTTTGTCAAAGTCAAGTCATTTTGACAAAGGCCGCAAGGCGGACATGTTGGTCTGTTCAATTAAATCAGCCGGCAGCTTGGGTCTGCGGCTCCTTTCTTTTATAAAGTATATGTCAGCCGCTACCGGCTCCTCTCCAAGTCTACGTTGTGCGTTTTCTTTGTTCTAAACCAGGGTTATTACCTCCGCCCCAGCGACAGAGCAGATCCCCATCACGGGGCGGGTCCACAAGCCGCCCAAACCCCGCCACCATCCACCTCCTTCCTTCATTTTATAGACCAGGTTTACGCCAAAACTACCAGACTGATTCTAATGAACCTGGGTGGAGGGGTGTAGCATGGACCGACTAACAACACATCAAATTCCGGAGCAGATCTGAATCATGTCTGTTTGCAGGATTAGGCAAAAACTACCAGACCGATTTTCGGTCAAACATGGTCGGCCATTCACCTCCATTCATGGACTTGTCAATAGGGGGAATTGTGAAACGGCTAATCTCAACGTGGGGAGATCACAGAGACACGCGGTTCGGATCTCTCAACCTAACAAATGCAGTGATACTGAACTTGGTATTGCACATGTGCATGTGCACAGAGTCACAAAATGCATTCATGGGCGGAGGTCTGTGTTCTCTGAGCACCATTTCTAGTTAATTAATGCCATCATTGTTCCTTGTCAGGTTTATAAATTCTTCAACTTCTTTTTGACTGAATTATATGGACTAAGCTCTGTGCATCCATAGCCAAGTTTGTCTTTTTTGTCTCCAAAAAAAGTGGCGTGACTGTAACATTGAAAGAGCTTCTACTTCCTGCCAGTAGTAAGTGCCTATAGGAGCACTTGTTGTGACATGATTCACAATGACTCCCACTACCATGGAAAATGTTCTGTTGCTTCATTAAAATGTACAAAGACTAGACACAAAGGTTTGCGTTTCTCTGACCGTGCCTGGCCTCTAGCCTACTGTACTCCACGCTGATTGCTGTGTTTTTCACAGGTCCTGGTTGAGGCCACCGTGTCCAGGGAACGCCGCGGCTACATCGCAATCGATGACATCATGCTGTTGAACTACCCCTGCTGTGAGTACCACTTCATGAGGAGAACGGGGGACAGGAACGTACCGTAGGAGAGAGAGAAAGAGAGAGAGAGAGAGAGAGAGAGAGAGAGACAGAGAGAGATGGAGAGAGAGAGAGAGACAGAGACAGACAGAGAGAGTGACAGAGAGAGAGACGGAGAGAGAGACTGAGAGAGAGACGGAGAGAGAGACAGAGAGAGAGAGAGACTGAGAGAGAGATGGAGATAGAGAGAGAGAGAGAGAGAGAGAGAGAGACAGAGAGAGAGACGGAGAGATAGAGAGACTGAGAGAGAGCGACGGAGAGAGAGAGACTGAGAGAGAGACAGAGAGAGAAAGAGATGGAGAGAGAGATGGAGCGAGGGAGTGATAGAGTGCGAGAGAGAGAGCACTAATGGCAGCTTGACCTTTCATGTCAGTTCTGGATGTTCGGAGGCAAGAGCCTTTTTTGTTCAGAGCTGCCTGTCGATGCCTCTTGCTCCAGCGCACAGTAGCTCCCACGGCTTGAACAAAATGAAGCTCCACTCGACTTCAGGTTAGAGACGGCCACGGCTTTTCCAGAAAAAAATTAACAACGTCTTCAGAAATATCGTTGAAATGCTTCGATTCCTCGTTGACGCCGTGCTTTTAGCCGGGCCCAGACTTCTCTCCCCTTTGTGTTTGGCGTTAGCTGAGGTAGTGTCCATTAGAGAGACGTCCTTCAGAGAGAGATGAAAAGGTAATTGTTTTTGATGAAGCCTCTCTCCGGAGGCAGAGTCGGGGCCGGTGGAGGCATGGTGGCGCGTGCGGGGAGGGGGGGCACGTGTGCGCGGCTCGCCGGCAGCCCCCCGAGGGAGCCAGGAAACACCTCCGCGCAGCCGCTAACGCCTCCGCGCTTCCATACCTGGACGCGCTCGTCCTCCGCCCACGCCTGGGCAACGTGACGGCCCTGTCAGCTCGCCGCGCTCTGATCCAGATAACTCCCACTTACGCTCACAGGACGACTAACCAGGCAACGAGAGCCCGGGGGAAGCTGGCGTGCCGCCCTGCTAATATGCAAATGCTCCCCGTTGTCGTACGAGTGTTCAGATCAGGTTTGAAGCAGCAGAGCGTGATATGAAAAATGTCCTGGAGGACGACGCCGTTGGAAGAGCGGAGACCACCGGTGGCTTCGTGACGGGAGGCCCGCCCCCGCCCCTGCCTCGGCACCACCCAGCGCGCCACGCCTCCCGTCTCCCCGGGAGCGCAGATGGCATCTCAGCTACACTCCCCCCCCCCCCCCCACCCCACCCCCCCCCACTGTGGCCATTAAATAATTAAGCCTCTCATCAGGACCCGGGCCTGCTGTCTGGCGTGGCGCCCGGCCAAGCCCGCGCCGAGAGAGGGAGACGAGGGAAGGGAAACCAAATGAAGGGATATTTAAAAAAAACAACAACATGTGCAAAGCTCCCCCTCCGTTGTGAATTCTAGTGAAACTGCTGAGCGCGGTTGTATTCTCCCGAGTCCTAGTCTTCGACACTAAAACCGCTGTAGCAGTCAAATGAAATATTAACCCCGCTAAAAAGCCCCGAGGATAAAATCGGACATATTTATGTACACACCAGGGACACGCGTTCAGGCATTCTTGCCTGCCTGTTGTTGTTTTTTCGTTATTTTTTTTTTTTTTTTTTGGTGTTTGTTTATGCCGGCCTTTAGCTGAATATGAATTATGAATTAACCTCCAGATGGAGAGGCGGTCGCTGTAAACCTGACCGTCTGCGGGCCAGGAGAGTGAGAGGCGTCTGACTGCCACACCTGCAAACAAACAACAAACAACAAACAAATTCAACAAATTGTCGCCTCCCATCCCTGCCAAACTCACTTTGCTGTGGCGCACTATTGCACATGGATGGGCACCCCTGGTTCCTGGTTCTCTCTTTCCCTGGTTCCTGGTTCTCTCTTTCCCTGGTTCCTGGTTCTCTCTTTCCCTGGTTCCTGGTTCTCTCTTTCCCTGGTCCCAGCTCCTCTGACTGGCAGGTTGGCAGGTCGGTGTGGGGGCAGGCTGCCCAGCGTGCTGAGGCCCGGTAGTTAGGCTCCGCAGGGGTCCGCACGAAGCGGAGAGCCGGGAGAGAGCTCTCTTCTTAATCACACGCCCCGCTCGTCGTGATTCGCTGCCGGCAACGCACTGCATGCTGGGATGTTAATAGAGGGGTATGTAAAGCCCGCCGCTTGCTCTTTACCGGTAGGGTCGTTGTTTTTAACTTCTCACTTCTGTTTTGACTTCTGCTCGGGCTTATTATGCCGAGTTCATGCGGCACGGCTTTTAAAGTCGTCAGATCGCCGTAAGGCGCGCGTTACGCGACCGTCTGTCTCGTCGTACGGTCGTTGAAGGTTTCACACACGATGTTAACTGATCAGCGACAGGAGGTCACGCGTTACAAGATGTTCGGAGATCTGGCGAGGACTCCCCGACAGAGTCTTGGATGACTTGGGTTAGAATCTTTCAGCAGAATTTGCAGAGTGAATGTTATTACAGTATGCTGCATTTGACTGGATGAGATATGACATGTCTCTGTGAGCTGTTGGGGAATGTACCTCTCTGATAGCTTTTGACAGAGCTCTCAAACACAAGATCAATGGCTTCATGCCAGACAAAACAATTTCACACACAAAAACAAAACATTAACAGATGTGTTCTTAGTTTCTAGCTGGCGCTGGGAATAGATGAGTGGTATGCATTTCATAACTCTCTCTCTTCCCCCCCCTCTCTCTCTCATCCTCTCTCTCTCTCTCTCTCTCTCTCTCTCTCTCACCCTCTCTCTCTCTCACCCTCTCTCTCTCTCTCTCTCACCCTCTCTCTCTCTCTCTCTCTCTCACCCTCTCTCTCTCACCCTCTCTCTCCCTCTCACCCTCTCTCTCTCTTACTCTCTCTATCTCTCTCTCACCCTCTCTCTCTCTCTCTCTCTCTCACCCACTCTCTCTCTCTCTCTCTCTCTCTCACCCTCTCTCTCTCTCTCTCTCTCTCTTACCTCTCTCTGACTCTATCTCTCTCTATCACCCTCTCTCTCTCTCTCTCTCTCTCTCTCTCTCTCTCTCTCTCTCTCTCTCTCTTCTCTGTATCTATCTCTCTCTCTCTCTGTCTGTAGATAAGGCACCGCACTTCTCCCGGCTGGGGGACGAGGAGGTCAACGCCGGTCAGAACGCGACCTTCCAGTGCGTGGCGTCGGGACGGGCGTCCGAGGCGGAGAGGTTCCTGCTGGAGGTCAGTGGAGCACTGGGCTGCTCCGAGACTTAAAGTCCAGCTGAAACGGACATTTGAGATCATCTAACTTCCGTAGTTTGATGTGTTTCTGACTAACAGGCTATAGGGGTGGGACATAACGTTTAGAGGAATTTGATTGGACGTTGACACGTGGGCGTTTTATAACAACTTTAGACAGATTCGAAAGACAGAGAGCATTGATTGACGGGTGGATGTCGTGAGATTATTGGTTGACCTTGCTCTTGCATTGCTGACGTGAGCACTCGGAAGATTTAGTTTTACAGGAAGAAAAAAATCATAGGATTTGATATAAGATTATAAGAAAACTGAAATCTTATTATTTTTTGGGGCAAATATTGTTAAATAGGTGCACACTGTGACCAGGGATGTGATCCAAAATGGAGAAAAAAAAGCATTTTTGATTTCCTGGTGTCTTTAACCTGACGCAGGCCAGGTGGTTTCCCAGATGGTCACAGCCGGTTCAACCATCTGGGAAAGCTTCGTTGGAGACTAGAAAAGGGCAGGAACTTTCAAAACTAGGCGATTCAAATCAAATCAAACTTTATTTGTATAGTGCATTTCATACACAGAGTCAACACAATGCGCTTCACAGAGAGCAATGGGTGACTGGATGTGATTGGATGAACCCCGTCTATAGTACCAAGGGCATATTTTTTATTTGAGCTTTGGTGGGGACATATTGTAAAATGCGAATTTTTTGCACTATATAAAATAAAAAACCATACATTTGAGCTACAGTCAGATGTGATTATCCTGATTGCTGGTTCTCTAACCTCCTGAACTGATGATCATGCATTTGGCCACACTTTCACTTGCTGCATACAAATAGTACCGATAGGGTTAAAACGTACCTAAACATTACATGTCTGGTTTGTTTACTAACCTAACAATTCAGTCGGGGTTCAAATCTTGCCGTGTTTGCAATGTTTTATATACCAAATTATTGCTGGGGACAATTCAGTAGTCTCTTAATATTGATGGGGACATGTCCCCAGCGTCCCCCCTAAATTCTTACCGAAGCCAGTCGGGAGAAGAGCAAAAACATGTTTTCCACAGAGAAAAGCTTTCAGTATCATTCTTTGCTTTTCTTTCAATGAAGAAATGCTAAAAAATATAATTGATGCCATAGCAGCATCTCCGCTATAACCTCTGCTCCGTTGTTTTAGAACGAATAGTTGCTTCTTGCTGCCGTCACACCTAAACCCGGCATAGCTGCTAGTATGAGAACACTGATTAGCCGATTGTTTTCTGATCGTGCACAAACGGATCTCTATCGAGCTTTGCCAGACTGATGTGCGGAGTAAAACAACGCAATATCAGGAAGGTCTCACAAGGCTACCAAGACTTTGAACATTTTAGCGTGTCTCCGGGCTCCTTTAACATAATTTGTGTTCTGCTGTAGTTTAACATCACATGTACAGTGTGGTATCATCTATGCAGATAAACTATCATAATGTCTAATTAGTGAAGATATTTTATGCAGCGGGGTACTGGGCAATTGTAATACTCTGCTTTGGGCCTTCAGATGTACAGTAGTTCCTTGGAGAATCCTGTTTGCTTATGAGATCACAGTGCCCTGCTTTCTTCACAGCTGCTTGCCTTTATCCGAATGAGAGCATTGCTTTTTATATCCCTCTCCCACTCGGTTATGCTTTGAACATGCAGACGTGTCCTCTGGAAGTCACACAAGCCCCCATAGTCTGCATCTCAAGTGAATGTTGATACCTAGCTTTATATATACGGTATAGTGGTTAAAACGGCATAGCAATATAGACATTCATTTTTTGAATGAATGAATGAATGATAGTTCATTTCGTTTCAGTTATTTCAAACCAACAATACATACATAAACAACAATAAAAAAAGCAATAATAACATACATTTTTTCACCCTCTGTTTCCCACTGCAGTTTCTCACCTGACCGCAGCGTCGTTCTACTCGCACTCCTCTCCTCTAATGCAACATGCTAATCACAGCAAGCTGAGGGGCTATGCACACAATGCAACACGTTCAACTCTGAGACCGCAGCTTTAAGGGGGTAGTGTGCTGTTTTGGACATTTAGCTCTATTTGTGGTCTTTCCCATGAACCTGAAACATAGAGACCATAATTTCTCTGACCGTGACAGTATTGAGCTAGCTGCAGTTTTTCTGTAGGCTCTCACTGGGCTACAATGGAAGTCAATAGGGCATATGTAAATACGTTGGAAAACTATGATGCATGTGCTTTTCTGAGACGGGAAGCACAGGGTGTAATCTGACCAGTCTGACCATAGCACACTAACCCTTTAAGTTGCGGAGGCGTCCCCCTGTGCTCCCCTGTCCGCTCAGGAACGACGGCATCAGGGCGAGAGTTATATCAAGACCGGGCATTCAGTCACAATGCAAGAATGAGGACGGATGATTCTGGAAGCAGGCTGTCAGGCTGACACAGACGCCCACAGTAACAAACACCCTCAGGGACTCTGAAGCCAGCCCGTGTCTCCTTGTATATCTCCCTGATAGTATCCCTCCCTCTCTCCCTCCCCACCTCCCCCTCCTGCTCTTCAGAGCAGGGAGGCGTCAAGTCACGTCTCAATAGAATATTTACAAAAATTCCCGTCCTGAAGTGCCTCCGACTTGGCAGATTCTGAAGGCGGCTTATATCATAGATGTATCCTCCGTCGGTCAAGATATCCCACAATCCTGTGCGCCCGCTCCAACAAGAAGAACAAAAATAGAGAGCGATTTTGTCAGGACAACCTTTTCAGGGAAGAAAGTAACCATGTCGATTCCCGGTATGTGGTCAGTTGACTGTGTCTAAATAGCCGGTTTGTAAATCGGATCTTTTTTTGACGGAGATCGCTGGCCAAGTCTGTTTCCCAAAACCGACTACGAGGACTTTTTGACTGGTTATAAAACAGTCTCATTTCAATACTGATGCCTCTACATTACACTAGAAAATGCGGCCATCAGCGAGAAGATTGTCTGTTTCTAAATGGTTATTCTGTAGATATCGGCTGGTCGGGTCATCCAGAAAGGACGAAACAATTTATTTACCTCGTCTCTAGTTATCCTGACCAGTAGCGTCTTTTTGCTGGCATCCAAAACACATTCTGGGTCGGGCAAGAGATCTTAACGACAGGAAGAAGTGTTGCTCATGGGAAATGCAGTTGTCTTTCCGGGGAAACACTACCGCTTTAGTCCACAGGTGCCGCTAAAATCAACAGAAACTGCAGCAACTCCTTGTGGCGGCTTTAACTGCAGGGTTCATTACATTTTGACAGAAACATCAGAACAAATAAACACATTGTAAAGTGATATAGGGGGCAATATCTCTATCAAGCTGTGTATAGTAACTCATTTTTTTAGTGATGATTGACCGGCAGAAGGTATTCGTAACTGACGGACGTTAACGTTTCGGTATTTTGGCGACATGACATTGTGACGTTGTTACACACTGCTGCCTTGGAAGTCCGTCTCAATCCAGACGCCATTACAGGCAACTTCAGACAAAAAACACTGCCTTCAAAGGATACTGCCTCTCTAGAGAGCCAGGCAGCAGACAGCTGCCTACCGTTCAGGACACAGCCCGTCTCTCCCCGTCTCTCCCTGTCTCTCCCTGTCTCTCCCTGTCTCTCCCTGTCTCTCCATGTTCCTACTGCACACGTATCCGCCTCTCTCCCTGTTTTTGCTTCTCCCGAACAGGGAGGTCGCGTCAGTCAGAGCTGTCGTTCTGAGCGTGAGCCTCCCTGGCGCGGCCTCCCGCCAGCTCAGAGGATGGTTCTGCCGTCTCCTCAGTAATGACCTCCAGTCAGATAGTTCACACAACCTCCAGCGCGCTCTCGCTGATTATTTCATCACCCTGATTTCCCTGTCTTCTTGGTTTATTTTCATTTTTAAATTCGGATCACCAAGTGGAGGAGTAGATAAAAAGATAACAGATAATCAGATAGGTGACACGGCGAGGCCTCTGAAGTGTGTCACACAGGGCTGGCGTGCTTTGCGCCGCCAGACGGCGCCACCCGATTGGCTTTCATCCGTAGCCGGAGTGTTTGGCATCCCTCAGTAGAGTGTTTGGCGCGTGGGTTGGTTCGTCTGTGAGGATTGAAGCTGAGTGGTTTGCCTGGTCGTCTAGCCCGGCTCCAGCTTCTGAATCTGAATCTTTGAATTTTTGATTGATGAGATTCTGGGTCTGGAAAGGCTCTCGATTCTCGATTGAATTCTGGATCGGAATTCCAACCGGGCCAATCGGCGTCCCTTTGAATGCGACGACGGAATTAATCCGCGTGAAGTGATTAGTTAGGGGACGAACCAATCACTGAGGACGTCGTCTGCGGCCACGCCCATCTTGGAAAACAGGCTCAAGAAGAAACCGGTTTAGACTGGATTTGTTGAAACGAAAATAAAAATTCAGTGTGAGTGCCAGGCTAGTGGTCCTCAGCTTCACGGAGGAAGAGCGTGCGGGCGGCCGGCTGGTCGGACGCGGCCGACTGAACCCACAGGCCCCCCTGCGGAGAGCGGCGCTCGCTAACTCTGCAGACGGGGAGGGAGAGAGGGAGGGAGGGAGAGCGAGAGAGGAATGTGTCGACAGGAGAGCCGACCATTTCACACATGGGGGAGAGACGGAGCTAAACACTCGACTGATGTTAGCCCGCTGCTGTTGAGCCCGTGGACCCGGGGGAATGAGTGTGAAACGAATCTGCCTCCGAGCGTCCGGTGGTCCGGGGTGTACCGTCCACTCACCGTGTGCCGTGCGGTCCTGAGTCACTCCTCTTTCCGTTCTCCTTCTCCCTGCTGCTCCTTCTTAGTCCTGTCCACTCCTTCTCCTCCACACACTCCTTTAGAACAAGCGCTGAAGACCTTTTCTGTTTCGCTTCCTGCTGTGCACCTGTCAGACTATGTATTCAATCAGGCGCACCACCTATAAAAAACAAATTTGGCCTGTAAATGTGTGTGTGTGTGTGTGTGTGTGTGCAGTAGAACGTAGAGCTGTGTTATTACTACTCAATCTACTCCGCCACGGACACCAAGCTGGTTTGATCAGCACTGGTCTCCAATTAACCAATGACACTCATAACATAATATTGCTTCCGTAATTGTTATTGTCTTGACTTCCATTTTTTGTATTGAGGGAGGCGTGATAGTCATTTCCCATGATTAAATTAGAGAGATGGCCCTGCCGCTCTAATCGAATCGCACGCTGCTGGACAATCTTACCTTTTAATCACTCAACTGAAAAGCAAACTGACCCAGTTAGCAATAATTTTAACATATAATGTAATCATATTTTTAGCAGTGTTGACTCCACCAGGAATAAGCCTGACCACTCTGTACTGCCTCGTACAGTCTACAACAGTGCATTGTGTGTGTGTGTGTGTGTGTGTGTGTGTGTGTGCGTGTGTACTGTATGTGTGTGTGTGTGGTTATGGTGTGTGTGTGTGCGTGTGCGTATGCGTGTGTGTGTGTATGTGTATGTTAGTGTGTGGTTACAGTGTGTGTGTGTGTGTGTGTGTGTGTGTGTGTGTGGTTATGGTGTGTGTGTGTGTGTGTGTGCATGTGCATGTGTGTGTGTTAGTGTGTGGTTACAGTGTGTGTGTGTGTGTGTGTGTGTTGGTCTGTGGTCATGCATACTGTACAGTATGTTTGTGTGTGTGTGCATGCATGCATATCTGTGTGTCTGCATGCGTATGCATGCATGCATTTATGTGTGCATGTGCGTGCGTTTATGTGTGTGCGTTTATTTGCGTGTGTGTGTGCATGCGTTTACGTGTCTGTTTGTGTGTGCATGCGTTTGTGTGCGTGTGTGTACCTGTGTGTGTGTGTGTGTGTGTGTGCGTACGTGTGTGTGTGTGTGTGTGTGTGTGTGTGTGTGTGTGTGTGTGTGCGTGCGTGCGTGCGTGTGTGTGTGTAACTCAAGTATAATGCTCCCAAGACTTTTATTCTCAACCAGGTTTTGGTCAGCAGACGTTCTCCCGGTCATCTCTACCTGTCTGCTCTGCCCCCTCCTTCAGAGGCACAGCGGAGACGTGGCGTCCACGGCGTCGGTCAAGCACCTGAGTCACCGGCGCTTCGTGGCATCCTTCCAGCTGGACGCCGTGGAGCGGGCGGATCAGGACCTCTACCGCTGCGTCACACAGTCCGCCAAGGGCTCCGGGGTGTCCAACTTCGCTGAGCTCATCGTGAAAGGTAGCCTCCCAAACGTCAAAGTCTCTCTCTCTGTCTCTCTCTCTCACTCTCTCTCTCTGTCACTCTCTCTTTCTCTCTCTCTCTCTTTCTTTCTCTCTCTCTCTTTCTCCCTCTCTCTTCCTCTCTCTTCCTCTCTTTCTGTCTTTCTCTTTCTCTCTCTCTCTTCCTCTATCTTCCTCTCTTTCTCTCTCTTTCTTTCTCTCTTTCTCTCTCTCTTCCTTTCTCTTTCTCTCTGTCTTTCTCTTTCTCTCTCTTTCTCTCTCTTTTTCTCTCTCTTTCTCTCTCTCTTTGTTTGGTCTCAGTCTTTCACTCTCTCCTCTTATAAATAATGTTCTTTCTTTACGTGTCGTTCTCTCTCTCTCCCACGCACCAGGTTACATATACTGTGCCTCATTCATCAGCGTGTTGATTGAGGCTGATTTAAAACATATTGTAATGACTCAGACGGAGGCAGAGGCACGACTTCGCGTCTGCAGGTTTATCACTAACAAAATGACATCACTCCATGCTGATGGGCCTCCTACACACGGTTAGCAGCGAGTTTTGTAGGTGTCCACTGGGAGGAAGGAAGTCAGCGCACACAGACAGGTGCCTTTATACCCTAGTTAGCCCCGCCCCTTTCCTGCTCCTCTGCCAATCAGGCCTCCGGGTCACAACGATATTGCTCTGTATATTACCCTGATTTAAACATATTACCCTACAGTATATTCATAAGGTAACACTTTATTTGAAGGGTTGTGCATAAGACTGACATGACACTTTTGTGCATGTGTGCGTGTGTGTGTGTAAGGCCAAAAAGCATAAAAAAGCGCATCATGCCCACAACAGGGCTCGAGACTGCGACCAAAAATGGCTGCATGCGCGACTATTATTTCTGAGAGTGTGCGAGTTCAAATTGAAGGCGGTCGCATTCGATCACGGCTGTTCTGGCACACACGCACACGCTTACATATTTCCATATCATCTCCATATCATTTCCTTCATGTGTCATGTCATGGTTATCACAGTGTCATTACAGTGCCATATCAGTCTTATGCACACCCCTTCGAATAACATGTTACCGCTCTCTAAATAGCTACAGTACATTCTAGGCACATATAAAGCCCTGTAAACACCCTTTTGATTGTACACCACGTAAAATCGACGTGACAGGACCGCGCTGCTGGCCTCGGAGGTGTCACCGAGACGCCACCTCAGGGCCCTCTGCTCTTCCAGGGGCCCCTGGGGGTCCGTTCAACGTGTCCACTGCTCGCACGGACGGCGGCGGCGGCTCGGCCTGACCCCGGAGGATATAGACGCCCGTTCTCGACGGCCTCCCGATGACGCAGCCTGGCGACGGCCGTCCGACGGGGCGCCGCTTCCCCGTCCCGTTGTCCACATCCCGTCGTCCTCATCCCCCCCGCCCCCTGCCGTGGCATCGTCGAAAGAGCCCTTGAACGAGGGAGAGAGGAGGGGAGAGGAAGTCTGTGAAGTAGCGCTAAGCTAATTCCGTTGATAGACGTGGCGGCGCGGATTAAGCAGAGCGTAACAACATGGCCGATGGCCGGGAGTGCGACGGGGCCGCTCGGAGTGCGACGGGGAGTGCTAGGGCCCCATCGCTAGGGCCTCACTAAACCCGAGCGCCGGCTGCCAGCAGACCCGACCCCCAACCAATCCTCTGACTGAAGGCCGTAAAATCCCACATAACGTGCTGAAACCCACACAGAGCACCCAGACTCTCTCTCTCTCTCTCTCTCTCTCTCAGCTCTCAGAAATTAGTGTTATGGCGTTTCAGTAGCCTGACATCACACAGAACTGTCGGGTCGTTACGTTCCTCTCGAGTACTTCGGTCTGACGTTGCTTCTGCTCTAACCCGATATCCGTGGGGGAGGGACATTCGATTATGACGTCATTGGTGATGCAGAGCCATGACAACCATAGACAACGTAATGACAACAGAGCGAGGCGAGACAGTAATGTCATTCTGGTAGCAGGGGGTGGACTGCTTTGTTACTTTGTTTCTGTTACCTGCTACTACCAGCCGTCCTCCTCTCTAGTAGTCTGAGTTCCCAGAAGCCCTTGCTTCTCACCTCGCAAGTCTCATTGTGCGAACGCACAGCTCCACGACGCTCAGCGACGGCACGCGACATCGATGATGTCTTTGTTACGACACTGAAGACGTTAATGGCTCATGCTCACTCACTTCTTTCAATGTTATTTCCCAGAGAGGGAGGGAGGGAGGGAGGGAGGGAGGGAGGGAGGGAGGGAGGGAGGGAGGGAGGGAGGGAGGGAGGGAGAGAGGGAGGGAGGGAGGGAGGGAGCTGGAGCATGTAACAAGGCTTTCATATACCTCCCCCTCCCTCCCTTCCTGTTAACGAGAGGCTAATCAGCCTTTTAATTAGGAGGATCAACTCGTCTTACAGTAGATCACACAGCTATCCGTTGGGGACACAGACTGTAGTCCTACACGTTTCTTCATGTAGGAGGGACTCGTGTAAACAGGGCCCAGCCTATGTAATGAATATGTCATGAATATTGAATGAACACATTTAGCCGTGCGTCTGTTTATGCGGTTTGGGCGGTTTTTACTTCATCGATCATTTTATCGAGCTGAGAATGAAATTATCATCGTATGTGTACAGTATGTGTATTCTGTGTTATTTATATAACGCCAAGACAATGATGTGTTTTGTTGTTCTGTTTTATGGTGAACCTGTACTTGGTGACTATACTCCTGAGCTGGATCTGTGTCGTACTGCAGTACTTTGAGGAGTTCAGAATATCTACCGAGGCCAACGTTTCCTCACGTTACTACGCTGCTGTGAGCTGAATACAGGAGGGTCTGATGGGGTTACCGCCGTCACAGCCTGGAGGCACGGGGGGGGGGGGGGGGGTTAGAGGGGCGTGGGACGACAGCCAGGGATGAGTCGGCGTCGGACGACAGGAAGTCTCTGAGGGGGGCGGCTGTGACAGACACAGGCGCCTCCGCGGGAATCAGGGGGATTAGTCTCGGCTGAAGATCTAACACCGATCTTCCTTCTCGCCTTGTCCTCAGTTTCCTCACGTTCCCTCTGCCCCCGCACACACACACACACACACACACATACTCGTCTGTCTGTGTAATTGCTCGGCGGCTCGAGTCTGCTGCGAGTGACATTCGGCTGGTGGGCTCTGAAATTAATCCCTGCCTTGGCGATTTGCCCTCGGTGAGATTTAGGGTCTCCGCTTTCGTTCTGGTGACTTCCTCTCTGAAGCTGGAACAGTCACTGCGGGCGGCAGACACAGACACAGCCGGCTGCACCCCCCCCAATTACAACAGCCTGTATTTAGGAAATGGAATCTGGCGCATTCCTCCTCACCATATGTACGGCTGTTAGTTCTATTATGCGTGGAGCTTAATGCCTTGTTAATAGGCGCGTCCAATCTGCTATTTGACCCCTGACCTGTTCACGTAACCCATTTCAACCTAAAGGTTAAACAAGCTCGCAGTTTACTGCCTCACCCAGTTGACAGCCTCAGACGGGGTCTCGTCCCCCCGGTGGACAAACCAACGTCCCTCTGGTGAACAGATCGGATCACAGTACGATTAGTCCGATGCACGATACGATTAGTCTGCATGTAGGTTTTGGGGATAAGCCTCGCCATTAGTTTATTACTGCCCAATCAATGGTGATGGGATATTCTCATCAGATTCAATCCAGACGTGAAACAACAACAACCTAGCAACCGCTCCACCCAAGACGATTGTGATTGGTTTAAAGAAAATCGCTCCCATGTCCCTGAATGGTAGAGTCCAGCCAGACCTTCCTCCAACGCCGGCGCAGCGCAAACCAAGTGTGGTAGAGAGAGGTCCGCTGAGCGCGACTGCAATACGATGAGCTAAAATGCGGTTAGATTTAAAAACAAAAACAAAAAAACAACAACAAACAAAACAAAAACAAACCCATAGATGTTAACCCCCCCCTCCCTGTGTTGTCTCCCAGTGCCCCCCTCCCCCATCGCGCCCCCCCAGCTGCTGCGGGCGGGGTCCACCTACCTGATGGTCCAGCTCAACACCAACTCCATCCTGGGAGACGGACCCATCATCAGGAAGGAGATCGAGTACCGGGCCAGCCAGTCCCCCTGGTCCGAGGTGCACGGGGTCAACATGGTCAACTACAAGCTGTGGCACCTGGACCCGGACACTGAGTACCACATCAGCGTGCTGCTGACCCGGCCGGGAGAGGGAGGCACCGGGCCCCCCGGTCCGCCCCTCATCAGCAGGACCAAGTGTGCAGGTGAGGCTCTGGACCCAGACGGTAAACGGTAAACGGATGGCGCTTATATACTGTGGAGCGCTTTTCTCCAAAGCGCTTTACAACGAAAGCCTCTCATTCACCCGCTCGCACACAGCAATGGCGATGGCAGCTGCCGCGCAAGGTGCGAGTCCACTCGTTGAAGCGATTCAGCGGGGGTTCGGTGTCTTTTCACGAGGACAGGAGGAGGAGCCGGGATTCGAAACCGCCGACCCTGCGGTCACTGGACGGCCCGCTCCGCCTCCTGACCCACAGCTGACCCGCGGATCCCGCTCACGCGAACCGGACGCGCTGAAGAGCAGCGTAGCGCACGGCTCCTAACGCTCCCCTTCAATAGCACGCTTTCAGCGACACGTTTTAATGATCACATACCCGTTCTTCTACGAGGAATTACTGTACGAACCACCAAATATTAGCGCCGTTATGTCTACAGTACATTCCTCGGCTAATTCCTCAGACTAGTCAGATTTTAGATGCCCAGCGGTTACATTATCACTTCAGTAAGTCTTTCATTATGGTCCTGAATATGAAATATGGCAGGAGGAGACGAGCAGCTAACGGGGATAACGTGGTACATTTGTATTACACAGTGAAAGCAGCTCTATTTCCTCACATGCACGCACACACACACTCACACACACACACATACAGACACACGCACACACAAAAACACACATACAGACACACACACACACGCACACACACATACACACACACACACACATACAGACACACGCACACACAAATACACACATACAGACACACACACGCACAGACATACAGACACACAAACGCACACACACACACACACACACACACACATACAGACGCACACACACCCACACCAAATGGAGAATTCTATCCCCATTACCCGAAGGCTGTTGTCCAGGTCCCATGTCTTCCGTGGTCATCACTCTTCGGGACCCAGTGGCCTCTTCCTACCCCACACCATATCTCACCCCCCCCCTGCTGCCCCCCCCCTGCTCAGATGACATATTAAAGCCACTCTCCTCTCCCAACAGCCAACAGACACCTCGCATTCATCAGCCGCCGAGAGTGAGCTCACAGCCTCTCTCTCTCCCTCAGAGACGGAGATCAACGGCAGGACAGCCAAGGAACAGAGAGAAAGAGGAGAGAGAGAGAGAGGGAGAGAGAGAGAGGAGCGACGGGGGAAGAGGGGAGCTTTTAAACATAAACGAGAAGAGAGGGAATCGGTAGAAGAGAAGAGAGGGAATCGGTAGAAGAGAAGAGAGGGAATAGGTAGAAGAGAAGAGAGGGAATAGGTAGAAGAGAAGAGAGGGAATAGGTAGAAGAGAAGAGAGGGAATAGGTAGAACAGAAGAGAGGGAATAGGTAGAACAGAAGAGAGGGAATAGGTAGAAGAGAAGAGAGGGAATAGGTAGAAGAGAAGAGAGGGAATAGGTAGAAGAGAAGAGAGGGAATAGGTAGAAGAGAAGAGAGGGAATAGGTTGAAGAGAAGAGAGGGAATAGGTAGAAGAGAAGAGAGGGAATCGGTAGAAGAGAAGAGAGGGAATCGGTAGAAGAGAAGAGAGGGAATAGGTAGAAGAGAAGAGAGGCGAGAGGATTTTGCGAGGCACGGGGAACTGCGTTCTGTGGCGATTTCTTAACTCGCCCTTCGGCAGTGGAAACAATCTGAACAGACTCATAGTCAATTCTCTTTGTTCATGTGTGCAGTCAGAAATGTCTCCTCGGCTGTGAAGCAGAGCATTGAGATGCAGGGAGAATACCAGGGTAGTCTTATTTCCTTATTCAAATGCAGTTAGCCAGCCGGTAATGTCTGATTGCTGAATTAATCCCAGTTCATTGTGGGTGAATCAAAATAATTACAAGGAAGGCTTTCACATCAGAGCGTAACCCTTCTCAGAGCTGTTGAACAAAAGGGTCCTGTAAAATCAAAATGTCTGCTGATTCAATTAATGTCTGGATATTACAGGTGAGTCGGTGTCACGCGCAACACCTACACACACACACACACACACACACACACACACACACACACACACACACATAATCATGCACGCACACACACACTTACACACACACATACACACACTCATGCTGTATATTCGTTCCATCTGGTGTGTGCCACCCCTCCACACACGCACACACACACGTACACACACACACACACACACACACACACACACACACACACACACACGCCTTCGTGCTGTATCCACCTGGTGTGTGTGTGCCAACCTCTAATGCTGCTCTGACCTCTACCCGCCCCCGCCCCCCTAGGCCCGCCCCCCACACCATCTGGTCCTCCGCACCCCCTCCTGACCCCACGCTCCATCACGCGGTCTCGCCCCCCCCCCCCCTGGACCCTGGGGCCTGAGCGTGAGGAGGTACTGAGGACGCTCTGGCCACCGTGGGGAATCTCAGGAAGCGCCTCGTTAGCCGGCTGAACAGAAGGGATTCTTGGAAGCTGCAACGGCGTTCCGGGTTGAAAAAAAGTGTGACTTTTCCCCCCCCCCGCTCCAAAGACGAGGGGGACACCATGACGGGCCGCAGGTGCTGTCCAAATGGCTGAACGGTCCCTGCATCCCCTCCCCTCTCCTCTCTTATCCTCTCCTCCCCTCTCCCCTCCTCTCCTTCGCTCCCCTCTCCTCTCCTCCCTTCTCCTCTCCTCCCCTCCCCTCCTCCCTTCTCCTCTTCTCCCCTCCTCCCCCCTCCTCTCCTTCGCTCCCCTCCTCTCTCCTCCCCTCCCCTCCTCTCCCCTCTCTCCTCTCCTCCCCTCCTCTCCCCACCTCCCCCTCTCCTCTCCTCCCGCCAGTGACCTACATACGAGCGTCCCGTCAGCCCTGCTCCTGCGGGGGGCGTGGGGGGGATTGTAAAACTAACGACCTCGATGGTCTCCGCCCCGCCAGCCAGGTGCGCCCGCTGAGCTGTCCCTGTGATTATCTATTGAAGTTGCAGGTGGCCCCGGCGCTCGCCGGCGATAATAGGCACCACCCCCCGTCGTCGTCGGGTCGCCGAGCCCTTCTGCGGATCGCCGACCCCCCCCCCCTCCCCCTCCGCTGTCCCCCCCCCCCCCCGCCCCCCCCCCAGAGAGGAGGAGGAGCCGAGAGGAGGAGGATCACGCCAAGCCCCGAAAATGACGGCGCTTTACTGAGCCTCTACCGCCGCACGCCTCTCGCAAGCGCCGTCGTCCCCACTCTTTGACAGGGGAGACACTTTTCATTCTTCCCACCTGGTGTGTGTGTCTGTGTGTGTGTGTGTGTGTGTGTGTGTGTGTGTGTGTGTGTGTGTGTGTGTGTGCGCGCGTGTGTGTGTGTGTGTGTGTGTGTTAGGGCTGCTCGATTATGGCAAAAATCATAATCACGATTATTTTGATTGATATTGAGATCACGATTATTTAACACGATTATTCATTGAATTTTATTTTTTTTAATCAAAAGTTTTAACATTTTCTTAACATATCAAATTATACATTGACTTTGATAACAATTCATTTATTAAATGTTGACTGGCTTTTCTTTTTAACAATGTTCTTTGGATTAGATACATTTCTCCTATGGGAGACAAATTGTGAACCTTGACCTTGATAAATAAATAAAAGTGCCAAAACTGATAAATAAAGAAGCTTCAAAGCCCCGCCACCACCACAGAAGAAGACTACCTCGGAAAAATAACAGCATCTAAATAAGTTATTTAATGGTAGCGCCGAGGTTTCAAAACCCAGCATTTGTTAAAATAGACCCTTTTGCTTAGGTAAGTGAAGTTTCATGTTTATCTGACCTCTCCTAAATAGGCCGATACCGATTTATTTTGACGGCAAAGTGAATGGACCGGCAAAGGACTGTTGTCTGGCATGAGCGAGCGGAATGCGACAACGGGACTGAGAAGGGCTACACACCATGTCAACTTGGTCCAAATCTGTCTCCGCGAACCCATAGTGTTTCCACACCACTGACGTGGTTTTAGCTCTCTCGTCCACCAGCGGCTCTCTTTCTGCTGCCATAATCTTCTTGTCGTGTTTTGTTCGAGAGGAGCATGCGTGCGCCTCGCTTGACAACTCGTCTCGCTCTGAACTAAAGTGTTTGTTTTGGGGCTTTGGGGGGTGGGGGAGGGGTCAAGCACAGTATAGCTCTGCAGTGTAGGGTGCACTTGATTTGTGCAAAATCGTTTTATGGCGAATATTTTGTTTTAATGATCATTGACAGTCCAGATCTTAATCTAGATTAAAATCCGATTAATCGAGCAGCCCTAGTGTGTGTGTATGAGCCTCACACGCTCCGCGCTACCTCAGGCCAGGGACGGTTTTGTCCGTAGCGGTCCAGTAGGTACAGTAGGCAGCCTCCATGTGCGCGTGGCAGTGTTAGAGGAGGTCATCAGGCTCTTTCACTCCCGCCCTCCTTCGTCCAACCCGACGCTCCGGGCTCCTGGCCAACGACAGGGCGGCGGCGTCTGCCTCGGTCTCTGTCTTGGTCTCTTCCTCGGTCTCTGTCTTGGTCTCTGTCTCGGTCTCTATCTCGGTCCCTGTCTTGGTCTCTGTCTTGGTCTCTGTCTCGGTCTCTTCCTCGGTCTCTGTCTCGGTCTCTTCCTCGGTCTCTGTCTCGGTCTCTTCCTCGGTCTCTTCCTCGGTCTCTGTCTCGGTCTCTGTCTTGGTCTCTGTCTTGGTCTCTTTCTCTGTCTCTGTCTCTGTCTCGGTCTCGGTCTCTGTCTCTGTCTCTGTCTCTGTCTCCGTCTCCGTCTCCGTCTCCGTCTCCGTCTCCGTCTCCGTCTCGGTCTCGGTCTCGGTCTCGGTCTCGGTCTCGGTCTCTTCCTCGGTCTCTTCCTCGGTCTCTTCCTCGGTCTCGGTCTCGGTCTCTTCCTCGGTCTCGGTCTCGGTCTCTTCCTCGGTCTCTGTCTTGGTCTCTGTCTTGGTCTCTTTCTCTTTCTCTTTCTCTGTCTCTGTCTCTGTCTCTGTCTCTGTCTCTGTCTCGGTCTCGGTCTCGGTCTCGGTCTCGGTCTCGGTCTCGGTCTCTTCCTTGGTCTCTGTCTCGGTCTCTTCCTCGGTCTCTTCCTCGGTCTCTGTCTCGGTCTCTTCCTCGGTCTCTGTCTCTGTCTTGGTCTCTGTCTCTGTCTCGGTCTCTTCCTTGGTCTCTGACTCGGTCTCTGTCTCGGTCTCGGTCTCTGTTCTCTGCCACTGCGGTGGTGGGCGCCAGCGCGCGGGCGCTCATTGGCACAAGCACAGCGGGGGAGACGGTTGGCACAAAAGTCCACTTTGATGAAGCCCCCCCCGCCCCCCCACACACACACAAAAAGAGCACTGTGCCTCTCTGTGGCGGTGCTTTCATCGAGTCTTGGACAGTTAAATACCGCTCTCTGTTCTAGAGCCCAAACTGTGCCAGACTATCAATGTGTGCCATTAACCCAATGCTCAATCACACTGGGACGATTGTTCGAGCGTTTCCTGCTGGGTCTAATTTAGCCCGTCTTGGTTCCCCATCCTCACTCATCTGCTGCTGCTTCAGTCTGGGGCAAGGTTATTATTATAGTTATATTAGGTTATTATAGTTATATTATATTATTGTCATATTTAGCAAGGTTATTATAGTTAACAAAAATGAACTAAAAAACTAAAACTAGGTGTGAAAAAACATTTTAGTTAACTGAAATAAAAATGAAAACTAGGCTTTACAAAAGCACGATAACTAACTAAAAGTGTATTTGTGTTTAGAAAACTAACCAAAATAAACTAAAATTATAGAGAAATGTCCTTAGTTTTAGTCTTTTTCAGTTCATACATAAGTCTTGTATTTTGGGTGGATATGAAATCTATCCTCCATTTTTTTTCAGCTGTGCCCCTGAGCAGAAGTAACCTGACATAACCAGAGGCTTTGTTTCACACGGATTGAAACAACGTGAGCTCGCGAGATGAGGATGGTCTCACGAGGCTAGCGCAGAAGAAAAACTAAAACTAATACTGAAACGAATAAAAACTAAACTAAGCTAAAACTAAGCATTTTCAAAAAATAAAAACTAAACTAAACTAGCAAACCTGCTTTAAAAACTAAACTGAAATTGAAAACAA
>NC_140241.1:9827474-9857474 GCF_949987555.1 Borostomias antarcticus | reverse complement strand
TGTGCGTCCTAATGACATCACATAGGGGTAGCATATACAGACTGAAAAGTAGGGGCCCTAGAATGGATCCTTGTGGGACCCCACGTCATTGAAGTGTTTTTCGAGCTCTCGGCCAATTAGGTAGCTCCTGAACCAGTTGAGGACTTGACCAGAAACGCCAACCCAGTTCTCAAGTCTTCCAATAAGGATATCATGATCAACAGTGTCGAAAGCTACACTAAGGTCCAGAAGGACAAGGACAGAGAGCTTTTTCGTATCATTGTTGATTCTGAGGACATTAACAACCTTGACCAATGCTTCTCTGTGCTACGATGAGGGCAAAAAAACAGACTGAAAAGTGTCAAGGATACAGTTTGCATCTAGAAAGTCATTTAACTGTTTGAATACATTTTTTTCTAGAATTTTACTTAAAAATGGGAGGTTGGAAATCGGTCTAAAATTACTGAGGACTGAGGAGTCTAGGTTGTTTTTCTTCAGGAGGGGTTATAAGAGCCAATGGGAAAAGACCTGTACTGAGGGAACAGTTAACAATGGCCAAAGTGTCCTCAGACAGAGTTAATAGTCTTAAAAGACTTGGGGAATAGGATCGAGAGGGCATGTAGATGACTTAAGTTGTGACGTCACTTTGCTCAGCGTCTCTGTGTCAACCGGTACAAACAAGCTCATCCCACTGCTCAGTGGAGAAGGGTCAGCGAGCAGAACATTGATCTTGCCTGGGTGATATTCATCCTAATGTCATTTATCTTATCTCTAAAATATGCTACAAATTGCTCACATTTGGAAGTAGAGAACATGTTGACAGGTGTGTAGGGGGCGGGGCTTATGAGGCAGTCAATTGTTGAAAAAAGCACCCTGGAATTATTATGATTTCTAGAGATAAATTTTGAGAAGTGATCTCTCCTAGCATTTCTTATAGCCTTATTAAAGGCATAAAGACGTTCTTTAAGTTTATCATGGTGAACCTGCAGCTTTTTCTTCCTCCATGTGTGCTTAGCTTTTCTACATGTTCTCTTAAGTTGATGTATCTCCTCATTCCTCCATGGAGCTTTTTGTTTGGCCATGACCTTTTTCAATTTCATAGTTGCTACAGAGTCAAGGGCAGCGCTCAATTTGGCATTACAATTGGTCACTAGGTCATTAACATGTGAAAGCCCAACTTTAGGGGTTGTTACACTATTTGTGTTCATCATTATTACAAAGTTATCGGCTGCTGCAGAGTTGAGAAAGTGTTTCATGACCAAGCGTTATGCGCTAATCTCAATTTATCAATGCTGAAAAAAATACAAAAGTGGCTGAAACGGCAAGGTCACTGATAGAAGATACACCAGTCATAAGAGCCTTTGAGATCACAAGGTCAAGGGTGTGGCCTCGGTTGTGAGTGGGTCCAGTAACGTGCTGACCAAAGTCCATTGAGTTCAAGAGGTTGATAAATTCCCTGACCTTGTCCCTAATCACCTCCTTGACCTTGTCCCTAATCACCTCCTTGACCTTGTCCCTATTCACCCTCATTATCAACATGCAGATTAAAATCGCCTTTGATGATACTGTTATCATAGTTTGTGTGGATAATGGACAGTTGCTCAGAAAAATCTGCTAAGAAGGTTGGACATTGCTTGGGTGGGCTATAGACAGTAACTATCAGAACTGGAGGCTGGCACTTTAAAATGACAGCATGATATTCAAGAGAGGTCAAATCATCAAAGGAAATGCTCTTGCAGCTCAGAGCATCCGTAGCTATGGTGACTGACCCTGCTCCTTTTGTCCACTTGTAGTAGACTGAAATAATCTATAGTTGGGAGGAGAGGCTTCAATTAGGGCTGATGACCCATTTTCTTTTAGCCACGTTTCAGTTAGAAACATACAGTCTACTTTACGTTCACATAGGTATAAGATCGTTGATGAGGAATGTTTTCGTGGACATGGATGGATGGTATTCTCTGGATAGAGGGGCTGACTGGCACTACACTTTGTTAGAGGCACAGAAATCAAATTGTCAATGGATACACCATTTGGTCTGTGACTGGCTCTGTATGATTTTGTAAACCACTAGAGACACTAGCATCACTAAAAACTGACCGATCAGAGGTAGTTACTATGTCGAAAATAATTGAATGAATGAATGAATGATTGTAGCCTACTGTACCAAAGGGCCACAGCTCTGGGGTTGAATTCTCTGTTCCCAGACTAATATTATGAGAGAATGATACTGACCCTTGGATATGATACTGGCATTATATCCTTGCTGTGGGGTTATCACCTCAGTTCCCTGACTTGTTGCTCTGCTGTCTTCCCAAAGTTCCTGGTGGCATTGCCCCAGAATCGCTGACCTTCACCCCCCTGGACGACATGGTCTTCCTGAAGTGGGAGGAGCCAGTGGAACCCAATGGTCTCATCACCCAATACGAGGTAAGCACAGTATTCTTTTTGACTAATCCATCCAATCCTCTGATTCTGTTTTCACCCTTGGAGCATTGCCCTGTTTACTTTCTGACAGGGAATACCAGGGGATTGAATAGCTTCTTTGGACAACATTGGGGGGGGGGGGGGGGGGAGTGGGGGGGGTGTAGAGATAAGATTAAAAAAAATAAATACATGCCGCAGTGAGCAGTCACCCTCTTAACGCTGCTCGTTAGCACTCCGATTAATCTCAACATGAACCGTCTTATCACAGCCTAATGTTCCACCACCTTCTTATCATCACAATCAGCCTTTTTTTTATTTTTTAAATCAACACTGCAGTACCATACTGCAGCACTTTTACAATTACATCATCTAACACAGTCTTATAATGAATACAGGCAAGCTAATTGTGTACAGAGTCCATTACTGAGCTAATTAGCATTGCTCTGGGATGCTGTCGTCATGCCGACCTCTGTTTTGTCAGCGTCGGGCGAGCCAATCACAGGCTGCGTTCTACCTTCCGTCCTCCGGGCGTCCTTCCGTCCGCAACTCCAATGTCACCTCGGGGATATTATTAAACAGGATTTGGGGCTTGACGTACAGTATAAGAAGTGGAGGCCTGCCAGGATTTTCTCTGTGTGGCGTCTCTGGTGTCCCCGGACTGACAGAGAGCGCTCTGCACACAGCCGGACGACGAGTCCTCTTCCTTTCTCTCAGATGAAACCATTGACCAGTCTGGCCACCCTGCCCACCTCCAAGGCTGCCCTGCTCACCCTGTCATACCTGCCTTTATACAACCTTCCGGTGCCTGCTGGTTCTTTCTATGCTGTCTCAATGCACACATTATCATTTAGCAGACGCATTTATCCAAAGCGACTTAAAATAATTGCATTTAATGTAGGTAGTCAGTGTACTTCTACTCGTCAGAGCTCACAAGCTGAAGCCAAAGTGCACGAGCAGTAAAATATGAATACAGTAGGTGCTCACACAGCTGTTGTGCTCATTATGAACCGGTAAAGTGCATAGAAGCTACTTTACTGTGTGTGTGTGTGTGTGTGTGTGTGTGTGTGTGTGTGTGTGTGTGTGTGCGTGCGTGTCTGTGCTTTTTAAAATGAGTTTGTTTCACTTTTACCCTGTATGTCTTCATTCCTGGCTTTTGTATTCAAGAGATTTATTGTCTGATGCATAATTGTACAACAGCAGTAAAATGGGGTTGCAACAACTCCGGCAACTGTGCAAATAACAAACGATAGTGATAGCGAACAATAATGTATGAACTATATACAGGCAAAATGATAAAGTGTCATAGGGCTAAAATAAAACAAGCAAGAATAAATACAGGAAATGTGGTGTGTGGGGGGTTTAAATACATACAGGAGGGGTGATGTACAGGGTTTTAAATACATACAGGAGGGGTAATGTACAGGGTTTTAAATACTGCAAATACAGGAGGTGTGATGTACAGGGTTTTAAATACTGCAAATACAGGAGGTGTGATGTACAGGGTTTTAAATACATACAGGAGGTGTGATGTACAGGGTTTTAAATACTGTAAACAGAGGAGGTGTGATGGGCGGGGCTCTAAGTGTTTCTGATCCGTGTGACCTGAGGGAAGAGGCTCAGTCAGTCTCAGTCTCAGACCTGGACGTGACCCAGCAGAGACGCTGGCTGTGTTCTGTGGTCACGGGCCGGCCGGTCGGTGCTGTCCTGACCATGCGTCCGGCACATCGGACCACCCTGACGGGCCGACGCGTCCTGAGAGGGTCCGAATCAGACAGTGATGTTCCCAGAGAGCACAGACCCCCTACTGTGACAGTGACAGGCTTTATTGATAGTTGTAATTGTTTTAATTGAAATAGGATTATATGGCTTCCATGTACTTTTACTGTATGGCACTTTTGAGTTGATGCATTGTTTTTAATTTGAGTGTGGGATGAAACTGTTTGTACTGCTGCCATTCTTGGCCAAGTCATTACATTTACATTACATTACATTACAGTCATTTAGCAGACGCTTTTATCCAAAGCGACTAACAATAATTGCATTTAACGTAGGAAGAGCCAATGTACTACTACTTGCCAGAACTCACAAGTGCATCTTCTTTCTAAAACAAACAAGTGACTAAGAGCATAATCTAGTGCTGAAGGCAAAGTGCAAGAATCACAATCTAAAGTACAGTGCAATATAATATAATAAGTGCTTAGGTGGGAGGATTGTTGTAGTACTTCTTGAAGAGATGAGTTTTGAGCCTGCGACGAAAGATGGGCAGCGACTCTGCTGTCCTGACATCAGTGGGCAGCTCATTCCACCACTGCGGGGCCAGGACAGAGAAGAGCCGTGACCGTGTCGATCGACCGCAGGAGCCTCGGAGTGACGGGGCAACCAGTCGCCCTGAGGTAGCAGAGCGTAGTGGTCGGGAGGGGATGTAGGGTTTGACCATGGCCTGGAGGTAGGAGGGGGCTGTTCCTTTCATTGCCCTGTAGGTTAGCGCCTACAGGGCAATGAAAGGAACAGCCCCCTCCTACCTCCAGGCCATGGTCAAACCCTACATCCCCTCCCGACCACTACGCTCTGCTACCTCTTGAAAGAGAGACTTTAATCTCAATGGGTCCAAACCTGGTTAAATAAAGGTTACTTCCTTCCTCGGCCGCCTGAGGTGACGCGAGCACCGCCTCGTCGTCTTCATCAGGTGATGTCGTCAGAGATGGGAACTCCAAACGCATCCTGCCAAACGCGTGCCGTATCATGGACCGCGGAACGCATTGCAAATAGTCGGGCCCATGTAGGACCTCAACTCCCATTCACCCCTCCTAACATAGGCTACACATGCGCACATATGACGACACCACGGCTAAGAGGCCTACGTTATTAGGAAACTAAGTAACCGCCGGGAGCATGGAATTAGCTGTATCTTAGTCCATTATCGTTTTCTAAAATCAGAATACGCAGACTTTTAAAAGAAACGTAAAACTCACCACTGCTCTTTAGATATTCCTGCAGAAGTGTCTCCGTCTGTCGCTGTGCTGGATGAAGTCCCTGCCAATTCCCGAGGCATCCACTTCAGCCAACAAATCCTTGTGTTGTGTGCATGGGTGCTCATCAAACTGTTTAATCTTTTCTGTGTCACAGTTGATCGCAGATTTGTCCTTATGCGACGGAGGGACGAGAAACACCTCTCAGCACTGGCAGTTGCCACAGGGATGGTGTAGAACAACCTTTTGAGTTTGAGCACTTCTGGCAATAGAGTTTTTGCCACTGGAATTGCATTCATTGCCGATGCTGTTGATACTGTTTGGCCTGCCCCGGTCGGCACTGCGTCCAGCGACATTTCAAGCTGTGTGCGAAGAGTCAAAGTCAAAATCGGTCTTGTAGAGATCTACTATGGAACACGGGAAACGGATCACTTCCTTTTGAGCTGCAGATACAATCAGGTGCTCCAGTGCAGCTGGTAGGCTTACATGCGAGTCTCTTACATGTTTGAGGTCACCAGAAAGAATATCCGGAACTGCAAAGTACAGTCTCCTGTAATAATCCGTCGTTTTAACGTCTTTTTTTTGTCTTTAATCAGACAGTGTGACACATTCCCACTTTACATGGGGTCCTTCAGTCTTGGGAAGGTGTTAGTTAGCAACACACAATCATTATACTGTCTTGAAGTTTAATGAATACTGTAGGACACTTATTCTAAAATAATCATAATTTGCTCCTGAGGCTCCCATTGTCACAACAAAGGAACGCAGATTACTCTGGGCTGTAAGGAATATGAGCAATCAGTGCTTTGATTCAGAATAACAAGCCGATTTCAAAGCCAATTGATTCACAGGAGAAAGTCTATTCAAGAGAGGAATTATTGGGAGACTAATTCATCTACAAAGTGAACGCAGGCTCTTGCACTGCATGTGTTGTGTTGTGTTGTGAATTACCCTCCGACATCTCTCTCTCTCTCTCTGTCTCTCTCTCTCCTCTCTCTCTCTCTCTGTCTCTGTCTCTCCTCTCTCTCTCTCTCTCCTCTCTCTCTTTCTCTCTCTCTCTGTCTCTCTCTCTCTCTCGCTCCAGATCAGCTACCAGAGCATCGAGTCCTCGGACCCGGGCATCAATGTTCCGGGGCCCAGGCGGACCGTGTCCAAGCTGAGGAATGAGACGTACCACATGTTCTCCAACCTCCACCCTGGCACCACCTACCTGATCTCCGTCCGCGCCCGCACCGCCAAGGGCTTCGGCCAGACCGCCCTCACCGAAATCACCACCAACATCTCGGGTAGGGCGTGAAGAGCTGCTACTGTGTGTGTGTGTGAGAAAGAGAGAGAGAGAGGAGAGAGAGAGAGAGAGAGAGAGGAGAGAGAGAGAGAGAGAGAGAGAGAGGAGAGAGAGAGAGGAGAGACAGAGAGAGAGAGAGAGAGGAGAGAGAGAAAGAGAGAGAGAGGAGAGAGAGAGAGAGAGGAGAGACAGAGAGAGAGAGAGAGAGAGGAGAGAGAGAGAGAGAGAGAGAGAGAGAGAGAGGAGAGAAAGAGAGAGAGACGGAGAGAGAGAGAGAGAGAGAGAGAGAGAGGAGAGAGAGAGAGGAGAGACGGAGAGAGAGAGAGAGGAGAGAGAGAGGAGAGACAGACAGAGAGAGAGAGAGAGAGAGGAGAGAGAGCATGCAAACATGAGTGTACATCCTGAATGCTGTGTGTGTTTGTGTCTGTCTGTCTGTCTGTCTGTCTGTCTGTCTGTCTGTCTGTCTGTCTGTCTGTCTGTCTGCCCATTTGCCTGTGTGTTGCTAGACAAACATCACTGAACACGCCCGGCTCATCGCAGTGTTGGAAACCGGAGAACAGTAACACGCGACGTGTAGGTGAAGACAGTTTGATAAGCGTGTTGACCGGCGCCGGATGCGAGGATTGTGGGCTTGAATTATGGATGTGCTCTCTCTCCCTGGAGCACAATGTACACACTATACATGGTATACGGCGCATCGCCTCAAAGAGAGAGCGCAAAGAGAGAGCTGCTCCAGCCGGTATCCCACCGGGGCGTCTCACTGTTTGTACAGCGTCATATTTGCAGTCAGAGCCGAGGCTACAGAAACGAGTAAATCCTCTCAGTCCCGCTCGGCTATAATTAGGTCCTGGGACCTCCCACACAACCCCCCGGGTACCAACCCCTCTCTCTCTCTCGCCACAGATAAAAATAAATAAAAAAAAGAATAAAACTACTCAGAGCAGAAGAACACGGCGAGAGAGCGACTGTGATTTCCAGCGCGCTCCGAAGGTGTGACGCGCTGTCACCCCACAGCCCGGAACGCCATAAATTAACTCCAGGAAGTGGGTAGGGAAGGCAGGGCAGAACTGGAGCAGGGGGAATGCTGGCTGTTGTTTGTGTGTGTGTGTGTGTGTGTGTGTGCGCGTGTATGTGTATGTGTGTGTGTGCATGTGTGTGTGCACGTGTATGTGTGTATGTGCGTGTGCGTGTGTGTGTGTGAGTGTGTGTGTGAGTGTGTGTCTGTGCGTGCGTGTGTGTGCTTGTGAAAGAAAGATGCAGCGTGTCCCCGGGACCAGTCGGCCCGGCGCTGAGAGTCTCTGGGCTTATTAGCGCTGATGGAGAGCCTGCCCAGGCGTCCCCTTTACTGTTAATGATGCGTGTTCATCTTACGGTATAAAAGGCACCGATGACACCTCAGCGGGAACCTCAACGCTGCCGTTTCCCCCTCTCTCCCCCGGCCCCGCCCCTCCGCCCCCCTCCCCACACTGCCGCATTACCATCTCCACACAGAGGGGCGGACAGCGACTTCTTTCGTTATAGATCGGCCGCTCAATCACTCGACGGCCGTAAGTCAGGCGTGGCGCCGGGTCTTGGCGTGCGGCCAGGAAAAGATAGAGTCCAGGAGACATTACGCATCATCCTCAACCGCCCGGGCCGGGCCCCGCGGAGCAGAACATTCACTTAAGAGTCCTGGGCTCCTCTTTCGCTCCTGCCGCCGCCGACAGCCAACAGCTCACACTCCAGCCCATCTACTGAACTGTCAGCTTCCTACTGTAATGGCCTACTGTACCTCAAGAGCGCACACTTAACTCTGCACCCCTCCGGCTGAGGGATCCCAAACCCAGAGCCGGTCTGACTGCGTTCTCCTCCACCTCCTCCGCGCACCACCAGGCAGAGCACGGGGGCGAGTAAATCCACACTTAATGAGTCGGCGTTTTGAAACACCTCGCTCGAACGGCGGGCGGCAGGCGCTGCGGGCCGCGGACGTTTTTAAAGTGCCGTCATTACCGGTTCGTCATAACCAGCGCGCCTCCCCTCCCCCTCGCTAGTTGCCTGGTGATATTAAAGAGCGGGAAGGCGGTAGGCAGCGGCGTCTCCGGGGAGAAGCGCGGCTTTGGCCAAATCACGTAAAATTACAAGCTCCTTCAGTCGTCCTCCTTCGCATTACTTTTAATTGCTGCTCGGTATCCAAGGCAACCGGAGAGGGTACATTCCGTGTGTTTATGAGGGAACGGCTTCTTATTTGATTTTTTTTTAATTTATTTTTGCAGACTTTAAAATGACCGTCGGTCACTGGTGTTAAACCGGTGATGATGCCATGTGGACATTAAAGGGACGGTCAGGTTCATAAGGGTCCAGGGCGACTGGCGGGGTGTTTAAAGGGACGGTCAGGTTCATAAGGGTCCAGTGCGACTGGCGGGGTGTTTAAAGGGACGGTCAGGTTCACAAGGGTCCAGGGCCGCTGGCAGGGTGTTTAAAGGGACGGTCAGGTTCACAAGGGTCCAGTGCGACTGGCGGGGTGTTTAAAGGGACGGTCAGGTTCACAAGGGTCCAGGGCCGCTGGCGGGGTGTTTAAAGGGACGGTCAGGTTCACAAGGGTCCAGGGCCGCTGGCGGGGTGTTTAAAGGGACGGTCAGGTTCATAAGGGTCCAGTGCGACTGGCGGGGTGTTTAAAGGGACGGTCAGGTTCACAAGGGTCCAGGGCCGCTGGCGGGGTGTTTAAAGGGACAGTCAGGTTCACAAGGGTCCAGTGCGACTGGCGGGGTGTTTAAAGGGACGGTCAGGTTCATAAGGGTCCAGTGCGACTGGCAGGGTGTTTAAAGGGACGGTCAGGTTCACAAGGGGCCAGGGCCGCTGGCGGGGTGTTTAAAGGGACGGTCAGGTTCACAAGGGGCCAGGGCCGCTGGCGGGGTGTTTAAAGGGACGGTCAGGTTCATAAGGGTCCAGTGCGACTGGCGGGGTGTTTAAAGGGACGGTCAGGTTCATAAGGGTCCAGTGCGACTGGCGGGGTGTTTATGAGGGGCTGGAGGTGGGGGGGTGTTTATCACAGGGGATGTGGTAGCGTGACGGACACAGCTCAGCTCTTGTAAACAGGGACTGATGAAGGTTGTGGGGGAACGTGTGTGTCGATAGTTTTTTATTGGTACATATTCCCTAATGGCTGAGTAATTGTGTTTGTGTGCGCGTGTGTGTGTGTATGCGTGCGTGTGTGTGTGTGTTGTTCTTTCGCCAGCGCCCACGTTTGACTATGGGGACATGCCCTCACCCCTGGGGGAGACAGAGAGCACCATCACTGTCCTGCTTAGGCCCGCGCAAGGCAAGGGGGCGCCCGTCAGGTAAGACACACACACACACGCACACACATACACAAACACGCACATACAGTACGCACACACATACACAAACACGCACATACAGTACGCACACATGCAGACACACGCACACACACACGCACACACACACACACACACACACACACACACACACACACAGACAGACAGACACACACACACACACGTCTGTACTGTGCGGGTTCTCGTTCCTTTCTGAAGAGGATGAACAATGACCAGAGTGTTGTGCTGTTGCACCATGTGTGTGGGTCTGTGTGTGTGTCTCTGTGTGTGTGTGTGTGTGTGTGTGTACGTGTGTCCACGCGCACGCGTGTGTGTGTCCAGCACGTACCAGGTGGTGGTGGAGGAGGAGAGCGTGCGCAAGGTCAAACGGGAGCTGGTGGTCCAGGACTGCTTCCCGCTGCCCACCTCCCACCCGGAGGCCCAGGCTCGCGGGACCCCCCACTACTACGCCGCCGAGCTCCCCCCCAGCAGCCTACCCCAGGCCAGCCCCTTCACCGTGGGGGACAACCACACCTACAACGGCTACTGGAACGCCCCCCTCGACCCGCGCAAGAGCTACCTGGTGTACTTCCAGGCAATGAGCAACTTCAGAGGGGTGAGCAAGTATAAAAATAAAATCAAAATAAAATCAGCGGACCCCCCGATGCGCTCAGAACTAGGATGTAAGCCAGCGGGGGCTTTTATCCTGCCGGGCGGGCGTCTACTGAACTGACGCTGTTGGAGAGGGAATAGAACGCGCTGGCATTGTAGCCGGTAAACGGTGTACTGTAGGCCACATTCAGGCACGGAGCGCTTTGATTGCGTGCGAACAAATAGGAAGAGGAAAATTGTTCGGCGCCGGGAATTTTGCGCGTTACTTCCTTAGTCTGAGGCTCCCGCAGCGGGAATTTACTCGGAGTAAACAACAAGGGAGACGAGCAGGCATCTCTTTTCTTCCGCACAAATGATCCCTCTCTTTGCTGTCTACCCTTTCTTTCTCTCTCTCTCTTTCTCTCTCTCTCTCTCTCTCTCTCCTGTCCTCTCTACCGCTGCCTCTACCCTGCTCATCCCCTTCTCATCCCTCTCTAGTCATCCCTCCTTATCCATCTCTCTCCTCCCGTGACTGTCTTTCATCCCAAAACATTTGATACTCATTAAATCTTGTGACTAATGATGTTGACTGAACGTCTGGGTTGGGTGTGTGTTGACTGAATGCCTGGGTTGGGTGTGTGTTGACTGAATGCCTGGGTTGGGTGTGTGTTAAATGAGCGCCTGGGTTGGGTGTGTGTTGACTGAACGCCTGGGTTGTGTGTGTGTTGACTGAACGCCTCGGTTGGGTGTGTGTTGACTGAGCGCCTGGGTTGGGTGTGTGTTGACTGAGCGCCTGAGTTGGGTGTGTGTTGACTGAGCGCCTGGGTTGGGTGTTTGTTGACTGAGCCCCTGGGTTGGGTGTGTGTTGACTGAGCGCCTGGGTTGGGTGTGTGTTGACTGAACGCCTGAGTTGGGTGTGTGTTGACTGAGCGCCTGGGTTGGGTGTTTGTTCCGGATCGTTCCGTTCTCTGGTTCCAGAGCGCCGCTGTTCTGTTGTGTCCTCAGGAAGCCGCATTACCAGTCCAAGAACGCCATTACAGAGGGAGGGGCTCTACCCAGGACAGGCGCTCGCTCTGCCGTAATTGGGCAAAGGTGCCGGTGACGACAGAGAGAAAATTGCTGCTTCAGTCGCTGGCGGCCGGAGCGAGATGCTCTCTCGGAAGAGAAACCAGGCCAGCGTTGGCGGTGGCCTCTGGCGTAGATCCGGCAGGAACGGGTAGAGGTGTGAGAGTGGGCTGGGGTAACAGAGCCCCCCCCCCACACACCCCGGTGGCGTCTCTCTCTGTCCCAGTCGTGCAATGTGAGCACTTCACAGAAATGTGCTGCTGAGCAGGATTGGTCGAGGGGAGGGAAGGGATTAGTCTTTGTTTTGGAGAGCGCATCGAGGCCCACCGTAAGCTGAACACAGTGCCCGATCGTTCAACCCCACCCCGGGGACTCCGCCAGGCCGCGCTGGAGGATGGGGGGGGGGGGGTCCGGGGGGTCCGTCAGCGAGCTACAGGTTTCAAAGGGGTTCAGCGCCTGGGGACGGCCATGTAACCAGCTGTGGATCTCTAAGAATACGTGCTCCGTCCATACCGTCCTCGCTTTGGTCCCCCGCGCTCAGAGAAAAACAAATGTTCCTGAAAATGTTCAAAATCTGTTTTATCAGACATGAAACACACATCCTGTCCTGGTGTTTTCATGAAGGAATCACTGCTTGGCTACGGCTCCACTGTGATCCTCTGTTTGCTGTCGAAAACTGTTGTGTTTCAGATACATAATAAAACTTTTGTTTTTGTCAAAAATGCTTTCTTTTCAATGGCCAACATCTGATCCAAAGTGGCCCTTGTACACATTTGCGACTGCATGTAGATTTTAAACAGTGCACTTGAGACACAATGTCGCGCATCTTCTCATGCTAATTCGTTAGAGTTTTGCTGTCCAGCCATTCGAGTTGTTTTGACGGATATGGTACATCTAGAGGCACATGGAAGGTTCTGGATTTTGACTCTCTCTTTGAAGAAGTTTGAAGACGCTCGCAGCGTGAGCAGAATTTAAAATGCACCCATTTGCCATATATAACCAGTACAGGTACAGTCCGAGTTACGCAGCCGGTTCCGAAACGGATAATTTACTATCCGTAGTCTAGCAGTCTATCAGTGTCATCCTCAGCTACTTATCCCATCCGATCATGGATAAGATAAGATACAGTAAGATAAGATAAGATAAAACTTTATTGATCCTCCCAGGGGGAATTTTGGCATTTCAGCAGTTGAAAATTACAGAAAGGTTGGAAAGGAGAGAAACACTAGACTAGAGTAACAGAAAAGAGAGACACTAGATGAAGGAGGGAGGGAGTAGCAGCATTAAAGGGATATCAGGGGCTAAATACGTCCATATGGACAGTAACTGTGCACTATAGAATAGAATAACATATATATGTACCAGCATACATTCAGTCTAAAAAATAGGTAAAACGGAGTGCACAATATATGTACAAGATATATATATATATATATATATATATATATATATATATATATATATATATATATACACACACAAGTATATGAGTAAAAGAGTATACACACATACATGCATACATACATACATACATACAGGCTGTCTGGGTATATCTAGTAATACACATGTATACATGCTGTACATGCACACCTCTATAACACACGGAATGCTCAGGCACTGTTAGACAGTCTGATGGCCGCTGGCACAAAGGAACGTCTGAACCGCTCTGTATTGCATCTGGGTGGGAGGAGCCTGTGGCTGAAAGTGCTCCCCATCTGCCACAGCTCGTCATAGAGGGGATGGGAGGGAGGATAGACTTCAGTTTGTCCCTCATCCTCCTCTGTGCCACAGACTCAACCCCAGTTGTTGCCCCATGACAGAGCCGGCCTCCTCACCAGCTTGTTCAGCTGGTTTGAACCCCCGACCTGATGCTGCCTCTCCAGCAGGCAACGGCAAAGAACAGTGCGCTGGTTACGACAGACTGGTAGAACATCCTCAGCAGCCTGCTACACACATCAAAGGACCTGAGCCTCCTGAGGAAGAACAGTCTGCTCTGTCCTTTCCTGTAGAGGGCCTCAGTGTTGTCCAGTCCAGTCCAGTCCAGTTTGTTGTTCAGCTGCACTCCCAGGAACTTGTACAGTTTGAGTCCACCATTTCAATTTCCTTTCGCTGGATGGTGATGAGGTTGGAGGCCTCTTGGTCCTTCTGAAGTCCACCACCAGTTCCTTGGTCTTGCTGATGTTGAGTTGGAGCCGTGCTGAGCTCTTCTCAGACCATTCAACGAATCTCTCTCTGACCTCGTCCCTGTACTCCTGCTCATCGTCTGCCCTGATGCAGCCCACAATAGAGGAGTCGTCTGAGAACTTCTGGAGGTGGCACGCTCCTGAGCTGTGGCTGAAGTCGGAGGTGTAGAGGGTGAACAGGAAAGGACACAGGACTGTTCCTTGGGGGGCGCCTGTGTTGCTTCGTCCATGATGTAGGAAGTGCAATTAAATAACACTCAAGTATACAGTTGTGCAGAATCACTTGTTATTGTCTATTGTATAGGCAAGAGTCAATTTGCTTTTGTCTATCGTACTGTATAGGCAAGGTGTTCAATTGTTCAAGTTTTGTCAGTTCAAGTGATCAAGTGTACAGTAGTGCAGGAAGCATATGCCCAGTCTCCTGCTACTGTATCTCCACCAGTGGTTATATATAAAGTGTTGATAATTCATAGACTGGACTTTGCTGACAGATCTCCGTTAGGAAAGCCGGACATGGCCGGGCTGGGGGTTTGATGAAGAGGAGAAAGTCAGTTCCAGCTCTGTGACTTGAGTCTCTGCAGTCAAGACATGCAGCCGTACGGCCGCAGCCACGCAAGCGTCTTTATAGACGTGGGGAGGTTGGCTCTTACTGTCACTGTCTACTGTAAATCAAAATGGTGCAGTGAAGAACCACCCGGATGTTTTCCGTGCGGACTAACTTACTTCTGTGCGTTTTGATGTACTCTGGTTCTGGTACTCTGAGTTCACTGCGCTTTATGTGAATAAACAATAAGTCCAATTTTCATGCCATTTCCTGCATGGTTAAAACAGGTGTTTTCAAAGTTACTGTGTGAGTCTACATGTGTGACTGTGTGTTCCTTCCTCACCTATGTGATTGCGTTCTAGTGTTTGTATGTTTGTCTGTAGTGTATAATATGCCTACCAGTGTGTTAGTTCCCTGCCCAAGTGTTCCTATGTTTGTCTATAGTGTAATATGCTCCTCTGTGTGTGAGATTTCAGACCTAAATGCCCCAGGGTTAAGAACTTGCTTAGAAGGACGTCGGCTTCAAATGCTTTTTCAATTAAAAAAGGCAATTTAGCCGCCGTTAGAGAAGAGCCCTCTTGCTCCTTTCCGGATGGGCACATTTGCATAATTGTCCCATAATGGCTGAATTAGCATCTGTAAATCTTAATTTGATCATGAATCTCCTCCTAGAGGTGGCGGGACGGAATTGGATTATGGTCTTGGATCTCATTAGTGTTGTTTGACAAAGGTCCTTTTCATAACACTGAGATGTCATCTCCTCAAACTTGGAGGAAATTAATTCCGTTTTTATAGTGGTGTATCGGTCCGAAGCCTTCCTCTCAATTTTGCTCTCTTTCTCAACTCTCATCATTTCCCTTTCATAACTCTCTCTCTATCTTTCAATTTTTTAATTGTAGTGCCACTCACATTTGTCAGCGCTACTTCAGTTCTAATCATTCGGCTGATTTTTCTGCTCAGTCAAGGGCAGTCGAGGTGTTCTTTCCTTACATGGGTGTGAAATGTATTAGGGTTAGGGTTAACAATAGCTTTGATTTTTTATTAGATTTTTTATTGAACCTTTATTTAACCAGGCAAGCATTTAAGAGCAAGTTCTTATTTACAAAGGTGGCCTGGCAAAAAGCAAAAGCCTCTTGAGGGAAGGGGGTTAGGGCGCTGAAAATAAAACAGTAAAAAACAGCATACATTGACACATCACAACACATATATAAAACAAAGTGCAACACTACATGGAGCAATGAGTATCACCAGCACAGACATACAGTAGCAGCAAATCATCAGCAAACATGCAAGACAGTTAAAAAGACAGTTAAAATAGCATACATGGAAGCATCACAATACCTATGGTAAATGGACTGCACTTATATAGCGCTTTTCCACCTTAGCGACACTCAAAGCGCTTTACAATGGCCTCTCATTCACTCATTCACACACACATTCACACACCAATGGCGGTAGCTGCCATGCAAGGTGCTAACCTGCTCATTGGGAGCAATTTGGGGTTAGGTGTCTTGCTCAAGGACACTTCGACATGTGGACAGTTGGAGCTGGGATTCGAACCACTGACCCTATGGAACATACAGCATACAACTAAGCATCACCACCACAAACTCTTATATCATACAACAGCAGCAAACAAAAGGCATACTGTACAGTAAAGGTATAGTTGACATTCACACATATTGAACTTCTCTAGGTCATGTTTGTTTATCTTATTTTTTACTCACGTTTGTTCTTCTATCACCTCTCTCCTATAGCAGGTGCTGGACATGATCCTGTCGCTGATCCATGCTCTCTTTCTCTCTCTCTCTCTCTCTCTCTCTCTCTCTCTCTCTCTCTCTCTCTCTCTCAATTCAATTCTATATGCTTTATTGGCATAAATGTCAGGTGGACAATATTGCCAAAGCAATTAAGTAAACTAACAGATAAATAGGTCATAAAATAGGTCAATAAAGATACAATTATCACAATTACAAATAATTGTACATAATTATTGTAAAGATACAATAATTAAAATTACTCTCTCCCGTTCTCTCTCTCTTTCAGGAAACCAGAATAAACTGCATCCGCATCGCCCGCAAAGGTAATTCAACTTGAATACTTTCATGTAACAATAGCTTTGACATCGGACAAATTTTGTTGAGTTGCCTCTGAGACAGAATAGCACACTGTGTTTGAGTATAGTCCTGGCTGTGTTTGAGTATAGTCCTGGCTGTGTTTGAGTATAGTCCTGGCTGTGTTTGAGTATAGTCCTGGCTGTGTTTGAGTATAGTCCTGGCTGTGTTTGAGTGTAGTCCTGGCTGTGTTTGAGTATAGTCCTGGCTGTGTTTGAGTGTAGTCCTGGCTGTGTTTGAGTATAGTCCTGGCTGTGTTTGAGTATAGTCCTGGCTGTGTTTGAGTATAGTCCTGCCTGTGTTTGAGTATAGTCCTGGCTGTGTTTGAGTATAGTCCTGGCTGTGTTTGAGTGTAGTCCTGGCTGTGTTTGAGTATAGTCCTGGCTGTGTTTGAGTGTAGTCCTGGCTGTGTTTGAGTATAGTCCTGGCTGTGTTTGAGTATAGTCCTGGCTGTGTTTGAGTATAGTCCTGGCTGTGTTGGAGTGTAGTCCTGGCTCTCTTATGCAAATCCTAAGCAGGAAAGATAAAAGCAAGAGCTTCACAAGATGTGAAGCCGCCTGTAGTCCTTCAGTTGTTGCAGAGAGAAAGAGAGAGGGAGGGAGGGAGGGAGGAAGAGAGAGAGAGAGAGAGAGAGAGAGAGAGAGAGACAGAGGGAGGGAGGGAGGGAGACAGAGGGAAGGAGGGAGAGAGAGGGAGTTTAGGGGATTGTGAAGGTCTGTGTTGTCATCTTTAGAGGAAAGGGCAACAAGCAGGGCTGGATGAGAGGTCAGGCTTTCATCCAGTCTGTTTGGCGCGTGGGGGTAGCGGGGGTGGGCAGATGATGGGCTGCCAGATATCAAAGGCAGGGCATGTGTTCCTACTAGCAGCACGCCACACAGCCTCGTGACTCGGGATGAAGGAGGAACATCTGAGGGCTTTTGACTCCTGCCTTGTCAAGGGCTCCTTCACAACAGAAAACCCAGATGGAGCTGCAGTACCTGGACCTGTTTAGTTTCAACAACACCCTCACCACTCACTCCTCCTCCTCTCTCAATTCATGTATCTCTCTCTCTCTCTCTCTGTCTCTCTCTCTCTCGCTCTCTCTCACTTTGCCCTGGATTACTCTACTGCATTTGTTCAAGGTTACATTTTCGAACAGGGAAAAGGATCCACGATTACGTGCAAAATTGCACATAAAGATCTGTTCAAATCTCGCAATCTCGCGCAATCTCGCAATCTCTCGCAAACACCCCCGAAAATGCATATCACACAACCATTAAAGATCATATCAAACAGGTGAATAACGAGTTTGAGCTATAGCTATCAAGGGTATATTTTTCTTGGCTAGTAGCATAGTCTAGAATGTTGTGAGTTTAAAATGCAGCTGTCCGGCCATCAAAGCAACGCCAACGGTAGCCAATACATTTTCATTGTGTTCCATGTCTGGCGCACATTCCCTGCTTTTAAAACAATAAAAATAAAAATTTTTTTTTAGATGAATCCTACTTTTATTTCAATCTCTAATTGTTCAATCTCAATCTGTGCTGCTGTGATATGGGTTTGTTGTAAGGGATGAACTCAACCAGGTTTATTGTCATTAATTTAAACAGTTCCCTTCGCTTCCCAACCATTAACGTATCTACTTTGTGTTGCTGCATTTTTAGTTTTATTCTTTTATGTTTTTAGAGTGCAATCAACTTTTACCAAGAGGACAAAATTAAGTCCATCCATTCAGCCAACTTGTCCTGAAGCACAGTGTTCCATAGGCCTATAGGCCTGCTATAGTACTCAGTTCACCACAGATCTTCCTAAAGTTTCTCCTTTCATTTTTTCTCCTTTCATATCCAATTCCTATTCCGATTTTTTACAATTGACTCAAACACAAACAAACCCAATTCCTAGTCTATTGTTCAATGATTACAGATCCGTTTTCAGAATATTATTTCAGATTAAACTGTACAACATATTTGAAGGGTTCTTATGCAAAAACAGACATCTCCATTTGTAGGCCTATTAGCTATCCTAAATCATGTTTGCCCATATCTGCGTGAAAATAGTCGGCCTATTCATCTCTTGAAGGTGATGTTACAGAGTGACAACATGCGGGACATGGAAGACAGTTGGCATATTCGTAAAAACATTCACACACCCTAATATTAATCCACAAGCACAATCTTCTGTGTCAGGATTGCTGACATAAACCCATTCAATACTGTACGCCTCGTCATGTCTCGTCATAATACAGCTTTAACGTGAGCGTCAAACATGTCAAATGAACAGATTATAAACACTATAGATTGGAACATTTGGATTGAATTAGATGATTGAATAGAAAATATTGAGATTGGAAATTCAGACAGGTGTGATGGAGCTATTTGGTCGGGAAAGATCAGATTTTATTGATCCCCCAGGGGGAACACAGAAGGCCGAGCTGTGGAGTGGCATAGCATATCTCAATAAAGGCTTTTTAACTTTTTGCCAGTTACTTTTCTTAGAATGAGAGAATATTATTTGAAGTGCTACTGTTGTTTGGGTTATGATTTGAACTGCTATTTTTTTGGAGGAACCTTTAAATATTGAATAGTTTAAATTCATCCTAAATTATTATCCACTTGTCTGTTTTTTAGTATCCACTAAGACTACATAGCTCAAACTCGTAAATCACCTTCTTCTTTGTGTAGGTTAGGTGTTGTGTTCTCCTCTCCTCCCCAGGCTCGGGGCTGAGGGTCTATCCTTTTACCACCCGGGCTATATATCCGGGCACACCTACAGGCAGGGCCGTACCGGCCATCTGTAGGTTCAGGAGAATCACAGAACGGCCGCCGGTGATAACGGCTATCGGCCGCCAGGTGGCCGTGATAACCCCCTGCCAGGTGGCTGCGGTAACCCCCCCGGTGACAAATCGCTAGCACCGCCCCTCCCCCACTCAACAAAATGAAATCAGGCGGCTGGGTCAGACCGCAGGGCCGTTTTTTCGTCCCAGCACATCCCTGCCTCCAGGTGCCATGTCATCGTTTCGTCATCCAAGACCACCAGGCCGTGCATTCCGTTGGGTGTCCAGTTGGACAGTCCCGGATGACGTGGTCTGCGGTTTGTTCCTCAGCGCCACACTCGCACGCCGGACAGCATACCAAGCCCCATCTGTGCATCGATGAGCGGTCCGGAGGCGATTATCACAGAAATCACGGAGTCTGAAAGTGTTTGCCTCCGACTCTGCATGCCAGATGTGGTCCGCCCATCGTGCCTCGCTGATGTTAAGATCTCTGCATTGCTGCAGGAGATCCCGTGGGGCACAAAAAGGTGTCTGGACTTGAGACGCCGGGGAGGCTCTGCTGTTGTAGTGAGCCTGTCGTGGAGCAGGCAAGCGGTTAGGCAGGCCTGGAGCCTTAAGGCCTTATTTTGCGAGTGAGCACACAGAGAGACAAGGCTGTCCTCAAGCATGAAGTCAAAAGGCAAAGCCGATGGAGTGAGCCGTCTCACTCCATCTGCTCAACAAAGACATCCAGTTGGGGATTTGATTAATGCCCTCCCATGTTAATGAACATTACACAGGGCTTGACTATCTCCCCTGATGACTGTAGATAAAAAAGAAAGAAAGGAAGAAAGAAAAGAAAGAAAAGAAAGAAAAAGAAAGAAAAAGAAAGAAAAAGAAAGAAAAAGAAAAAGAAAGAAAAAGAAAGAAAGAAAGAAAGAGAAAGAAAGAAAGAAAGAAAGAAAGAAAGAAAGAAAGAAAGAAAGAAAGAAAGAAAGAAAAAGAAAGAAAGAAAGAAAACAGAAACATAAACATAAACAGAGAATGAAAGATTTTAAAATTCAAACGGAATGGACTAAAATTCTAGCAAAGTGAAATAACTAGACAAGCCGCAGACTCCTCCATGTCCTGGACACAGCTGATGATGTAACACAGCTGCCAAAAAGGCATCCTGGTGATTTTCAATTTCAAGGCAGGATGTGTCAGTGCTCGGTTGCTTACTGAGTTTAGAGCTCTGTGAACCGTCTGTAGAAAGGTGTCTCCAGCTGCCAGTATCAAGCAGCCAATCACGTCCAGAGTGGAGGCAAAATGATTCAGGCCTGAATAACAATGCTGAAGATTACATTTCAACTTGCAGGTGACAGTTTAATTAACGATCCCCTGGCAGACCCGACACAACAATGGACTTCCATTTCTCCTCTAAGTGCCAATTTCCACCAGCGGCCCGTTGGCAGGTGCATAGATTCATGTGGAAATCTATTTCATGCTCATGTTTGGCTTAATAGAAATTCCCAGGCTAAATGCACCAAGACCGTCTTATCTGTCCAAAATGTCAGAAAACCTAAATTGATTTTCCCCCCCTTAACGTCTTACATGTATAAAATATATGCTACTCCTGTATTTCACGTCTTCATTTTGGTTTTGGCTAATGAGGTGACAGTATGTGTTCTGGTTCTGTCGTCATAGGAAGGATTGTGTAGAAGGAGCAGTCTGATTTTCTATCAGCTCAGGGGAGGCCAGCATGTTGCAGCTGATAGCCCAGTTGAAGTGCTCTCTGAGGCACTGTCAGGGCTTTGGCAGGTGTGACAGAGGAACAAGACAGAACTACAATCTGCGCAACAAAACCCAACATGTTTTCATTCCGATACGTTCATATTGCATGCTTTGACACTTAAGAAATATTCCTATAGTTTATATTCCTATACCATTTCTCCACTGAAAAAGGGTGTCATTGGTATACATAACTAAGGACATCTCTCAATGTGTATTTCAATTAACCTCAGCATAGTAAATTCAAATGACTGAGTTCTATACCAGACACCCACCTTTACAAAGATTAACATCTTGTCCCAGTATCATCGGCCTAATTTAGGATGACATTTTTGCAGCCCTTCTAGCTACTGATAGAGAGCCTAAACAGGGCTCTGGTTTCCCGCCCTGCTGTGTCCCAGATCTAACAGCGCCCCAATGAGCCTCCAGCTAGGCGTCCTTCCTCAGGGCAGTGTTGGCGTTCTGCCAGCCTGGAGAAGGCTGTGGTTGTTGTTGTTGTTCCTGCAGACCCAGAAGAGGTGTCTCTAGCAGGGCCTCTAGCAGGGCGAGAGACCTTCTCATGCTGTATTTACATAGTGCTTTATGCCTGTGAAATGACTAACCCTGCTATTATGATAATAGTATTTGCAGGATAGCATCTCACAAACACTGGGGCACCTTGGGAATGCAGTAGTCCTGCATGGATGAAAATAGCCCATAATGCACCTTGGGTTTAGATAAGAAAGCCAAGACAAAGGTCGATTTTGACAAAAAAAAAAGTTTATCGTCAAGCAGACTACTGTACTCTCTGGAAATGTATTTACTGCCGAGACCTAGCGACATAAAAAGACTCTGAGACGGTCCTAAACTTTCCCCTCCGCGTCCTCAGATAATACTCTGCCCACCCCTCCCGCTACCTCCGGTATCTCTGAAGACACAAAGAAACTTCTGTTGTCAAAGGAGATACCAGACCTTTTCCAGCAGAGGCTATTAAGAGAGCAGAAATGGCTTGTATAGATCGCTGTTGAAAGGCTCTCACACAGGCAGGGGTTTGATTGTGTCTCGCAGCCCTTTGTCGAGGGAACACAAGGTGTCTGGGTCGAGCATCGATGGGGTCGCGGTGAATTAATTCGACGCTCGGCTGTCTCGCTCGCCAACGGAGCCCCTTTGTTTACATTTCTTTAATACCGTCCACTGTAGCGTCTGAGAGTGAATCAACCCTCTGTGCCGCCGTAATAAATAGACGTAGTGTTGTTCTGTGCGTTTGAGTCCACGGACCTGACAGTGAGACGCTTCTGACTCACTGAGAGCTGTGAGGGCGGGCGGCTGGATCACGACACGCACGGAAGCTACCTCTGCCCCCACCCTCCCTCCGTACGGACGCGGCTCTCTGTTCAGTCTCTCTGCAGTCGCTGGTCTCTCTCCTGACCAGCACTCCAATTGAATCCAGCTTTACAGAGCACATTTAAAACAACAAGAGTTGACTGAAGTGCGGTCCATTTCAATCAATAGAAAAAACACAGTAGAAAACACAATAGGACAATAGAAGCATAATGAAAGATAATGAAGAACTGCTCTGATACTTATGATTAAAACGGTTCTCTCCCCCTGTGTGTCAGCGGCCTGTAAGGACCACCGCAGGGCCCTGGAGGTGTCCCAGCACTCGGAGGAGATGGGCCTGATCCTGGGCGTGTGCGCCGGCGGCCTGGTGGTTCTGATCCTGCTCCTGGGGGTGATCATCATCATCATCAAGAAGGGGTGAGTAGGGGCCGCCGGTCAACCGAGAACGCCCGGGAACGGTCGTCGCAAATTCAGTCGGGCTGCACCCGCTGGCCGATCCATCCGAGTCCCAGTCTTGAGAAGATCTGTGTTGTTTTTCGCTGTCCGTCCGTGTCTCCCTGTAACTGTGATGTGCCCGGGATCTCTCTGCCGTACGTCCGTAGCCTGGCTTCGCCCGACCCGATTCGCAACAGCTTTTATTTTCGATAAAAGGGTCATCAACGGATGCAGAGCAAAATGCCTCTGGACGCAATTGGATAGACCTACAACCAATCAGAGCGACGAAACACGGGTTAGTCATCGTATCAAGTGGGTACAGCCGTTGTATCAAACCCGCCCCATATTAGATAAAAAGGGTTGTGATTGGCAAGACCGATATCTGGTCGGAGTGGAAATCGGTTTGAACGGGCGGATGACCCGATTGACATACGGAGTGAAATAGAATGGGCTCGCGTGATCAGGATGTTGGCGCCAGGCTAGCACTGTACGTCCCTCACATTCCCAAGGGTGCGGCTGGCTTAGAGCAGGTGGCAGAGAGAGGTCGGGGAGGGAGCTACACTTACAGCTGCATTGATCCCATGGGCGTTGATTCCCCTACGGTGCGCCAGAGGGACCACACCGCTCCCGTCCGCCCAAGCTTATCTGAGTGTGAAGTATTTAATTAAAGTCGGATGCAATTCAATTAGCCACTTAATTACGCACGCCGAGTGGCAGGGCTGACCCATAAAACGAGACTGTAATTGGGAGGGAGAAGGTGGGCTTTTGGAGATGATTAGAGATGTGGTCCCAGGGGCTCACTGGTGCGGGGCGGTGAGACGGAAGGAGAGGAGCGTCTCTGATACCCCTGAGGGTCTAGGAGACTTGCGGCGCCTTTGCCCTGAGGGACAGGCATAGCTACAGTACTGGATCTCTCCGTACGCATCACTGAAGGCCAGCACAGATCGTCGTTTTTAGCCTGGAAGACAGACATCCTCGCAAAACAAAACAAAAACAAAAACAGAAACGTTTGCGATACTGTCTGGACTTTAAGCCGCCAAGGACGATTACAGTGGGCGGGAGTACTTGCCTTGACAGACAAACTCCTTCAGCCAATCAACGTAACAAAACGTTTGCCAAATCTAGTCGGAAGAACAGAGAAAACATCTTTTCCGCGTAGAAACTTTTAATTGTCGTTATTGCGTCTATAACTGCACTTATGGCTGTTTATTCTACTAACGTTAACATTACCGCTTGTGGCTTCCGGAGACTCCATTAGCCTGCTGTTTTGCCAACGGCCTGTATTTCACATCATCAACTATGGGACCCAATCAGGGGCTGCGTCCCCACTGGGGGGCAGAACAACTGGTAGGACGCAGTCCCTGATTGGCCAGGTTACTTTGTAATGTCTGGAAATCAATGTGGATGGGAAGAAGTCCAGACTGATCGTGGAGACAAGAATGTGCATTGACGTGATCAGGATGGCGATGCCAGGCTAAGAAGTTTAAATTTCTCACTGGTGGTGGAGGTCCATGCTAACCTATATGGTCATGGTACAGGGCTGTAGGTCCATACTCACAGCAAGGTCCCAGTCTACATCATATTCTAAGCAGTCACAAAAAAGATGATCAATATTAATTCACCTACTGCTGGAGTATGTTTATTCGACTATATCCATGATAATATCCATACAATCAATACATTTATATAATATGATGGTAAACTGAAGCTAGTCGATATCTTTAATTGACCCCACTCCACCCACCAAATGCAAAGGACTCTCTGACATTCCAATGGAGTGCATATCAAATCCAAGAGGAGAATCACGCATTTGAAATGTCAGATTTGAGATGAGTGGTACAACCACACGACAACAGCAGTGCAAGCAGAACTGGCCTGCATATTAACACAGATTACCGTGTGCTAAGCCACCATGAAGTGAGTTCTTAGCCGGATGATTGCTAAATTTGCTCTGGCAGGAAGCCACATGGGTTCACTCATTAAAATGTAACACTGCGACATATTCAATTAGAGCGGAGCAGCTCTTCTGCTTTTGGCTGTGGCTTCCGGCGCCTGCCTGGTTGATGCATGTGTCACGGCGCCGGTCGTCCGGGCCGGGTCTGGCCCGGGTCTGGCCCGGTTACCATCCTCTCACCCGCCCTCGGCAGCCATTTCTGGCATCTCACATCTCTCTTCTTTCTCTCTTGAATTGTATTTTTTCTTCTTCTCCCGCTCTCTCACCAGAAGGGACTACTACTCTTACTATCCGTAAGTGAGCCCGCCCCCTTTCTTCCCATCGTGTTGTGATCCATCATGAACATGAGGCTTGAGCTCTGGCTGTCAGTCACAAGGATTCTGTAGCAAAGCAAAACTGTGGCCTCCCCGTCTCTTCAACTCCCTCCCTCTCTCTCTCTCTGTCTATCTTTGCCCCTCTCTCTCTGTCTCTCTCTCTCTCTGTCTATCTCTGCCCCCCCCTCTCTCTCTCTCTCTCTCTCTCTCTCTCTCTCTGTCTATCTCTGTCTATCTCTGCCCCTCTCTCTGTCTCTCTCTCTGTCTCTCTCTCTCTCTGTCTCTCTCTCTCTCTGTCTCTCTCTCTGTCTCTCTCTCTCTCTCTCTGTCTATCTCTGCCTCTCTCTCTCTGTCTCTCTCTCTGTCTCTCTCTCTCTCTCTCTGTCTCTCTCTCTGTCTATCTCTGCCCCTCTCTCTCTGTCTCTATATGTCTCTGTCTCTCTTTCTCTCTGTCTCTCTCTGTTTCTCTCTCTCTGTCCCTCTCTCTCTGTCTCTCTCTCTCTGTCTCTCTCTCTGTCTCTCTCTGTTTCTCTCTCTGTTTGTCTGTCTCTGTCTCTCTTTCTCTCTCTTTCTCTCTCTGTCTCCCTCCCTCCCCCTTTCTCTCTCTCTCACTCTGTTTTTCTCTCTCTCTTTCTCTCTGTGTCCCTCTCTCTCTCTCTCTCTCTCTCTCTCTCTCTTTATCTCTCTCTGTCTCTCTCTCTTTGTCTGTCTGTCCACAGGAAACCAGTGAAAAACAAGACCCCCATCACGTACCGGCAGGAGAAGAGTCACATGGGCTCACTGGAGCGCAGCTTCACAGACCAGAGCACCCTGCAGGAGGACGAGAGGATGGCCCTGTCCTTCATGGACGCACACACCTGCGGCACCCGCAGTAAGACACGCACACACGCGCACACACACACACACACACACGCATGCATGCACATACACGCACAGATGAACGCACGCACGCACACACACACAGACGTATGATACACAGGAATGTACTGTCTGCTATTATGCAGCTATCATAGTGGTACCTTGAAAGCTGAAAACATATCAGCTAACATATCAGTCAAATTCCCAACATTGTTACCATCCACCTATGACCGCTGAATGTTTATTTTGTGTTCATAGTACATAATATAGAGGTGCTGCACCTGTCATAACCTTCTTCAGTTGCCGAAAGCTTTCTAAATCTCAGAGCTGCATAAACTCCATGCGGCAGATCTAAAAAAGATCTGAGAAAAGAAAATTGCAAACAGAAGTAAAGTGAAACACCTTTAGGCGTGAAAAGTAAACGATATGTCTGATCTTAAAATAGTATGTCTTCCCAAAGCAATGAAAAACATCCGCAAGACCATTTCTGATCATGGTGAACGTACAGTCGCACTCCATAAAGAGGGAGGTGGTGTCGGTAACACTTGGTTTGAAGGGGTGTGCATAACACTGTCCTTACACTGTCATAACCATGACATCACACTAAGGGGTGTGCATAAGACTGACATGACACTGGCATAACACTGTCATAACCATGACATAAGATAAGATATACTTTAATAGTTCCCCTGGGGGGAAATTTGGGGTTTCATCAGTGGACACATGGCGTGCATGCACTTGTGTGTGCAGCAAAACAGCCTTGATCACATGACATTTTAATTTGCACACACTCAAAAATAATGGCCGCATATGCAGCCATTTTGGTCGCAGTCTCGAGCCCTGTTGTGGGCATGATTCACGCATGTGTGTGTTTTGCCTCTCGCACGTGCACAAAAAAAGTGTCATGACAGTGTAATGTCTGTCTAATGCACTCCCCTTCAAATAAAGTGTTCCTGTTATGTCTGACACTGTGTAAAGACAGCTCATCCCAAACAAACCTTAACGAATGTCCGCCTAACCGACAAACATCCTTTCCTCACCGGACGTGAAATGAAGGGCGGGCGCGCTGAAAGACCGTGACGTCGTCTGCCGTAGTTTTTAAACTCGGATGTCTCCTCGACAGATGGGGATTGTTGCCCGCGAACACCGTGTCTGTAAGCGAGTGAAACGCCAGTAGTAGCCGCCGAAACCCGCTCCCCGAAGTAGCGGCGACACTCCCTCCGAAAGGGACGTCCCTATTGGCGTGACCGTCGCCGTGACCTTGTCGAGAGCTTGTTGAAATGTGGGTTCAAATCCCGCCCCCCCCCCACCCGGGGCGTGAGCCCGTGGACACGGGGTCAAACGGCGGTAACACCTGTCCCCGTGTGGTCGCTCCGCAGGCGAGCCCCGCAGCTCAGTGAACGAGTCCAGCAGCCTGCTGGGAGGTTCCCCGCGGCGCCAGTGCGGACGCAAGGGCTCGCCGTACCACACGGGCCAGCTGCACCCGGCCGTGCGCGTGGCCGACCTCCTCCAGCACATCAACCAGATGAAGACGGCGGAGGGGTATGGCTTCAAGCAGGAGTACGAGGTGAGGAGGGGGAGGGGGAGGGGGAGGGGGAGAGGGGGGGGGGGCGGGGTACACAGCACGACAGCGGGGTCGTGTGACGGTCGCAACTGTCGGCGCCACGAGTGCCTGACCGAAGAGCGGTCGCTGGGGGGCTGCGTCTAAAGCCGTTCCGTTCATAGTCACAATTTTTTTTCTTACAAAACTGAAGTACGGTTTTGTAAAAAAAATACAAAATGAATCTTGACTATAAAGATCTTTATCTTTATAGTCCGGGTGATGAGTGCAGAAAGATACTATTAGCCCACCCGCGTACCACCTGCTTAAATTAATTACCCGGGTTAAACACCGTTCGGACCGCGGTGTCTCTGAAGGTATTAATAAATCATCGTCCTCTGGCATCAAAGAGGACCCCTGTCAGAGAGGCTGGCCTGATAAGGGGGGCTCGTTCCTGGGGTCCGTCAGCCCCAGGGCCCCCGGAGAGCGCAGAGACCTGGGAGAGGGAGGAGATCTGAGAGAGAGGGAGAAGAGAGGAGGGAGGAGAGGGGAAGAGGGTGAAAGAGAAAGAGAGGTCAGAGAAAGAGAGATCTGAGAGGAGAGGAGGGAGGAGGAGGAGGAGGAGGAGGTGGGACGCCACATCTCGTCCTCCCCTGACCACGTCTCCTGTCCGCCTCCCCAATCTCTCTGCGATTAAAGTTGTTCATCTGTGACTGGAGACTCGACGCTCACCGAAACATTCAGGAATCCCCGGCTAAGTGGTGCACTAGGGTGTGATATGACGAACAGGATAACCATTCTGCACAATTAAGTGCAATACTGAAGTAGTCGGTACTGCCTGCATTTAACTAGGAAATTGTCTCACGGGCACCGTGAAATTACCCAGTACGCCTGTAGCGCCCATCGCGACTACGAGCAATTCATTCCACACGATATAAGAATCCTTCAAGTTGCAGGTGTGTTGCTTGTGAACTAATGCTATTTTCACGCGCCGCACATTTTTAATTGCGCCTCACTCGCGAGGACGGCGAGTGGACAAGCGTTCGCACATCGGGCGCCGCGTTTTGCCGGCAGACGCGCGCCCGGCCCGCTGGAGACGCACGCGTAGATTTCCGCCCGGTTAGCTCATCTCACACGCCGCAGAGCGGCGGCCCGTGCCAAATCGGAGAGGTAGAGAGGGGAGTTGGCGTTCGGCAGACTCACCTGTCATCCCCGCTCCCACTGTAATGGACCGTCCCCATGGCCGTGTGGTTCTGGCTGTGTGGTGGTTGGCACACACACACACACCCTTTCTGGTGGGATGGGACTGGGCTTGAGTGCGGGCTCTGTGCAGAGGAGGGGGAGGGGGTCCATCTTTGTCCCTCAGATCTCCAATATCGGCGAAAAGAGAAAAGGAACATCTCACTACAAGGTCGGCCCTTGTGGGACTCGGCTCGTAGACTCATTAAACTGTCCCTCGCAGGCAAAACACAGACCACTCACAAAAAATCAATACACAGCCCCCTTGTGTTTTCATTCTACCGCGCGCGCGTGTGTGTACGTTTTGATTGGACTGTCTTTCTCTCCATTACGATGGAAAATGTCGAGTGGTACGGGCCCCCTCGCTCTCCTGACAGGCGTGTTGTAGACACTTATTTCCCCGGTGGAAAGCCAGTGTAGTGGAAGACCGGTCTTGGCGGCGTGTTGTTAAGGGGCCGGCATGTGCGACGATAGCTGTCGCCGCCGCCGAATCCCCCACGCAGTAACTCACTGGTACAGTATGAGCGCCGAGCCACAGGGCAGCGTCGCTGGACGAGCCGGGGTTCTTTCATTATAGCCTACAACGCCTTGAGGCGAAGCTGATGATGTACTGATGGACTGATTGTTGCTCATACTCTAGTGTGCTGTGTAAGGTTAGCCGGGGGGGGGCGAGAGCCAGCGAACCCCAACGCTGTCTAGAAATCCTCGTTGTCATAGGGTTGGTTCATCGCTAGTCTCAACGCCAGACCCGTGAGAGTTCTTTCGCTGATGCGCTACGTCAGCTACGCTAACTATGTTACCACACTCTGCAGATCTCTCTATGGGTCCGGGACACTTCATGCAAATGTCTGGTGTTCAAATCCTGGCAATTCATTGGTCGCGCTGGAATCCCGGCGACACCGATCGGTAACGACTTTCGCGATCAGGCGTTCCCACCCGTAGACATGCCCCGCCCATCTAACCTGGGCTAGCATCTCTCATTTGCTGCTACGACCTGTCACTCTTTTAATTTTGATCTGTCGATACGCCCTCAGAACACCAGATTGAGCGGCGAAGTGGCACAGAGTATTATGTACAGTAGTATGCGGAGCGCAGCGATTAAAATAATATTTGAGTCTGGAGAGAGACTAGTTCATCGCTAATGCTAAAACCTCTCCCTGGCCCTCCCCCCAAACCTATACGTTGAATCACCGGCTTGCTTCGGCACCGGATGGATAACGGACAAGCTGTTCTACCCGTCACCCACGACGCCGGCTCGTGGCGCTGGATCTCCGCGTCCTCGGACCCCCGTCCAGCTGTCGAGACGGCCAGCTCCAGCGCCACCGGCGCTCTTCCTAGCCGACTGACAGCCTCGCCACCCCGGACGCACCG
>NC_140241.1:9812474-9822474 GCF_949987555.1 Borostomias antarcticus | reverse complement strand
TGATTCATCCAACCACCGGCCAAGTGTTTTTGAAAGTGCCCGCCCTTTTCCAAACAGTTTCCAGCAGAGAGTTCCCGGGTACTTATGTGAAGCAGAGCAGATGGCGAGTCTGTGTGGGGACGGGGAGGGGGGGGTCCACACCTGGACAGCTGTCAGCGATCCGTTCTGCCCCTCTCTCTTCTCCCTCGTTTAGCTGGCAGAAGAGCTCAGTCACCATCACCCATACAGTACACACCTCACTCTTTTCGCAAGGGAATTGTCTGCCATTCACTACATCAAAGACCCCTGTCTATTTATTTCATGTAACATGTTTTGTTGGTGTTGTTGTTGTTGTTGTTGTTGTTGCCTCGGTCCAATTTCATTGTGAAGGTATGGATTCACAGTGGAACACTCAAATTTATATTTGGAATAATGAATGGAATTGCTATTAGTATCTCTATTGTGTCTTTAATGGAAATCTGTATTTGCTATTTATTTTTTTGCCCTGGGGCTTGAAGGTACCGTCGCACTCTGAAAAGCTTCCATTTAATGAGTAAATTGGATCCATTGAATGATTCAAATTGCTTGTGCAGCTTGTAGGTAAAGAGTGTCTGACTATCCAGGCTGGGAGAGCCATTTTCCCAGGCCTCGACGTTCAGCTGCTCAGACACTGACGGTACTGGTGGCTGGAGGCTCACACACAGCTCAGGTTTCTCAATACTAATAATAATCTTATTTATATATTAAGGTAAGCTAAGGTGGTGTTGTTCAGGAGATTTGACAGTAATGAGGGGTGGAGGGAGGGGGGGGAGGGGGAGAGAGACAGTCTCTCTTCAGGGGGTGTGGAGGGAGGGGGGGAAAGACAGTCTCTCTTCAGGGGGGCGTGGAGGGAGGGGGGGGGAGACAGTCTCTCTTCAGGGGGGCGTGGAGGCAGGGGGGGAGAGAGACAGTCTCTCTTCAGGGGGTGTGGAGGGAGGAGGGGAAAGACAGTCTCTCTTCAGGGGGGCGTGGAGGGAGGGGGGGGGGGGAGACAGTCTCTCTTCAGGGGGGCGTGGAGGCAGGGGGGGGAGAGAGACAGTCTCTCTTCAGGGGTGTGTGGAGGGAGGGGGGTGGAGAGACAGTCTCTCTTCAGGGGGGCGTGGAGGGAGGGGGGGGAGAGACAGTCTCTCTTTAGGGGGGCGTGGAGGCAGGGGGGGGGGGACAGTCTCTCTTCAGGGGGGCGTGGAGGGAGGGGGGGGAGAGAGACAGTCTCTCTTCAGGGGGGTGTGGAGGGAGGGGGGGGGGGGACAGTCTCTCTTCAGGGGGGCGTGGAGGGAGGGGGGGGGGGAGACAGTCTCTCTTCAGGGGGGCGTGGAGGGAGGGGGGGGGGGAGACAGTCTCTCTTCAGGGGGGCGTGGATGGAGGGGGGGGGGGGGAGAGACAGTCTCTCTTCAGGGGGGCGTGGATGGAGGGGGGGGGGGGGAGAGACAGTCTCTCTTCAGCCCGAGGCGCAGATGGCTTACTCAGCATGTCAACCCTTTTCCTTCTCCTCAGGGCTACCATCGATCCAACCACTTTATCGCCACTCAGGGTGAGTATACCAGCATGACTGGAGGCAGGTTTGTGAGTGTGTACTTGTGTGCTTCTTGTCAGTGTGTGATGAATTGAGGATGACCCGTCCAATGAACCGCCGCACGCCGCCGCCCCTCGCCGCGGTCTCCTAGACGAATCTCAATCTCTGGTCAATCAAAAGGTGACCACCGATCCTCAAAGGCTGTGTGATTGATGTTGCTGAATTAATTACAATATGAGTAGATTAATAATTAAAATGCTCTCCCAGCATGGTATGAAGAGGGTGATACATGAAGAGAGAAAGAGAGAGAGAGAGAGAGAGAGATTGAGTGCCCTCAGTTCTCCCTCTGTCACTCAAATCCACAGCCACAGTTTTGATGGACAGTCTACGTGTGTGTGTGTGTGTGTGTGTGTGTGTGTGTGTGTGTGTGTGTGTGTGTGTGTGTGTGTGTGCACGTGCGTGCGTGCGCGTGCATGTGTGTGCGTGCGTGTGTGTGTGTGTGTGTGTTTAAGTGGGCAGAACGGTGGGCCCGCGCAGGCTGTACTATGTGCTCTACTGTATGTGTGTCTAGCATCAATTTAATTCTCTTCTAGCGTTTTATTGCTGAGGCTGAAAGTTCCTCTGCGGCCCCATGGAGCAGAGTCATCCCTGGTCTCCTCATCTGCTTATCTTACCCTCGCTGTGGCAACAACTTCTGGGAACAAGCTATGATATTTGTGGGCACCAAATGGGGATACAGTCGGATTCTGTGCGGGGATGCTGATTGGCCCGCGCAGATAGGGGGCTGTGTGGAGAGGCAGACTTGGCTTCTGATTGGTCACTGCCCGCAGCTTTCCACTTCAAGTTTTGCTAACGAGTCCTGCACTCGTGCGAGCTGCCGGTAGCCTATCCGGCACACAAGGTGCGATTTCCTTGGACTTTCTTCCATGTTAAGTCCCACTTGACGGAGTTGACCATCTACAATTTCTCCTCCTGGTCTGGCAGTGAAGAGCCATCAGGCATTTTTCAGGCATGCATTTTTTAACGTAGCGAAGACTCTAGGGGCCAAATCCAACGAAGGATTGCGCCGCTTTTGCAGCGGCAAAACCCGTGCAAATGAGACAAAAAATAGCATCCAATCCACAAAGCACACGCAAAGGGTGAAAAGCATTGCAAACTGCACCGATGAGCAAATAGCTTCACGGCTGCGCCAGGCTCATTTGAATGTAGATGAGGTAATTTAGTGCAAAATTGACCCGAATAAGCCTTGTGTCTGATCCACAAAGACCATGAGCTAACTGCCACACGCGGTTAGAGAGATGCAAATACCGCTTTTGAAAAGCTGGTATTAAAGGAAAATGCTCGTTTTTGACAACCTGGACCTTATTTACGACATATTATAAGAAGTTTGACTCACCGAGATCACTTTGGTGTAGTTCGGAGGCCTGTAGAAGAAATTTAAAATCCAGCGCGAGCCAGTATATCCATGTAATGGCGGCGCACGGGGCACTGGGAATGCAGTTTCTCGTAATCCATTTTCGGCCGCTAAACGGTTGTTTTCATCAATCAGATTTGATGAATCGACAGTTGAGATTCCTCTACGCCAGCCATTGTTTCGGTTTTCAAATACGTGGTCTGTAGCCTCTGTAATATGATCTTTACACGCCTCTCCCCCACTTGCTCCAGCACGCATGCGCACAGGCCAGCGCGCAGACTGGCTATTCTCCCTCACATTCTCTGCGCTACGATCGGATTGTTGCGGACGAATGACGACGACAATATTCTCGGCACCAACTACGATCGTAGCGCAGAGAATGTGAGCCGGAGAATAGCCAGTCTGCGCGCTGGCCTGTGCGCATGCGTGCTGGAGCAAGTGGGGGAGAGGCGTGTAAAGATCATATTACAGAGGCTACAGACCACGTATTTGAAAACCGAAACAATGGCTGGCGTAGAGGAATCTCAACTGTCGATTCATCAAATCTGATTGATGAAAACAACCGTTTAGCGGCCGAAAATGGATTTTGAGACACTGCATTCCCAGTGCCCCGTGCGCCGCCATTACATGGATATACTGGCTCGCGCTGGATTTTAAATTTCTTCTACAGGCCTCCGAACTACACCAAAGTGATCTCGGTGAGTCAAACTTCTTATAATATGTCGTAAATAAGGTCCAGGTTGTCAAAAACGAGCATTTACCTTTAACTGCAGCAGTCAGCGCTTACTCTCTCCTTCTGTCTCTCCTCAGAACTTGAGGTTTGAATGATATTGAATTGATATTGGATGATATTAAGGGCGAAACATACTTAGGGGGGGGTTTGAAAATAAGTTCAGCCAGCTGTGATGCACAGCAACAAACACGACTGATATTTTCGGCAAAAAAGCACAGTCTATCGTTTTCATTATGAACCAATCTGTGTCCTGAAATACGAAGACAAGCTTGAAACACTGGGGAAAGATCCCACTAATCAATTTTTCACTTTCTCTCTGCTATTGTAGTTGATATTGTGTTCTTGGCACAAAGCAAATATTAACCACATGGCTAATTGCTATCATGGGTGTAAATTGCACACAGATGGCAAGTTTGTGGGCCTGTTTGCCCAGGCATATCACTAGAGCAAAATCTTTTGAAGATATCTCGCTAAGCTGGAGCAGATTTCTGTTTTAATTTCTGTGGAAAATAGTGAGCTATTAGCAGGAGCAATCCATTCTTTGTGGATTTGAGCCTAAGGTTTTTATTACACAAACGGCAAAGTGTATTGCCTTTTCCGTCATGACCTAACCACCATTTTGCCTATATTATAACACAATTCAGTTTTTGGGATGGGGTCGTATACTGTATATGCAACACTTTTTTCTGGGCTTTAAGTTTTGAAGTTTTTCATGAAGTCCTGACTACACGCTCCCGATGAATTCTGTTCAAATGCAGCTGGATTTGAGGTAAAGCGCTGACTCTGCCCCTCTGCCCATGTTTTGTGGCGCTTGACTCCAGACTGATCTTTCACCAACTCTTCTCTGAGAACGCACACACACACACACACACACACGCCCTGGACTCTCTGAGCCTGGTGGTCCAGCCTGTGCGCCCCTGGCTTCAGAACACTTCCTGTTCCTAATGTGTCCACCTCAGGCCAGAGCCACTGACCACTACATCCCAGGGCTCTCATCAGCAGCTGCTGCTGGTGCCTCTCCCTCTCTCTCCCTCCTTCTCTCTCTCTCCCTCCCCCTCCCTCTCTGTCTGGAACACTGCAGTGCCCTGAGGAGTCCTTGGTGCCTCAGGACTGGTACACCGCCATCTACAGCTGTACCTAGGTCATAATGATGAGTCCTACCCCATTCCCATGCTGTTCTCCCCCCCCCCCCCCCCCCCCCCCTCCAGGGCCCAAGCAGGAGACCGTGTACGACTTCTGGAGGATGGTGTGGCAGGAGAACTGCTTCAGCATCGTCATGATCACCAAGCTGGTGGAGGTGGGCAGGGTGAGTGTCTCTCATCGTCCGTCATCCCCGCATTGCGTGGCGCCGGCGCGGCGTCAGCGGCCCGACCCCGGCGCGGTCCAATCACTGCTCTCGTCCTCCTGGAATCCACTGTCATCTCTAGTCCGTGACGACACAGATGCAGTGATTTAAAGTGCTTTCACTTTCAGAAGGCCATCAAATACAGTACCTGTAGATTTAAAAGCTGTAAGTGTCCTGGGATTTCTATCACAAGTCATAAACATAGTCATTGTGGTTCAAATGACACCAGGCTTCTATCCACTTACTGTAGCATCCCCTGAGCAATTCCACTCGGGGTGTAATCAACACATTAAGGCTGAGTTGTTTGTTGGCTATCTGAGGCAAAATAACACCTATCCTGAGTGTACCTGGGGCTGACGGAAAACATTTGCCGTGCAGATTATGTGGCACCGTTCTGTGGAAAATAAGGTTATTTGAGTTGTTCGACTGTAACCACCCTGTCCTGATTCACCCTGATCTCTTCCTTCCAGAACGCGCAGTACAACAAAACATTATTCAACACACAAAAGTCCTCTCTGTGTGTTTTCGAACAGGTGAAGTGCAGTAAGTACTGGCCGGACGACAGCGAGATGTATGGCGATATCAAGATCACCCTGCTGAAGACAGAGACGTTGGCCGAGTACACGGTGCGGACCTTCGCCTTGGAGAGGGTACGTCCACCCATAATGCACTGCGTGGAGAATATTGAGAGTGAGAAAAAAAGTTTAGTTTTTACTGTATAAGCTATGGCTCATAGCTTATAGACATAACATAACACAGTATAAACTAAGCCTAATGTTTATTTTGTGTTTTGTTATGCCATAGCTTGTCTTATACAGTATAAACTAGGCTTTACAATGTTTTTTGAGCTAATGATGGGGTTAAGTACTTTGCTTAAGGGCACAATGGTAGGCAATGGTTGTCGAGTGCCCGGGGGGTATTCCAGAAAGCTACTGTAGTTTAGTTAAAGGTGTTGACCTTGGGCGGGGTGCACTTCCTTCGCTGTTCGCTGTCCATGGTGCTGAGGGGAGGTTTTACGCACAGGCTGCTTTGGTCTGGTGGCAGCCTCAAGCCGGCCGGCCCCGGTGGGGATGGCAGATAATCATATAATAAGGCGCAGTCAACACTGAGCAAACAGGCTCATAAAGAATTTAGAGTAAACTAGGTATAGCTGCTAAACAGAAGAGGGGAGACAGAAAGCAGAGAGACAAGAATAAAAAAGTGTGTGTGTGGGGCGGGGGGGAGGGGGGGGTGACTTGATAGGGACAGCTGTGGGATAGTGACAAGGTGGGATAGAGCTGGACACGAGGATGGCAGGGGGCCTCTCCAGGAGCCATAGGGAGCCATTAGGAGGACCTTGGCCGGGAAAAGGTTGGCGGGGGGGGACTTTCCGGGACCTGGGTATAGAGGGAGGGACACTAGGGAGGAGAGAGGAAGACAGGGTTAGCAGCTGTGCTGGGTCTTTGCAGCAGTCAGGGGGATTTGGACTGGATACAGAGTGGTCTGCAGGAGACAGAGGGGCGTCCACAGGACCTGGTTAGAAAATAGGAGGGAGAGGCACGAGGGGAGGCAGAACAGGGTTAGTAGCAATGCAGAGCTACATAAGCAACACACATTTTCACCAGACCATGCTCGTCGCTCATCAACAAACATCTACAGTATATATACACCTATGCACACAGTGCATAAAAGGATCTACACCGATGTATACGAAGAATTCACTAGCAGGCTGGAGGCTGCTTTTCTGTGTCTCTAGGTCCTGGCTAGTGATTGCAGGCTAGACTGAATAGGTAAATCATCACAGTTTCAGCCCTTCTTAAATTCTCTGGTTGTGTGCTCCAGAGGTTGGGGGTATAGAAACTGAAAGCTCCCTCTCCGTGTTTCTTGGTCCTGGCTTTTGGAACTGTAAGGAGTTCAGTACCTGAGGACCTGAGGGGTCTGTTCGGCATGTACCTGACAAGCATGTCTGAAATGTATTCAGTTGCGGGATTGTGGAGAGATTTAAAGACTAGTAAAATAATTTTGAAGTGTATTCTAAAACTGACAGGTAACCAGTGTAGTGATTGTAAGACTGGTGTGATGCGTGCCCTCTGTCTAGTCTTAGTGAGGACTTGTGCTGCAGCGTTCTGTATCATTTGTAGTTTAGAGATTGCTTTCTTTGGTAGGCCAGATAGTAGAGCATTTCAGTAGTCCAGCCTGCGTGTGATGAAAGCATGCATTAGTCTTTCAGTGTCTGAGAAAGGGTTGCACCTTGGCAATGTTTCTTAAGTGATAAAAATAAGTCTTGGTAATATTCTTGATGTGGGTTTTGAAACTAAGGTCTGAGTCATGTATGATGGTTTTTAGCCTGGTATTTGGTGTCAAGTGCCAGTGTTGCAATGTGCAGATAGCTTCTCTCTTTCAACTTTTTCACCAATGATCAGTACCTCTGTATTGTCTAGGAAGTGATATGACATCCATACATTTATATCTGCAATACACTTTACAAGGCAGTCAATCGACCTGTAATTACTGGGTGTTACAGAAATATAGAGTTGGGTGTCATCTCCATACAGTAGCTTTGGTACTGTAGCTGATGTTGTGCCTCTTAATGACACTGCCAAAGGGCATCATGTACAGGCTGAAGAGTAGAGATCCTTGGATGGATCCTTGAGGCACCCCACAGGTCACAGGAATCTTTTCTGAGCTGTGATCACCAAGGGCAACTGACCAGTTAGATAGGTCCGAATCCAACTGGACCGGAGAGGCCGACCCACTTCTTCCATCTTTCAATGAGGATCACATGATCTACAGTATCAAAAGCTGCACTCGGGTCCAGGAGGACGAGAACGGAGGGGTCTTTGGAGTCAGCATTAGTTCTGAAGTCATTTACAACTTTCACTAATGCCATCTCTGTGCTATGATGGCCGTGGAAACAGGACTGGGTTCATTCATTCATTCATTCATTCATTCATTCATTCATACATCTTGCAGCTAGGAAGTCATGTACAGTATCTGTTTGAAAGAAATTTTTTCCAGCATTTTATTCAAAAATGGTAGGTTGGAGATTGGTCTAAAATGTCTAAGAACAGAAGTATCAAGGTTACTTTTCTTTAGTGCGGGTTTCACCAGATTGAGTGGACAAGTGGAGGACTTGGTGCAGTTTAATAATGACGAGCTCACCGCTAGCCGGATACTCATAGACCGTGACTGTGTAGGAGGCCACCGAGGCTAAGCAATCTCACGTTGAGTTGAATTAACACCGCTAACTACTTCAAACCCTCAGCCTCTCACGCACAGCTCGAGTACATGGCTGCTACAGCGTGGGCGGACCCCCCCTCTGCCAATCTCCGGTGGGGGTCCCCAGGCCCACACTGGAGTAACGAGGGGGTGGGGGGGGGGGCAAAATACAGTTTTACCATATCTCTGTCACCAGCACTTGATGGGAGCAGCCTGTACCGCTTATTCGAGTCATCAGAATTACGGAGGTGTTAACAGTTTGTTTTCACAGCGCCTACGTTTTTTTGTTCCGTTTGTTGTTTTGTTTCTTTCCTAAAATCTTTGCTCTGCATCACTTTACTTCGCCATCTCTGCTTGGAGGAGGGGTGTTTTTGTGTGTCTGCTACTCTACCTCCCTGATTAGAAGAAGGCCCTAGGGCGGCTGTAGGTCAGGAGGTAGAGCTGGTCGTCCAGTGACCGTAGGGTCGGCGGTTAGAATCCCGGCTCCTCCTGTCCACATGTCAAAGTGTCCTTGGGCAAAGACACTGAACCCCGAATTGCTCCCAATGAGCAGGCTGGTCACCATTGGTGTGTGAATGGGTCAATGAGAGGCCATTGTATCGTGTGTGTGTGTGTGTGTGTGCGTGTGTGTGTGTGTGTGTGTGTGTGTGTGTGTGTGTTGCTCCTGCCCTGCACTACTCTCTGTCTTGTCTGTCACTTAACGAGAGGGAAGAGTATCCGGCTGTAATTGTTAGAATGTCACCGGCGCTCGAGCCATGTTTGCCGGTCGTAGTGATCGATGTCCAGCCTCACCGTGTGTTTCCTTCCCCAGAGGGGCTACTCCGCCAAGCACGAGGTGCGCCAGTTCCACTTCACGTCCTGGCCAGAGCACGGCGTCCCCTTCCACGCCACGGGCCTGCTGGCCTTCATACGCAGGGTCAAGGCCTCCACGCCGCCCGACGCCGGGCCTGTGGTCGTCCACTGCAGGTACGCCTCTGCCGGTCCCCGCTGTCGCCCGTTGCACACAACACCGGGCTTGGGCGAACATTACCGCTAGCTCTCACACAAACATGACTCTGGTGGCCATTACAGCCCTAAACCATCAGTTCTTCTTTTCAAACTTGGTTCTAAAGTTAAGACTTAGTTCAGGATAACTAGAGATACGAATATATAAGACTTAATTCAGGATAACTAGAGATACGAAGATATAAGACTTAGTTCAGGATAACTAGAGATGTGGACAGTTAAAGGAGAATGTTCGTTTTCGACAACCTGGACCTTATTTACGGCATATTATAAGACGTTTGACTCACTGAGATAGCTTTGGTGTAATTCAAGGCTTGTAGAAGAAATTTAAAATCCAGCGCAAGCCAAGTATATCCATGTAATGGCAGCGGACGGGGCACTGAGAATGCAGCTTCCAAAAAATCTATTTTCTTATTAGCCAGTCTGCGCGCTGTGCGCATGCGTGCTGGAGCAAGTGGGGAAGCTGTATTTCGTTTCTAAAGACGTTTCTAAAGATCATATTACAGAGGCATGTGAAAACCACAACATGCCCTCGCTCTATGTAAGCACAACTAGCGATTCATGAAAAACAGATTGATGAAAACAACCGTTTCGCGGCAGAAAATAGATTTTTTTTTAGCTGGTGTGAGGTGACACAATGCTTTTCTTCTTCTCTTCTTCTTCTGCACACGCCAGCGTGGGGGCGGGGCGTACCGGCTGCTACATCGTGCTGGACGTCATGCTGGACATGGCTGAGTGTGAGGGCGTAGTGGACATCTACAACTGCGTCAAAAC
>NC_140241.1:9792474-9807474 GCF_949987555.1 Borostomias antarcticus | reverse complement strand
TGTTTCACTGAGGTCTGTTAACAGGTCTGTTGCCTGGGCTGGCTTTTTATTTTTGGATTATTTTTGGAGTCCCAGCGCTGTACAAGCAACAGCCACACAATTACACACACTGGCATGAAAACAACATGCTCCATGTGACAACCACAATGATACCCCCCCCCCCCACTCCCCTTTCTCTCTGCCCCCCCCCCTCTCTCTCTCTGTCCCTCTCTCCCTCCTCCCTCTGTCCCTCTCTCCCTCCCACCCCCCCTCTCTGTCCCTCTCTCCCTCCCTCCTCTCTTTGTCTCTCTCCCTCCCTCCCTCCCTCTCTCTCCCTCCCTCTCTCCCTCCCTCCCTCCCTCTCTCCCCTCTCTCCCTCCCTCTCTCCCTCCTCCCTCCTCCCCCCCCCCCCCCCCCTCCTCTCCTCAGCCCTGTGTGCAGTACTGGCCTGAGCCAGGTCTCCAGCAGTATGGTCCCATGGAGGTGGAGTTCCTGTCTGTGTCGGCGGACGATGATGTCATCACTCGTCTGTTCCGGGTCAAGAACGTGACCAGGGTGAGTCGCCGCCGACGTCACACACACACACACAGACGGGCACACACACACACACACACACACACACACACACACACACACGCACACACAGACGGGCACACACACACACATACACACACACACAGACGGGCACACACACACACACACAGACGAGCACACACACAGACACACACACACACAGACGGGCACACACACACACACACACACGCACACACAGACGGGCACACACAAACACATACACACACACACAGACGGGCACACACACACACACACACACACACACACACACAGACGGGCACACACACACACACACACACGCACGCACACACACACACACACACACACACACACACACACACACACAGACGGGCACACACACACACAGACGGGCACACACACACACACACACGAACACACACACACACGCGCACACACACATACACACACACACACAGACACACACACACACACACACACACAGACGGGCACACACACACGCACACACGCGCACACACACACACACACACACACACACACAGACGGGCACACACACACACACACAGACGGGCACACACACACACACATACACACACAGACGGGCACACACACACACACACACACACACACACACACAGACGGGCACAAATAGCAGCCGCACGGCCTTGAAAGCGCTTGTTCTTTAAAACGCACCCTTCACAGGTAACGCTTTCATTTTCATTAAAATTCTCAGCTCTCAATTCTCAGTTCTGCGGATATATGCATCATACAGTATATACAGTATGGAAAAAAATTAATAGAATAAGAAGTAGTTTGCAGATATGTGAGAACAGTGACAATGCACACCAATTTACTCATCGAGAATATAGTGAACAATACTATTCAGTGTGTGTGTGTGTGTGTGTGTGTGTGTGTGTGTGTGTGTTCACCTCAAAAGTAGCAGCGTCCTCACAAGGCACTGATGTAATGAGCTTTCCCTACTCATGGGGTGTAAACAGGTGTGAAACGTGTTGACATGCATGTGAGAACATTCACAATGTCCCCTTTTCACTTCCTTTCCTGCCATTACCTAGATGGGCATGTTCTCACTCTCTCTATCTCTGTCTCTCTCTTTCTCTCTCTCCCTCCCTCTCTCTGTCTCTCTCTTTCTCTCTCCCTCTCTCTCTCTCTCTCTCTCTCTCTATCACTTTGGCGCACTAAGAGCGACTTTGATGGTAATGCATGTCACATCCTCAACATGTGATATTCTCTGAGGCTCCGAAGCCCATTTTTTGGTGTGTTCTCTGCATTCTGCCCTTTCAGATGAAATATCTGACATGCAGTGAATCAGGCGGAACTCATGAAACCGCCTGAGTGCCAAAACCAAATGAAAATGGACCGTTCTGTCAAAATACCGTGAGCGCGGCGTCAGATTGGCCCTCTAATTTTCATGCTTCTGTCAGAACATATTTTTCTTGTGTATGTGAGTGAGTTAGGGGAGTCACTGTACACTTTAGGGTCGACCTCAACGATTCGACGATTCGATGGAAGGATTTTAACGGCTATCTCACAGTCAAATCGCCGCAGTTACGGAAAAACGTGGTCATACAACGCATGATCGTTTCAAACGGGCTCTATGAGAGTGCTGAATGTCTGCTTTTACATAGAATTGCCTGATTTTTCCTGATGAATCATAATATTATAGCCTATTTTGGTATAAATATCAGTCTGTTAATAACTGCTACTAATACAAATGTAAAATAGATTTGATAGATGTCTTTAGAGTGTGGGGATAACCCTATAGGCTAAACACAGGTGGAGGTCTGTAGTGATATGCAAATTGGCCATGTGGCTAATTTGCTTATCATCACACAAAAAGGAAGACATTAGGACATGTGACTGTCTCGGTTAAAAATACAGCACAAATCCAAAGTATTGCCCACTTGCAAACTTTGGAATCACGTTAGAGTGTTTTTGAAGGTAGGAGAACATTCTAGCATGTATAGAGGGTTTTCACGGCCCGTCATCAGTCGGCCATGTTGGAGGTTGAAGCTACTGAATGTAGATAGCTAGCTAGATAGATAGATCTATCTTCCTGTCTATTGATCTATCTATCTACCTATCTATCTAGTCGTTACCTAAACCCTGAGCTTACACCTGCTAAACCTAAGCTTAAACCTCTAACATGGCCGGCCGTGAAAACCCTCTATTTGCTGTGACTGTAGAGCAGCCAGCTGTGTGGGGTTAGCGTGCGCGTGTGCTGCTGGGGTTCAGGCGTGTTGTCGCGCGGTCGCAGGCCTAGTGGTGGTTGTGGTCGTATTGTTAACACTATTAGCCTTGACAAGGTCACATTCTTTATTTATGATGACTGTGCAACAAAGCTAGTACTGTGTAGCCCATTGCCTCGGCTCCAACCCATGAAAGTACTGAGTATTTATTGAGACCTCAACATTGTCCACCCCCACCCCCCCGATTATCACAGGTTATTTCGCATGCTGCATCTGCAATTTCAGCCGGTCTAATTTCACTTATGTGCATTTATTCAAAACCTATAGGTCTATATTTTCATTATGGTATTTTTTATACAAATAGGCCTATGCAAATAGAAAAACATGATTAAGCGATCAGTTGACAATAGGCAAGACTTGCGCAATCAGGTCTGCCAGTCGCGGACAGCCCTAATATACTTGCTACCTATAGCGCACATATGAGTACAGGTATGTGTGGGTGTCCTGTTTGTGTGTGGGTGTTCCTGGGTGACTATATTTGGGATCCCTGTCAACTAGGCAGTGCATACAAACCCTGGCCTCGCTGCTGTCAGGCAGTATGACAGGCTGCGCCCAGGACCCCTCCCACCCTGTCAACCCCCCCACCCCCCTCTCCTCGCCGCAGAGCCAAAGAGACAGCAGCTCTCAGCCTCACAGAGGCGTAATAAAGTGCTCAACTTGGAACGGAATAACAACTTTTTCTAAGCAGGGTTCTCCACCAGCGTATTGCGAGACCGGCGGCCCCCTACGCTGCCCCCCCGCTGGGCGTAGGCGTCGGAGATAATTTGTTTTTAAATCTATTCACTTGCCACCAGGCCTAAGAACTTTTCTAGGAGAAATCCTGCTGTGTGTGTGTGTGTGGGGGGGGGGGGCAAAGAAATACAAATATATATATAAATATATACTAAGACAGGGTTATAGGCCTGCACTATGTTAACACAGTGTGTATGGGTTATTGGAGAGCCCTATCTGGACCGTTCTGTAGCAGCTCCTCTGTGAATTGTCGCTCCTCTGTTTGTCCAATCAGCATGACTTACAGTAGCGTTCCCCGGGTTGAGCGGCGGTCTGTAACCACGGCGCCGAGGCGGAGTGATATTAATGTAGGTGGGAGGAGGCGCGGACCGCGGCTGTGACCGCGCTGGGACTCCTCCAGCGCGCCGCGGCTCCCAGTCCTCCCAACACAACCATTAATCACACCGTCGCTCTGCTGACTGGGCAGAGCTGAGCCTGCCAGGCCCGGCCGGAGGAGAGCGCACTCACACACACACACACACACACACTCACGCACGCACACACTCACACACACACACTCACGCACGCACGCACACACTCAAACACACTCACACACGCACGCACGCATGCACGCACACTCGCGCACACACACACACACTCACTCACACACACACACACACACACACACACACACACACACACACACACTCACACAAACACTCGCACACTCGCACACTCTCACACACACGCACACACACACACTCACACACACATACACACACACTCGCACACTCTCACACACACACGCACACACACTCACTCACACACACACACACACACAAACACACACACACGCAGGTGCATTGATGCATGCTCATAAATAACGTCTGTGCCTTGTGTTGTGTGTTGTGTGTTGGCCAGCTGCAGGAGGGCCAGCTGGTGGTGTGTCAGTTCCAGTTCCTGCGCTGGTCGGCGTACCGCGACGTCCCCGACTCCAAGAAGGCCTTCCTGGGCCTGCTGGCCCACGTGCACAAATGGCAGAGGGAATGCGGAGAGGGGCGCACTGTCGTCCACTGCCTGTGAGTGTCTGACCGGTCACCACCAAACCACCCCCCCCCCCCCCCCCCGCGCTGTCACCACACCGCCACGGGCAGGGAGGGAGGGAGGGAGGGACGGAGAAGGAGAGAGGAAGGGAGAGAGAAGGAAAGAGGGAGAGGGAGGAGGGGGAGAGAGAGAGGGAGGGAGGGAGGGAGGGAGAGAGGGAGAGAGAGAGAGAGGGAGAGAGAGAGAAGGAGAGAGGGAGAGAGAGGAGGGGGAGAGAGAGGGAGGGAGGGAGGGAGAGGCGAGGAGATAGCCACTACATGCAAACACTGACCATTCATGAGGCTATAGCCTAGTAGCCAATCACATTCTAGAAGTGTGTGTGTGTGTGTGTGTGTGTGTGTGGAGAGGGGGGGGGGTTAGCCTCGTGAGACCGCATCCTGATCTAGTGAGCTCACATTCAATCTCACAGTCTTTACTCTGCATGTGACAAATCAACGACCTTGACCTTGACACCGTAGATCAGTCCGGCCTTCCCTCCTATCAACCATTATTTTGCCATGACAGACTAACCTTGAGCGTAACAAAACTTTAGTCGAATCCAGTCGGAAGCACGGTGAAAACGTCTATTCCTCCAAGAAACTCTGTGCATACTCTCTTGTTTAATTGTTATTTCTGAGTCTATTTCTGCAATAAATGCACTTATGGCTGTGCATAATGGGTTTATTCTACTATCGTTAACGTTACCGTTCGTTACTTTGGGAGACCGTTTTAACAGTGGCCTGTATTTCATTTTCACACATCAACTACGGGAACCAATCAGGAGCTACGTTCTACTGGGGGGGGCAGAACAGCAGCCGGAACACAGTCCCTGATTGGCCCGGTCGAAACACAATCAGAGAATAATCGTTGGAAATAGGGGGAAGTCCAGACTGATCTGCGGAGTGAAACCCGAATGTGAGCTGGCAAAATCAGGAGGAAGGGGTCTCGCGAGGATAGGGGGGAGTGGCCACACAGCGACCAGGGAGGCTGTATAGACAGCGAGTGTGACCCTGGCGTCTGCGGCGTGGCGTCCTGGAACCTCTCCCTACTGTACGCCCCCGGGCCCTCGCCGCCGGGAATGAACAGGGATTCGGGGGTAGGGGGGGCGGGGGGGGGCGCTGCTCATTGCCGACCCTCCGCACGTGCGTCCTAGCCTCTGCCGTCCCAAAAACACATCGCTCAGCGCTGTCACAGACAGTTACCCGCGACAACCGAGAGAGAGATTATGGAGATGAAATCAATTATGGCTTAATACAGAAAGCGTCGGATCCTGCGACAGTAAATCCTGGAGTGCCAAAGCGCTGACAGCGATTGATAGCTTTAATATTGGCCGTATTGGCTAGCGGAACCCGCCCCCCCCCTACCGCCTTCCCAGGGTGCACCTCAGGGGAGAGGATGTGGCTTGTCCTCGAGTTTGTTTATTGATATTGGCTCTGCTTATGATAACCAGGACCATCCTGCTATCCAAATACCACTTACAAGCAGTCAGCCTACAGTAGACCTCTTGGTCTTTGCTATAATAAATATCTTGTGTGATCATTTATGTGATATGCAGGCTGGGGAGGGCGAGTGGTTGAACACTAAAACCATGTTATCAGACTGCACATTCAGCACAGCGTATTCCTCATCTCCATTCCATCTGAAATGCAGTAAGAGGCTGATGCTCTACTGAGTAGAGAGGTCTTTGAGAGGGAGGGAGGGAGGGAGGGAGGGAGGAGGGGAGGGAGGAGAAGAGGGAGGGAGGGAGGGAAGAGGGGAGGAGAGAGGGGGGAGGAGGGGAGGAGGGAGGGAGGAGAAGAGGGAGGGAGGGAGGAGGGGAGGAAGAGAGGGGAGGAGGGAAGGAGGGAGGGATGGAGAAAGGGAGAGGAGGGAGGAAAGGAGGGAGGGAGGAGGGGAGGAGGGGAGGGAGGAATGGAGGGGAGGAGGGAAGGAGGGAGGGATGGAGAAGAGGGAGGATAAGAGGGAGGGAGGGAGGAGACGAGGGAGGAGGGGAGGAGGGAGGGAGGAGAAGAGGGAGGGAGGAGGGGAGGGAGGGTAGGAGGGAGGGAGTGAGGAGGGGAGGAGAGAGGGTGGAGGAGGGGAGGAGGGAGGGAGGAGAAGAGGGAGGGTAGGAGGGGAGGGGGAGGAGGGGAGGGAGGAGGGCGGGATGGAGAAAGGGAGAGGAGGGAGGGAAGGAGGGAGGGAGGAGGGGTGGAGGGAGGGAGGAGGGGGGAGGGAGCGAGGAAGGGAGGGGAGGAGGGAGGGAAGGAGGGAGGATAAGAAGTGGGGCAGTAAAGGATTGTAATTCTAGCCTCACCGTCACCCCCCTCCACTTTCCATTGGTTAAGCTATAAACGGTTGAAATATGAAAATCAATGAAGCTATAACAGCCGTTATGTACTGTGCATCAATGAAGCCATAACAGGAGTGAATGTGTATTTATTACTGAGTGTGATACTTAGACATGTTTCAAGTACTGTTATCCAATGATCTATCTAACTCTTCTCTAATGGTCTTTCTCTTTAACTGTACATGCTTTAAGTACTGCTATCCAATGATCCCCCCAACTCTCTCTCTCTTTCTCTTATGGTGTGTCCACCTTGCGAGCTGTATGTAGCTGAACAACGCCAAGCTTACAGCGCAGTGAAGCCAGACCTTAGAGCTGGCTAGGCTACCTATGTTTTACACCTACGTTAGCAACGAGTGTCATGTTTTTGCAGACTGTAGATTAAGTTAAGATAGCCAGCAAATGTCAACGCTAGTGTTTGCCATCTCTGCAGTTTTGCCAAAAACCGACCGGTCGTCAGCACAGCCTTTTACAGCCTGCGCTCTACCCCGAAAAGCCTAGAGCTTATGGCGCTATAACGCTAAAAAGAGCTTGGAACACAGCTCTCGTCTCTATAGCGCCTTAGAGCTCATTATGTAAACAATGAGAAAACACCAGCTCTAAAATACAGCTTGCCAGTGGACACGAATCCTTACTCTCTAATTCACAAGATGCTGACTCTCTTCTCTCTCTAACTTTCTCTCCAACTCTCTCTTTCTAACTCACTCTCTAATGGCGGCCTAACACCAACCGACTTCTCGCTCGATTTAACTGTCAGAGACACATTTTCAGCATCAAAATAAAATCATGAGAGTTTTACTAGAGTCGTAGCACGCTTCTGCCATCTCGATCGTTTGGTGTAAGGTGGCAGTCCCAGCTGTCTTAAGTCAGTCTTTTTTCTTGTCTTGATGTTGTGATAAAACCAAACATGTTTAATCAGGGGCGGAGCTTAGTGGGCCCCTATAGGCTGTATGGAGATGCAAGACAGATCCAAGGGGAAACTTACGTAGACGGAACGGAACCATGGACAGCGCCATGGATTTATCAATAAATGGTGGCCTGCTGATATTTAAGCAACACAACTTCTGACAGGCGATTTTACCCATAATTTGCTCAACCCTCAGTCAGATAAAGGATGAAAAATACGGCAGACAAAACTAGTGGGCACACAACAACAGATTACTAGTCTGTTGACTACTAGTTGACTACTACTAGTTCAAGCAGTGTGTCACAATAATACATATAATCAAGAAGACACAGCTACACTGTTACGGCGGCACCTCCGCGCGCATTCCCCTCCGCTCCTCCGAGCTTGCCGGTGGCCCGACGCAACGTGCGTCGGTCCGGCTCTACCCCGCGGCGTTCGGGGTCTCCCGAATTCCCGCCTCCTGACTCCGGAGATGGGGCGCATTCGCGCTCCTCATCCCCGGAGAGTAATCCTGAGACGCCCAGCACCTCAGCACGCGCACGGCGCGTGCTCCAACGCCACAGGTGAAGGCAATCGTGGTGATTAGTGAACGCGCTTACGGCTGAGTGCTGCGCACCGGGTCCCAATCATCATCATCGCCTGCCTACAAGAACCCTGGTTTTCTCCATGCTCATCGCCAGATCTTCCCATAGAATACCTGTGACCCAGTGTGCAGTGCTCGGCTTGCCTGCTATCACCACCCCTGGACTGAAACACGGATTCCCTGACCCCCCTTCTGGATATGGACTTTGATTACGGATTACGGATATTGGACATTGTTTGTTGATCGCCTGACCCCTGCCTGTTTATCGTTTTTGACCTTGCCTGCTGGACTTATTAATTTATTATTAAACCGCCCTTTGGGCTTTGCATTTTTTCTCTGCCTCCGGTGTCGTGCGTTTGGGTCCAAATCCAACCCAGTCATAACATACACAAGACAACACAAGCAGCAACATTTTTGTGAGACAAGCGTCTCAGATCTACTGGGCCCCTATTAAGGGGGTATGCTTCTAAGGGGGTGTCAATGACAAAACCGTAATGTTTTTGATTTGATTTTAACATTTTATTTTTCGCCGCAATCAAGACAATCTACACACACTTTATTCAAAATATTCAACAATACAACAAAAATGCATGTTCAGTTTTGGGCCCAGGATGGGCCCCTTAGGACTGAGGGCCCTTTGGCCCCACTGCTCCCTCCGCTGCTGTGTTTAATATTATCTGAAGTTTTTAGTATTGGCTCATGCAAAAAACCCTGCATGATCCCAGCCTTTGCAAAATCTTGTAGTATGGGACTAAAAACTCGACACAATGTCTTGAGATGTGAGAGGGTGTCAAACGCAAGACTTAAGTCCTTTAAAAGTCTTTTCAAAGTGTATGGTACAGTAGGCATAACTCTATGCTTAACTCTCTCTCTAACTCACTCTCTTACTCTCTCTCACTCTCTCTATAACTTCCTCTCTCCCTCTCTAGCTCACTAACTCTCTCTTTAACTCTTTCCCTAACTCTGTCTCGGCCCGTTTACCGCAGGAACGGTGGTGGCCGCTGTGGGACCTTCTGTGCCTGCACCATCCTGCTGGAGATGATCCAGTACCAGAACATGGTGGACATCTTCTACGCCGTCAAGACGCTGCGCAACTCCAAGCCCAACATGGTGGAGTCCCTGGTAGGTGGGGGAGCAAATCAACAGATCACCATGGTGGATATGGTGGATATAGCTATAGATATTTCAAGCAGTTTTTGTTCATCAACATTTGCATTCAAGTGTCTGTATGTTAGAGGTGGGTCCAGTTAATCGATTAATCAATTAATCATTCATGACGGTCAAAGAAGACTTTTGGTCATTAATCGATTTTGGTCAAATTGTGGTCTTTTTTTTCATTCAAATAAACTGGAATCATATATTTGGAATGTCCGCAAAAAACAATCGATTAATCGTTCATACCACCAACTGATTAATCAACTATGAAACATGTGAGTTGTGCACATCCCTAGTCTATGTTTGCCTCACCCTATGTGTGGTCTCCCTGTCTTTATCAGGACCAGTATCGGTTTTGCTACGACCTCATCCTGGAATACCTGGATTGCATAGAAGAGAGATAGCAACATGCTCTTTACCTGATGTATCTGAGGGGCCGAAGCTGCTGACCGCAGGGGGATCTCCTCTGACCCTCCTCTGAACATCTACTGAACATCATTTGGATCTATCGGCTGGACTGTGGTTGGGAAGGACATCGAGAGAAAAAAAAAAAATATGGGGGAAATGTCTCTTAACTTTTAACCTTTAATGTACAGCTGTGAGTTCCTCCATCTTGAGTGTGATGTTGTTTTCTTCAATGGATATTTTTTGTGCTTTTTTTTGGGGGGGGGGGGTGGGGGGGGGGTGGTCCTCTGGACTGAAGCTCTTTTTCCCGCTCAATGTTTGACTGTTGACAGAGGAGTGACATGGGACAGTATCGGTCACAATTACTTGTTGTTTCGTCATTTTGTTCAGATGTGAATACGGCTGTGTTTCCTGAACTTGGACGTGTTTCCTGGTCCTCTTCAACGAGCCACAACAGCAGTCAAATGTGGTTCAGACAAGACAACATCTCTGCCACAAACTGCCTTACTCTCCCCTGATGGTGGGGGAAGTTGAACAGATCTGAAAGGACCTCATAGTAGTGTACAGCAACAACCAGTCTATCATGCCTATAATGCCTCCGTGGCAGTTCTACTACGAGTCATCAGCGACTTTGAGGAACATGTACTGAAGTACCATTTGATGTGTTTTGTGATGGACGATGGCAGAAAACGCCCAGTCTCATATTGCAACGGTGCCAATCCCACACGCTGACCTAATCTTCTCGTCACTTTGTTCTCCTTCATGTTGATACATGTATATACACAGTACTGCATCAGCTGATAGTCTTGTTCCAAAGTGATTGTTTGTATTTTGTAAGCAGAGAAGCTGGGAAGCTGAGGAGACTGAAAGCGCTACATGCACTCTACGGTGCGGTATACTGAACCCGAGAGAGGCACGGTGTTACAGGTTAAAGGCGCGACCTTTAACCTTTCCTGCACTCGTTTTGAAACTGTGGATTTAAGCCAGTTGTATTTGCCAAGACCCGTTCCCCCTCACGAGGGCAACGGTTTTCACTAGAATGATGCTACGCTAGAGACTACGCTAATAGTGGCAGACTTTTTAGAAAGATGGGCATTAGGAGTGTTACAAGTGTACAGAGTGTGTTCTCATCGTTGTTTCTATCTCAAAATATAGATCACTAAAGGGAGGGGATTGCAGAGCGACAGTACATTTCTTGTTGGCATGGTCATGCCACTCATACAGCGTTATCCGATATAACTCACAATGCTGTGGACTGTATTGCTGTCCACTAAAGCCCTGTTCAGTATTCGCGTTATAGAGAGCGTGAGAGACTGTAAAAGACCCATTTTATAGCGGTAACGAAGCACCACCAAAGGTAGTGCAGTATTCCAGTACCAGCTCCGAAACAGCTGAGCTATGCATGATGGGATGTGTAGTACAGTATATTTAGAGATCTTACACAAACTCAAAGCGGCCATTACAGCAAGTCATAAAAACAATAACAAAGAAGTCAATCCTTGTTGTTGTTTTTTTGCGTCAAGGCTGAGCCGAGTACACACATGCTCCCCATCCCAGATCGGTAGCAGAACTCTCTGCCGTGCGTCGCTCTGGTCGATCGGGGATCTGGTGGACGGTCACTCCAGATGTTCAGAACCGGGGTTGCTCCCCTAAAGCAGACCCCCCTTTTTCGGGGAAAACGGTTACGACTAGCGGTTACGACTAGCGGCGTCGGCCTCAGCCACGACAGCTCAGACGGACCTAGTAGCCACTTCGCCTCCGGGCGCGATGCTGGGAGGAGGCTGCGGCAGACGGGCGCCGTCGGAGTCGTACACCGCCGCCATTCACACACAGATAGCGCCGCTTGTTTACATTAGACTGGGAGAGGGACATGTGAGCGGGTCAGTGCAGCAGTACGGTATCTCCACGGTATCTCCGGGGTGTGCACCATCACACGGTCAGTGTGGTCGTCCATCGACAGATTCCTTGGATGTGCAGGTGGACGTGCCTGCACACTTGTCTAGAGGGCGGGGGAGTTTGTGTACATATATAGATGTATATTTCTGTTATGTGAATAATTCTGTGAATAATATACTATATGTTTACCAAGAGTAAAGACGTTCAGTAAGTAAACCACAAAGTAACCATGAAGCTGAATGTGGTGTTAATGACCATCCTGTGAGCTTATCCCACCTATGCCACCAGATCCTTTGTCACATCTTTTCCACCAGTGTGAGGATCCCCGTGCTCCTGAAACACACACCCCTCGGCCATCAAATGTGAGCGCCACTGGAGGTTTGTTCCTGATGTAGGGCAAGGTCATTTTTATTTTTTTTATTTTTTACCGATAATGAAAGTGTAAAGTGTAAGCTTTCAAATGATGTGCCATTGATTGAAATCTGCAAAATATTTGAACAAGATATGCTTCTGCGAATGTTGGTACACCTGAAATCACTAAGCAGAAAAAAGGGCTTCAAAGATTGAGCTGTTCACACTTCTCACAGGACGTATACTTAAACGACAAAATATGACTATTTAGTGATCCTAAAACTGTTCGCAACTTCAATTTTCGTAATATGAAAAAAAGGAAAACTGTAAAAAACAAAACAAAAACATATTTTGCCCTCTAGCGCATTTTGAGGACTGCCTACATCAGGACCAAACCTCATGTGGCGGTCACCAACACGTGTCAATCCAGACATTTCCGTTTCCACAAATCAGTTTTGCCATCTTCGCTCCAAAGACATTTCAATCTTCTCCCTTTTCCTTTCAATCAACCCCTTTATCACTTACATCATGTAAAAACCACTGTGTATTTTTGTGGACACAAAATGTACTTTTATCATTCCAAAGCTTTTTATTAACGGTCGCTCTGGCAGTGTCTGCCACTGTGGGGAGGAGAGGCCTGCTGTTTTCTCTTGAGTGTTTCTGTATGATATCGTACCAATGGAATGAAGCCACTGTATTTGTTGAGCAGTGAGTGACGGGGATGGGGGTGGGGGGGGGGGGGGGGGGTGAGGTGGGAGGGGTTTCGTTCTAAAGAATAACAACCATCAACAATAAAAAATGTCTTTGAGGCAAAAGGAAGTCTTGTTGTGTTTCTGTTGCAAACGACCACTGTACTCTTAAGAAGTGGTTACCAGGGTAGGAAGCCACTCGCCGTGTTTGCCTTCCCGAACACAAGCGCAGCACTGCGCTATGAGAGCTTGTTATCTTTGGCCGTCCCCTCTGGAATGCAGAGCGTTGCAGAATCTCTGTGGTTTCGTGATTGTTTCGTCAGCAGTAGAGAGGACTGACGGCTGGTCGATGACTTCCTGTCTGTGAGGTCGCGACCTCCTGTGGTTATTCATCCGGATGTGGTCTGTTGGCAGCCCTGGCCAACAACTCAATATGAGATCTCTTTTTCATTTTTATCTCTCCTTCCCTTTATTTTTCCCCAGTAAATCTCCTCCTCTTCCTATCGCATCGTGTCTCCTTGACAGTGTCCTTCTGTCCTTATAATGTCCTTATCCTTCCTTCTGTCCTTATAATGTCCTTATCCTTCCTTCTGTCCTTATCTCTGCTGCCTTCTCTGTTCTCTTCTCTTCCTTCAGTCTCTATGCTCTCTCCCCCATGCTCCTCTCTTCATATCTCCCCCCTGTCCTCACCTGCCCTCTCTCCCTCCCTCTCTATATCTCTCTCCCTCTCTACCCCCCCTCTCTCTCCCCCCTCCATCTCTCTCTCCCTCTCTCTCCCTCCCTCTCTCTCTCCCCTCCATCTCTCTCTCTCCCTCCCCCTCTCTCTCCCTCTCTATCTCTCTCCCTCCCTCTCTATCACCCCCTCTCTCCCTCCCTCTCTCCCCCTCTCTCTCTCCCCTCCATCTCTCTCTCCCTCCCCCTCTCTCTCCCTCTCTATCTCTCTCCCTTCCTCTCTATCCCCCCCCTCTCTCCCTCTCCCTCTCTCTCTCTACCCCCCCCTCCCTCTCTCTCTACCCCCCCTCTCACTCTCCCCCTCCCTCTCTCTCCCTCTCTTTCTCTCTCCCTCCCTCTCTACCCCCCCCTCTCTATCACTCTCCCTCTCTCTCCCTCCCTCTCTACCCCCCCCCCTCTCTATCACTCTCCCCCTCCCTCTCTCTCTCTCCCTCTCTGTCTTCAACCGCCCCTCTCTATCACTCTCCCCCTCCCTCTCTCTCTCTCTCCCTCTCTGTCTTCAACCCCCCCTCTCTATCACTCTCCCCCTCCCTCTCTCTCTCTCCCTCTCTGTCTTCACCCCCCCCTCTCCCCCCCTCTTTCTCTCTGGTCCTGTGGTTCAGTGGAAGGTGACTCCAGACCACAGTCTTCCTCCCCCAGCCTCAGCTCTGGGAATAATGCTGCAGTTCTGCAAAATGATCCAGTGTTTTAGCAGAGAGACATGCCTGATTAATTAGAGGACAACTCTGGCTTGAGGTGGAGTTCAGGGACAACTCAGGCCATGTGGATTCACATCCCAATACCTCTTAAGGACAGTCCGAAGATATTGATTAGCTTAAAAGCCCACACCAGTAGATATAACATATCGTGGGTTTATGAATTGTAGATTGAGAGCACTTATACAGTACGTTTCAATAACATTTCTAATTCATTATTCATTTTAATGTTGAAGAGCAGGTCTGAGATATGAGCAGGATATGCTGGAATTGTAATACAGCCGAAAGAAGATGTTTTAAAGATTTCTTTCCTAGAGTGGGGTATAACAGAACATCATCCAGTGTCCTCCAATGTCCTCTGCTTCACATATTTGACCCCGTGGTTTAAATTAGCCGGTAATTGGAAATCTTATCATTTAATTTTAGAGTCATAATGACCTGTTTCTCTGCGATAACTTATCATCGTGGGGGGGTGGGTGGGGTGCGGGTTCGGGGTCTGTGCGTCCTTCCAGGGCCCCCTGTCTCAGATCCTTCCGCTGATCACACCCCCGCACGTGTCCTTCTAGCGTTCCAGCCCCCCCCCGCCCACCCCCCCCAACCCCACCCCCGAATCTTCCCTTCCACGCTCTGGTCTGTGGATGTGTGAACGGCGATAAGCTGTGACAGCTA
>NC_140241.1:9507474-9787474 GCF_949987555.1 Borostomias antarcticus | reverse complement strand
AGAATACCCAGCTAGGGCCCTACATGCTCTACTACAGACTGCCCACCTAGGGCCCCAACATGCTACACCACAGATTCCCCAGCTAGGGCCCCTACATGCTACATGCTCTACTACAGACTGCCCAGCTAGGGCCCTACATGCTCTTCTACAGAATACCCAGCTAGGACCCTACATGCTCTATTACAGACTGCCCAGCTAGGGCCCTACATGCTCTATTACAGACTGCCCACCTAGGGCCCCAACATGCTACACCACAGACTCCCCAGCTAGGGCCCTACATGCTCTACTACAGACTACCCAGCTAGGGCCCCTACATGCTCAACTACAGACTACCCAGCTAGGGCCCTACATGCTCTACTACAGACTACCCAGCTAGGGCCCTACATGCTCTACTACAGACTGCCCAGCTAGGGCCCTACATGCTCTACTACAGACTACCCATCTAGGGCCCTACCTGCTCTACTACAGACTGCCCATCTAGGGCCCTACATGCTCTACTACAGACTGCCCAGCTAGGGCCCTACATGCTCTACTAAAGACTGCCCAGCTAGGGCCCGACATGCTCTACTACAGACTGCCCAGCTAGGGCCCCTACATGCTCTACTACAGACTGCCCAGCTAGGGCCCCTACATGCTCTACTACAGACTGCCTAGCTAGGGCCCCTACATGCTCTACTACAGACTATCAAGCTAGGGCCCTACATGCTACATGCTCAACTACAGACTACCCAGCTAGGGCCCTACATGCTCTACTACAGACTACCCAGCTAGGGCCCTACATGCTCTACTACAGACTACCCAGCTAGGGCCCTACATGCTCTACTACAGACTACCCAGCTAGGGCCCCTACATGCTCTACTACACACTGTCCAGCTAGGGCCCCTACATGCTCTACTACAGACTACCCAGCTAGGGCCCCTACATGCTCTACTACAGACTGTCCAGCTAGGGCCCCTACATGCTACATGCTCTACTACAGACTACCCAGCTAGGGCCCTACATGCTCTACTACAGACTGCCCAGCTAGGGCCCCTACATGCTACATGCTCTACTACAGACTACCCAGCTAGGGCCCTACCTGCTCTACTACAGACTGCCCAGCTAGGGCCCTACCTGCTCTACTACATACTTCCCAGCTAGGGCCCTACATGCTCTACACCCCGTGGATTGTGTTGTGTAATGAACATGGTCATAACTAGCACGTGTGATGCAGATGTACGTACATGACACATAAAAAGCCCCTTACTATGAGTGACTCACACACACACACACACACACACACACACACACACACACACACACACACACACACACACACACACACAAACACAGACACAGACACGCTGCACTAACAGAAAGCAAAACAAAGCATTGTGAGCAGAAAACCTCAGTTTTCCCTGAAGGCAGGTTTTAAAGAACATCGGGCCTCTTATCAAGTATTGTTGCTATGAACCACAGTCCAGTGAAGCATTTGAGCTTCTCCAACACAATGTTTGATGCTAATCTAGTCGAACGAGCTCTGGGACATGGAGACAATGAGCTCTACTGTGCTCTGGCTGTGTTGAGCGCCCATGGAGGAAACAGCAGACTTGTAATTGCCATAAATGCTCGAACCTCGTGTGCCTGGCATTGTGCAGTGCAGAGGAAGAGCTACACAAGGCTAGCGACCCATTAAGCGTCACTCTCCCATGAAAGAAGCTTTTTTTTCTGTTCACCTCCACCATAAAAAGTTCCTCGTAATTAATATTCTTATGGATGACAAATCTGTTGCTTGATGCTAAAGTCAGACAGACAGACAGACAGGTAGACAGACAGACAGACAGGTAGACAGGTAGACAGACAGACACAGACAGACAGACAGGCAGGCAGACAGGCAGACAGACAGACAGACAGACAGACAGACAGACAGACAGACAGACAGACAGACAGACAGACAGGCAGACAGACAGGCAGACAGACACTCACGCGCCCCCCTGTGCTGCCGAAGCAACGTGAGTGAGAGGAGTCCGGGAATGACTGTCTCACTGCCGCTCATTATCTCTGTCTCATTTCTGCACGAGTCAGCAGGCTTTGAAAGGCCACGCTAACCGTGGGCTCACTCACGCTGCGGATTCAACGCACACGGACAAATGAGCTGGGTACACACTACACAAACACAGCCAATCCTGTCAGACGACAGTGGCTGTGGATCAAACCGTCTCTCTCTCTCTCTCTCTCTCTCTCTCTCTCTCTCTCTCACACACACACACACACACACACACACACACACACACACACACACACACACCTTTCACTCACATGAGCGCTGCCTTCGGCTGCCTCAGTGCGGCTGAGCTATGCTGAGGGTCAAGTGATGGAATGACTACTGAAGACAGGATGAGACAGGTCCTCTATTGAGTATGCTGACTGCCGGCTGTAGCCTGGCGTGACTCTGTCAGGGAGGCTGTCACGCCGCTGTAACCGGCCATGGGAAGAAGTGAGAAGTTGGGGGGGTGGATAGACAACCTCTTGTTGCAACAGAAGTTCAGATGAGTAAGAGCAGATCCTCTGTCTGTCTGACAACGGCTCATCGCCTGGCAGGCATAGGCCATTAGGGGTGAAACAACCATCTTATCTCTCCAGAACAAATGTTAACTCTAACAGTAAGGCCCATTAGGAAAAAGCTATTCGGGAGTTGCTTGCGTGACACCACATTCATCCTCACAAGTGTTAACAATATCTCATTAGATTCTTTCTTTCTATTCGTTTTTGATTTGCTGTACCACTCCACTTGATGATGATGGAGATGATGATGGCTCGGGGTGGTAAAAGGATAGCCCCTCAGCCCCAAGCCTGGGGGGAGAGGACAATAACAACGCAAACGAAGAAGAATAATGATGATGATGACTCCCTCCTATCTTCTAACCAGGTCCAGGTCCAGTGGATGCCCCACTGTCACCAGCAGACCTCCCGGAGTCCGATAGATACCCCCGTGTCTGCTGTGGATGTCGTAGCATGTCCGTAGGATGTCCTCTCTCCTATGATGCTTTTTTAGCCTCTCTTACTCTGAAATGTAATTTAATGTAATGTATTGCTTTATAAATGTTCTTAGCCGGTAGACAAACATACTTCAGGAGCTCGCTTGATCGCCTTGTTGAGAGGGGTCAGGGAAGAATTTTTACAGTTCACTTATCTGGCCCCCGGGTGATTACTGTTTTTTTGCTTCCCTCTGGAATATGTAGAGAGTGGGTCATATGCCCACCTCCCTTGTTCTCTGTAAGGCGCATTGTGTTGCCTCTGGGTATGAAATGCGCTATACAAATAAAGCTTTGATTGATTGATTGATTGATGATGATGATGTGTACTTTTGCTGTCAGTATCCTCCTCTGTTTCTGAGGGTTGTTGTTGAGTTGCAGTGCCTTCACGACTGCCTGGAGTGTAAATTGCTTAAACTAAACCCGCTTGACACCGGGTCGTTCAGCTGAGGTGTAAATTGGAGAGGAGACTTCGGTGTGCCGAATCCTCTTGAGATATTGAAATGTTACCTCGCCTCTTGTCTTCCGCCCCGACAGAGAGCTTTTCACCACCTTCACAATTACCACATGACATCATCAGACACACACTACCTCGCACCCTCACCCTCGCACCCACGCAGTCCTCGTACCCCCGGAGGACTCGCGTACCCAATTTGCGGAGCAAAAAAAACAGCAATGTATTTACTTTTCAGCGAAGCGGGAATCTAGCAAATTGCCTCTGTTGCAGCGAGTGTCTCTGTACCACTTTCTGAGGACCCGCTGTGACTCTTGGCTGCCTGTGGCCTTCCTCTCTTCCCCTCTCTAAATAGCTCGAGTGTTTCTCTCACCTTCTGCCTCTTAGCTTTCATGGCTCTCTGGTCCAGGCTTGTTTGGAGGCTCTGCAGCAGAGAGATTGTTTGCAGCTGGGGACGCTTCCCCCTCGGTTCCAAGGGAAAGGAAAAGCAATTCCATGCTTGGGCCACAGTGAATCCATCTCTGTCAGTTCCGCTGCTTGGTGCCCTCAAATCACCGTTCCCACCCTTGTAACCCCCCCCCCCCCCCCCCCCCCCCCACCACCACCACCACCAACAACCCCACACCCCGCTCAACACTCTGTGATCAGGAAGCAAAAGTAGTGTCTGCTGAAGTGTAATGAGGAGGTTTTTAAAGCGTCATCTCGTTGTGATACCCCGGCCTGATGTCTCTCAGAGTCGCCCGGCTCTCCGCTCTACCCCAGGCTAGCCTTCACCGGCCGGGCCATGCAACGGTACACAGGTGATATCATACTGTACTTCTACTGTAGGCTACTGTACAGTGTGTCTCCAAGTCAGCCGAGGTACCCTAGACAACGGACGTCATTCTACAAACATACATACAGCTTCGTGGTCTCCGAAATTCTCTCCAGAACATGGGGTTCCTTTTTTAATCAAGTATGACCGCATGTTCCTATTCTCATTTTTCATTCGCTCATTATGCCAATGACAATTTGCCTCAGGGTGGAGCACAAGGTATTGTAAAAAAACAAACAAATAAAGTATAACCATGTGGTTATTGGAATGGTACAGTATGAAGCAATAATAAACTGAAATGTTTTTTTCCCACTATAATATTTTCAGGCGGGGCAAAAAAACAATCTCTGGAATAATATGTTCATGTAATGTTATTGTTTTTCTGCCCTTGCCTTTAATGTTTTGCCTATCTCACCAATTATTTAAAAAAAAGTGTATATGTGAATAGCAAGCATTTTTCAGAGATTACACTGGCAATATATCTTGATCCTGGACAGTCAGCAACTCTACCCTCACTTGACAGGGCCACCCCTACAAGAAAGACCTCTTCAACTTGATATGTAGGTTCAGACACCCACCATATCAGTGATCCGAGGATCCATCTCCATGCACTCAGCAGCAGGGCTGGACTGGGGAAATAATTCAGGCCGGGAAATGTAGCCCCAGTCAGGCCACTTTTTAAGCCGGATCTGCCCCCCCCCACCTTGTGACGCGCCGAACACTTTCAGTTTTGCCAATTGGCGATCGCTTTGTTAACGTGAAATGAGCGGCTTTCCCACTTTCCGAGGGGGGGGGGGGGGGGTCTTCTAGCCTGCAGGCCAGTTAGCACGCCAGTCCACCAGGAGAACTCCCGGTGCTCCCGATGGCCATCTCGCCCCTGCTAAGCAGAATGAGGCCCCTCTGCCCACAGCAGGTCATCCCTGGGACGTCCCGTATCTGTTCCCCCCTCGTTAACCGCTGGGTCTCCCTGGGACGTCCCGTACCTGTCCCCCCCTCGTTAACCGCTGGGACTCCCTGGGACTTCCCGTACCTGTCCCCCCCTCGTTAACCTCTGGGTCTCCCTGGGACGTCCCGTACCTGCCCCCCCCCTCATTAACCTCTGGGTCTCCCTGGGACGTCCCGTACCTGTCCCCCCCTCGTTAACCTCTGGGTTTCCCTGGGACGTCCCGTACCTGTCCCCCCCTCGTTAACCTCTGGATCTCCCTGGGACGTCCCGTACCTGTCCCCCCCTCGTTAACCGCTATGGTCTCCCTGGGACGTCCCGTACCTGTCCCCCCCTCGTTAACCTCTGGGTTTCCCTGGGACGTCCCGTATATGTCCCCCCCTCGTTAACCTCTGGATCTCCCTCGGTCAGGCTCATTACCCTTCCTGATGGCTTGAAGATATTCCTTGTAGGTGACATGGACCATAGGTCAGAGGCCTTTATCTTGTAGATTTTTAATCAGGCGGGAACCTCAAAGCTGTGGGTCCACACGTGCCACCGTAACCTTGCCCTCCTTCCCGGAATTGTGTGCTTTGCCTTCACAGCCGCACATAGAAAGTGACAAAGGCAACGCAACATGATTGATGGTGCCATATTGGATGGGAAAATAACGTTCTGGACCGTTAATTTTACAGAGTCAAGGAAGCAGGTCTTAACTGTCAACACCAGGAAATGAGTAGGATTTATCTCCTTCGGTGGGTGGCTGGTGGGCATCCTCTGGGCCCGCTGGCTGCGTCGACCGCTCGGCACACGGGGACCGCGGCGATGATGGGGACCAGAGTCTGGCGTTAGGTGTGTTTAGCCGGGCCTCAGGGCATTCTGACGGATCCTCTTTAGAGAACACTTGCCTGAATCAGACACAAAATACAGATAGGATTGCTTGTGTACACGATTGGCCTAATAAATCACAGACTGGTATCAACAGAAGACAGGTGCAGCGTAGCAGCTGAAGAGCTGTATCCTCGAGCTACACTATGGGCTATAAGATATCATCTGTTGTATTCGACAGTACACTGCTGTATATAATTGTTGCATATGCAGTGCAATCCCGATTGGCTGGTGGAGACTGTGTGAGCAGTGGAGGTCGGCTCAGGATATCCGTGTAATAAGACCGCGGTCCAGAGATCTATATCGGTGCACAGGACGACGCAGTACAAGGGCATATCCTTTATTTGCTGTATTAAGAAAGTGTCACCGTATTAGATAAATTACCACTGTGGTCTCGAAGAGGTGGGAAAGAGTAATTACTATTGGCTCCACAGACTGGACATAACGCCTATAAAAGACATTCTCTTTCTCTCTCTCCGTCTGTCTCTCTCTCTTTCTCTAGCTCTCTCTTTCTCTCTCCCTCTCTTTCTCTCTCTCTTTCTCTAGCTCTCTTTCTCTCTCCCTCTCTCTCTATTTCTAGCTCTCTCTTTCTCTCTCCCTCTCTTTCTCTCTCTTTCTCTAGCTCTCTCTTTCTCTCTCCCTCTCTTTCTCTCTCTCTTTCTCTAGCTCTCTCTTTCTCTCTCCCTCTCTTTCTCTCTCTCTTTCTCTAGTTCTCTTTCTCTCTCCCTCTCTCTCTTTCTCTAGCTCTCTCTTTCTCTCTCCCTCTCTTTCTCTCTCTCTTTCTCTAGCTCTCTCTTTCTCTTTCCCTCTCTTTCTCTGTGTTTTTCTATCTCTCTTTCTCTAGTTCTCTCTCCCTCTTTCTCTCCATTTGTCTCTCTCTTTCTCTCTCTGTGTATTATTGTTTGTGATTGTGTGTTTGTGACTGTGATGGGTTCATGTGTAAGCCCTTACAAAAATGTACCATTGTTTTAAAGTGGTAACATGACAGTACGTTGTTGTACTATCATAACATTTTCATTATGCAGGTGTCAAAGCTGTGTAATGGAAAAACCTTGTTACAGTTTTTCTCAATTGCTTAAACCTGCTTTTCTCAACACTCTACACACAAACCACAAAAATACACACACAAAATGCTAAACTCTACATGTATCCTGCAAAATAGCATTTCCCCTCAAAACAAGTTAAACCTCTTCTCAAAAATTGAACTTGTGTTCAAATGACACACACAGCCATTACCACAGCCATCATATGAGTAGACACTTCTAGCACCAATTGAACACTGGTGTACAAAATGGAAACCACTACTGTCTGAATGGAAAACAATTATACCTTTGCATGTTCATGCAGCAGTGGCGAACGATGACCCTTTACCCTGGTCATGCTACCTCAATTTTGATTAGCCTATTCGTCGTCATGACCTCACTCTCTCAGCCACATGCACGTGCGCAAACACACACACACGCGCGCACGCACACACACACACACACACACACACACACACACACACACACACACGCACACACTAGAGGCTGACACGGGAATGGATTTTGACTCCCGCTCCCTCCCACTCCCACAGAAATAATCCCATTCCTGTCAATCCCGAGTGAGTTTCAAAAAAATCCCACTCCCTCCCACTCCCACAGAAGACTGATCCCATCCCGTCCCAATCCCGAGCCAAACTTTTACACAATCCCACTCCCATCCCTTTTTACTCCCACCCAATTATGCTCTGTTTTTCTTCCTCAGTAGAACATGCAGTACGTACTACATGGGTTCGACATACATGGGTAAAACTACAAAAAGTGCTCACAAAAAAGTGAGCAATGCAATGTTTAACTCGATGCTGGGGACAAATGTTCAAATATCGATTTGATTTAATTTGAAATAAAATAAAATATAACTGCATCATGGTTTTCAGCAGTGTGCGAAATCAATGTCAATATTCGGGGGGGTTCACCATCTGACACACAATTATTGCAAGGAAAATTACCAGAGGGCAAAGTAGAAAGGAAATGTTGTGGCGGGATATATGTGTCATTCCTAACTAGGCTATCTCTCTGGTTTTTGGCACGTTTGTTGGCAAAAATGGTGGCAAAGGCCTGCCCCACTGCAGGGTCACTGGAAAGGATGTTTCAGGGGTTCAGAACCACAATATTTCCTTTCTACTTTGCCCTCTGGTAATTTTGCTTGCAATAATTGTGTCCATTGCAATGCCATGATTCGGTGGGGATCACTTCCTACACACCCACACAGCGCATCAGGCCTGGGATATATGTACAGCACGGCAGCAGTTTGAACATTTAAATTATTATTTTTTATTACAATTTTTCACAATTGCTAAAACCCAAAACCCAATACTCTAAACCAAATGACCAGTTCCCTAAACACATTTTAATAAAACTATTTCTTAATTTACATACTATTCCTATGAAACACACAAATCTATAAATGCCCAATACATATATTTTGAGAACAGATAAGAAGGTTTCTAAAAATTTGTCCTGGCAGTTGTGAAAAACTGTAAAAAGAACATTCTCACACTTTGAACATTGTTTTACATTTTTTCTTGTGTGTAATGATGCTTAGTAGTGTTTACATATTTGCAGGCCCTGAGAGGGATGGGTGTCAAAGTTTGCTTTTGAGCCTATGAGCAACTGTTTTGGTGTGATAGTTTGGTTTTGAAAAGAGAATGTGAGGTTTTGTGTATGTAGCTTGAGAAAAGTGTTTTATGTTTAGAGTTTTTGGAAAAGGGAGAGCAGTTTCGTGAAATGTGTTTTAGAAATCTAGAATTTTTTTAAAAATCTTTTGACAAATCTCTAATTTGTCACATGAAGCCTTTTTTTGTTATTAGGCCCAATTATAAACAAAGCTTTCTTGTCAGCACTCTGCCTTGTGATTAAACGCAGCACATTCTTTGGTGTTCGAAAAATATGTCTCTCTTTGACTTTGAAATGTCGTGCTCTGTGCGAGTCTAAAGTATTTTTGCTGATTAGATGATTCTGATTCTGATGAGCATACAGATGTCAAAGAGAGAAATCATGACAGATGCTCGTCAGTTAAAGACCCAGGCTCTAGACACCAGCCAATGGGCACAGATGTTACTTCACATTAGTTCTCACTGCTCTAATTTCACCTCAGGAATAAGAGCAGATACAGTATGGAACAAGTACACAGTGAATATGTTGTCCACCACCAGTGACATATCACCCCTATGAGTTAGTGAAGCTGTGGATGCCAGTGTAAACATTTAGCAGCGATTTGCAGGTTTACTCAGCTGATAGAACAAGGCTGGGCTGGGCCTTCTGATAGCCAGTGCTTAGTGTGGTGCCCTTGAGCAAGGTACTTATTCTTGAAATGTCATTAGTTCGCCAACTAGAGACAAGAGCTACTCAACTAGTAATCAGCTGACTGCTCAGTTATAAAGTACGTAAAGTCTACTGTAATAATATCCATCATAATTAAACTAAACAAGAACCATCTAATCTATCCTGTGAAATATAACTATTAATTAATAATAACTATACCCACAATAAACCTAAGCTCTACACTAAACCTGTGGGAATCCTAACATGTTGAACAAGGACCAGACAAGCAAGGAATCGGGAACACTTTACAATAAGGCTACTGTACATTAATAAGCATTAGTTAATGCATTATTAAGCATTAAGTAACAGGTAACTAATGTCTATATTAACCATTTACTAATGGTATTTATGTTAACTAAGGTTAACTCACCTAACCATAACCCTAACCTTGACTAAGGTATTTATTAACATTAGTAACCTAACCTAACCCTAAATAAGCATTAGTTAAAGGTGCTCAGTTAATTTTTTTTCAGCCACTAGATGGGGCAGTGGTGCAGTGTATCAGATATAAACAAGTGGGCCTTTTCACTCCATATATGGATATGCACCCTCACACCCCCACCCCCCCAGCTGCATATTCGCTAGTCAGTTGAAATAGGCAGGGCCCTCTCTGTAGCTGTAAAAAGGAAAACAGCTTGAAACAGGCTTTCTATCATGACTGCAATGGGCCCTGCATTGCAACTACGGTTGAAAAACAGGTCCGACATCGATCAATTACCCAATGTTCCTGATTTATCAGCTAAATACAACCAAAATAGTCAAAATAACAGGCTGAATACACTATCGGGGTTACAAACTCACATTACCAGACTCCAATTGTTTTTCACTGACGTTGTTTTCGCATTTGGAAATACATCGGAGGGAATGCAGCTGACGGCTAACTATGGCTCATTCTCCTCCATGTATTCCCAAATGCGAAAACAACGGCAGTGAAAAACAATCAGAGTCTGGTAATGATGAGTTTATAACAGTCAGTCTGTTATTTTGACTATTTCCGTTCTTGAAGTGTTGTTTTTACAGCGACCTTTTAACATTGAAGTCAACGGGCACTTCCGCATCCGCACCCCAGACTGACCAATATGGCTGCCAGGTGAATAAGGCGAATTGGCTGTCCCAAGAGTTAGAACAGAACACGGTGAGGCAACGTTCTGTTATCATGCTACACAGACCTGGAATAACCTCCCAGACGATATCAGATGAGCCCTGAACCTGACCACCTGATGAAAACTTTCCCATTTTGCATTGCCTTCCCTGCCCTGTAACATCTTTTTCGCTTATTTAAAATAGCCATCAGCGTAATTCGTTACTTTTGTGTTTTATCTTTTGTGTTTTATTTTTTACATATTTTTAACTGTAAATCTTTTACCTTTATTATAATTTTGTTACTCCGTAAAGCACTTTGTCCTAGTGTATGAAATGTACTCTACTGTACAAATAAAGTTGCCTTGTGTGATGGCCGCCGGGTGGACACAGGCTGTTTTGGGAGTCTCAGCTTCTCCCCCTCAGATTTCATCAGGTGGCAGTCAATAAAAGTTATCACTTCGCACCGTCTCTTCAGACATTCATCCTGGGTGACAGACTGCATACTGCATTGTGGGTCCAGCTGATGTGAACTGACACACATATTCTCCTCAGTCCGTGACCTCTCCCCATCACTCAACCAGAGTGATTCCTGAGTCAGGGAAGAGTGGTTCGAGGGGGAATGGTATACTGTCTCTCACGGAGCCGACGATAAATCTCACCATGACTAAGCGCTTGAGGCTGAGAAAGCGATAGCCTGTGTGTTTGCTGACAGGATTCCTGTTCTTTTATTCTGGACAGGGAATATCACTGCTGAGATCACCCAACTATCCCAGGTCGTTCACACAGAGACTGTATACACACATTGGCGGTTCTAGTGTGTCACAGCACAGAACTACAAATTGGGAGGCACTAGGAAAACAGACATGGAGATTGACCACACTCAAGCTGTCTGACATCCCGCGGGAGATGGTGAACAACACAGAAACGCTCACTAGGATGATTACCTACCCGTCATCTCAATCCCAACATGACAAGAGACTGGCTGAATGAGGGCTTCCATTGTGCCCTCCATAGAAAAGGGAAAAGGAGGCATTTTCTGCCCCATAAACCTCCTAAGTGCTTCCAATACAGGCAACTAGACAATGAGCGTGTGAAGCCAGGTGAGAGAGAAGAGCGAGGAGGAAGAGGGTGCAGTCGGTTCCAGCCGGTAAACAAGAAAGTACAGAGAGGAGCAATAACATCCTGTTTATTATCAGAAAACGGTGATGTTATAGGCTGTAGAGATGTCCAGCTTTCAGAATGTCGTGCCCGTGAGAGGTTGCTGTGAATTATTGTGGTTCTCTTGGTTTATCACATATCTACAATGAGGCATTGTGGTTCTCTTGGTTTATCACATATCTACAATGAACTGCTATGCGATGGAAGCACATGATTGGAAGCACATACAAAAAGAAAAAACTAATTCATTAACTTATTCTGAGGCTCTGTGAAATCACATAGAGGTGGCAGTTTTTTACCATCACTTACAGTAGACTTCACAGAACATTGTTATTATGCTATTTTGAATTGCAGAAAAAATAGACATGGTCCTCAGCACAGACCTCCCCTCTGAATGCATTTCATGGTTTTAAATTGGCTCACCGAGTTTGATGAAAAGCAGTCTGGTAGTTTTTGCATAATCCTGGTCCAAACTAGAAACGGTGCTCGGAGAGCACAGACCTCTGCCCATGAATGCATTTCGCAGCTCATGCAGGACAGGTTTGGTATTGCAGCAATCGTTAGATCGAGAGCTTTACTGCATGCAAGTCAAAACGTCTAAGTGGGCGGAGTTCCCCTGTTTATTTTTACCCTGGAGAAACAAGCGGTCCTGAGCCTAAGTCCAAAAATGGAGATGAATGGGTGGCCGTGATTGGGCGGCTCTGTGGCACCCCCGTTGGGTTGTAGCCAGCGGGGGGGCATTGCGGTGCACTCCGGGCTCTTCCCCCGCACCCCCCAGTCCAAACCCCGTGTCTCTAGGAACCCCACACAGGGAACTGGCTTTGTTCTAAGTTTTGTTTTCATTTGTGGAACCGACCTGTGATTCGGATCTGCGCCAACATTTAATGTGTTCTAAAGTGGCCTATGCTACACCCCTCCACCGAGTTTCATGAAAATTGGTAAGGCAGTTTTTGTGTAATCCTGGTTCAAAAAATTGAATGGAGGTGAATGGCCTGCCGTGTTTGGGCGGCCCGTGGACCCGACCTGTGCTTTGCATCCACTCCAAAATCGAATATGTTCTACGGTGGACTATGCTACACCCTTCCGAATTTTGAGAAAATCGGTCCTGTAGTTTTTGTGTGAACATGCCAACAGGCAACACACAAACACACGTCAGTGAAAATATTGCCTCTTACACAGCGCTATTGCTGGGGCAACAGGTAATTAACAGTGCAAAGATGGAAAGAGGAAATTGACAGAAATGCATTAATTTAAGACTGATTGCCAGGATAATCATTTCATTATTGGGATCAAACTCAGATTCATTATCCATTTGTGTGTTGAAGGATTCAGTCAAGCCATTCTTTTTATTTTCCATTTAAAAAAACGATAAAAAAGAACTTCATGTACTCTATTAATAAAGGTTAATAATGTTCATTTGGTGCTGTACCTTTGCTACCATCAGCAGTGTAAAAGTCGGTGATTCTTTAACGTCGGACGCAAGCATCGAACACGACGGCACGGCCACGGTGGCGCCGCTGCCATTAATTAAAATGGATTAATTTCCTCAGCGTCTGATAGTTGATGGTTGACGCTGATGCTAACGGACCCGGTGGAGCTCAAACCTGGCCAGGAAGATCAGAGCTACGCTGCTGGAGACCGACACCTGCTGGTGTCACCGGAGTCCCAGCGCTCCGAGGCGGCTGTGCTTACGGCCCGCTAGGCCGCAGAAGTCAACCAGAAAATAAGCCAAGGAATGGGGATCCTGCAATACAACTTTTTTTTTTAGGCTACAAGCATTTTCAATCTGGCAGAATTTTCTCCTCTGTGGTCTAATTTATGTATTACAGTAGTTAACAGGTAACGTACCACAAGGCTTTTGTAGACAACAGCAGCATTGCACAACTGTGGACATTAGTGGACCAACCAACCAACAGACTGACAGAGTGACCTATAGAGCTGCTAGTCGCAGCTAAAAATGCATAAAATCCAGTGAAATGAACCATGTTGGACATGTTCAACATGATAAAATGCTCAGTTGTCTCACGGTTCACCTGGCATAATGACAAATCATTTATCAACGCTAAGTACATTATAAAGCTGTCATATTAATCTAAACATGACCCACTCTTATCAAACTAAATGGGAAGCAAGTTTCCTGAGTAAGACTGGCGGTGATCACTAAACGGCTCTGAATGGTACAGTATAATGCTTTAAGTTTATATTTTATATACAGTATATTCATCCAAACAGCCAGACATCCATTAATTCATATTAAGTTAGTCAGTGGAAGTCTACAGTAACACAAGGATGAATAATAATAATGTGAGTAAATGTTTTCAGATGATGGATGTCTAGATCCTCCGCAGGCTGGGGTCAAAACATATTTGTAATCATTTAAATTACTTATTTGTGATTGATTGTTCTTGTCTGGCAAAATGGAGCTGATGGGCTGTTCCCAAAAATGCTAACGAGTTCAGGAGCCTTGTGGCTTAGTCGAAGAGTCAGTCAATATCCTTAGAAAATAGCATGACATTGAAATCACAGTATGTTTTTTAATATGGTGTATTGAACTGTACAATAATTTGATATTGAGCAAAACTATTGCACTTGCAGGGCAGCGCTGCAAAGGTTGTTGGGAGCATTTGGAGACGTATTGATCTTCCCATAATGTCACTTTTCAATGTCACAAAGTGCAAAGAGTGTATAAGGAGTCATTGCCAGTCTTTTGTTAAACCCAGATCAACTTTCACGCTTAAAGGCTGGGGGCTGAAGCCTGGAGATTGGAGGTTTGAGGCTGGAGACTGGAGGTTTGAGGCTGAAGGCTGGGAGGCTGGAGGTTTGAGGCTGGAGACTGGAGGTTTGAGACTGGAGGTTTGAGGCTGGAGATTGGAGGTTTGAGGCTGGAGATTGGAGGTTTGAGGCTGGGGGTTTGAGGCTGGAGACTGGAGGTTTGAGTCTGGAGAATGGAGGTTTGAGGCTGGAGGTTTGAGGCTGGAGACTGGAGGTTTGCGTCTGGAGAATTGAGGTTTGAGGCTGGAGGTTTGAGGCTGGAGACTGGAGGTTTGGGTCTGGAGAATGGAGGTTTGAGGCTGGAGGTTTGAGGCTGGAGACTGGAGGTTTGAGGCTGGAGGTTTGAGGCTGGAGAATGGAGATTTGAGGCTGGAGATTGGAGGTTTGAGGCTGGAGGTTTGAGGCTGGAGACTGGAGGTTTGAGGCTGGAGGTTTGAGGCTGGAGAATGGAGGTTTGAGGCTGGAGATTGGAGGTTTGAGGCTGGTGATTGGAGGTTTGAGGCTGGAGATTGGAGGTTTGAGGCTGGAGACTGGAAGTTTGAGCCTGGAGACTGGAGGTTTGAGTCTGGAGAATGGAGGTTTGAGGCTGGAGGTTTGAGGCTGGAGACTGGAGGTTTGAGTCTGGAGAATGTAGGTTTGAGGCTGGAGGTTTGAGGCTGGAGACTGGAGGTTTGAGTATGAAGAATGGAGGTTTGAGGCTGGAAGTTTGAGGCTGGAGACTGGAGGTTTGAGTCTGGAGGTTGGAGGTTTGAGGCTGGAGACTGGAGGTTGGAGGATGGAGAATGGAGGTTTGAGGCTGGTGAATGAAGGTTTGAGGCTGGAGAATGGAGGTTTGAGGCTGGAGGTTTGAGGCTGGTGAATGAAGGTTTGAGGCTGGAGATTGGAGGTTTGAGACTGGAGGTTGGAGGATGGAGGTTTGAGGCTGGGGGCTCGACAGACTCATCACAGTTAAAGAGTCCTTTCGCAGCATGACGACCTACTTGGTCATGTGACCAATCTTGCACCAAAGGGGCCCTAATTAAAGATGGATTAATCTCTGACTGTAGGACTCCTATAATGAACCACCTTCCCAACAGACATATGCAGGTCTCATTAGAGCCTCACTTGCAACATGCAGAGCTCGACTGGGGGCATAATTAACAAAAGAAATCCACTGATCCATTTCAATAGCCCACCTTCATCTCTAATCCCTTGTATGCACACTGTGGACCAGAGCACACAGGGGATGCATATTAGGAAAAGTTATGCCGGAAAATATTAGTTCAGCTGCTCCGAAAGTAAGTACACTGTAGCTTTGCCATCTGCCCTTCAAAGAATGCAATCCTCCCAGCAGTGGTGACCTGCTTGCGACAGAAGACAGGAGCATAGAGACCCCAAAAAGTTTTGTTTGTGAAGTCTCTGAGTGAAAAAAAGAAAGAGATAACTTTATATTGAAGGTCTGTATCGTAGCTCTCACTTACATTTGACTTTGACTGTGCTCAATGAGCCTAAGAGCCACCCTCTTCACGATCCCTGAGACTCGATGTCGAGTAGTCTCACAGACGCCCACGGTCCTCCACTTCCATGACTTTCAACTAAGGGCAGCTGTGAGTGGCAAATCACTGCGTGCAGCGGCTGGCATGCAGGCAAAAATCACTTCTCAAACTCAGTGCCGCAAAAGTGTCCTTTGACTGATTTATACACCTGTGGAGCTCGGGGTTCTTCAGTAAGAGAGTGCAGAGCCGCTGAACCGAAGAGAGCAGAAGTCATTTTGGTTCAACTACTCCGGGCCTTGGGACGCTGATGGAGCAAAGCTCTTATGGAGATGGCAGAATCCCCTAAGGGGTTGGAGCAGACACCCCCTTTAATCTGGAGACTGGAGCCTGGTCTCGGCTCCGTTCAGGTGGGAGAGTGATGTTATTACCCCAGCTGACCTCCAAACCCCTCCAGCAGATGCCGTTATCCAGCACCTGCACGCTGTGAAGATGAGCCTCTGCTCCTGCTAGTCGTGCTGTATAATTTGGACTTGTTGAATACAAGCTATTACTGGCAGTACGAGTGGATCTCTCTTAAAGTACCACTCTGCTGTGCTCTAATGGACTACCTAAATGTATGGTTGGTGTTTACACACATGGATGAGAGAAACAGACGGCCTACAATGTAACTTTTTTACGGCCTACAATGTATTTTTCAGGTCACTGAATCACACTGAAGATTTCATACAATTTCTGGCAATTTTGTCTCTATCATAGAATATGTTTTTTTTTTCCAGATATACCATCTATTCTTCAGATTCTCCAGTAAAGATACTGTGACAGGGACTACACTGCAGCAAACAAAGATTATAATGTATGTATGTCCCTTTGCCTCCTCCTCCTACAGTATACTGAGACAAATAGCCCCGCCCAGTAACTACCCACATCTATTGTGCTGAAGTACGCAGTGAATGTTTCGCTGACAAAACTGAAAGAATGACTGTTGGGGTTGTAGCCGGGCTCACCTTAACCACCTCCACCTGACCCGGGGAGAAATCATCCCCACCCTGATGCTTCATCAGCATATCCCGGGGATGAGAGGCTGGTGGCCGTGGTGGCCTCTGACCCCTGGGTACGCTTGGGACTGGCACCGCGGTCCATCAGGCGGCGTGACAGAACCGATCAGGCGTTAATGCCTCACGACCCGGGCCAGGAGAGACTCGATAGGATGAGTGATCCTCCTATATTTTGTCACACCCCAACAATCGTCCTGCAGAGCTGGGGCAGAGAGGCAGCCTAGAGGTCTATGATGATAGCGCACAAGCCCCAGTGATTTTATTTATGGCTTTAATACAGAAGAGAGCTTTGCCTCACTCTCTTTCCTCCCCCGGAGCACATTATAGACAAACAGGGTCGTAAACCTCGGCTGGCGAATGACGTTCATGGAGACATAAAAAAACACAAAATTGAAGAATGCCATCTAAAACTAGGCTACCTGATAATATCACCGTGCTATTAGGGGGAGAGGGCGTCTTCCCTGTACTGTAACGTGCGGGGGAGCAGGAGTTAAACATAATGTTTACTTGGACAGTTTGTGAAAACCTGTCCGCCCCTGTGTACGTACGTGTGTTTGTGTACGTGCGTTTATGCGTTATCTACTTTAAAAAAAAGCATTCAGCTGAGCCACTGTCGTCGTTTGGAAATGTCGAGCCACGCCCCATCGCCTACGCCCAGCATTCGCAATATCATAACGCCAACACTAACCAGCTGGTCTCATATCCCCAAGGACCAAAGTAAAACTTAGGATGAAAATAAATATAAAAGGTTATGTGGCAAATATGTCAGTATTATATCCAGGAAGTAAAGGCTGCCACGCCACGGCACCCGACAACCCTCTCCTGCTTCGACGAGAGAGACATCAAACTGTCCACTGTATTTAGGTAACCAGCCTGTCTCTCTGGCCTTGCACCCGGTCACCCGAAGCCCTCTTTATTCATGCCTTTCACAGACCAAATGACTAACGCCCCGACATAGTGGGGTGGCAGGAATATGCATGAGTCCTCACAGGAATTTCAACACAATGTCTTTTCTTTTGATACCGTGCCTGTCTGTGTGTGTGTCTGTGTGTGTGCAAGAGAGAAAAAAAGAAAGAAACAAACAAACAAACAAAGAGAGAGTGGGTTTGTGTGTGGGGAAAGCGAAACAATTTTAATTAAAGCCACAATTGTTGCACAAAGCACAACTCGCATACATCACGACTTACCAAGCCACGATGACAGACCATAATGTATTACAGGGCTTTGCTTCTAAATAGATGATCCTTGGAAAAACACAGAGCTACACTCCCTAAACATCTTCACAGGGCCTATAAATCACTGATAATGTCTGATAATCTAACTGTTATCTAAATAAAGCTATGAAGATGTTTCAGACCAGTTTAGTCAGGAAAGATACATATTATCTAGTCTAGTGAGTAAATCGACTGGATTAAATGCCGTCAGGCAAAGGCTTACCATACATAATAATGGAAAAAGATACATTTTGAAAACGCACATCAGTTTTGCAAAAGGTCTGTGCCTGCAAACAGGTTTAAACAACGAATTCACAGGTTCAGAGCGCATACAGCCCGGTGCTGATGCTGTCCATTGGCTTTTATCTGCCATTCACACAAATCCCAAGGGATACATCAGATCCCCTATGTTCAGTTGAATGTTCCCATAGTTCACACTGGGCTGTTGGCCATATAGCTGCCAGCTGTCTTTAGAGAGCTATTGAATTAGCGCTAGTCCATATGACTGCTAAGCTCTAGGTAGGCCAGCTAGCAATAAGTAATGTTGAGGTCAGGGTATAATCTACAGGTCATGTCTTTAATAAGTCTAGTGGTCTGTCTGTGGTCAGTAGCTCATAACTAAATAGCACATATCTCTCCTTTTCCATTATGAGCTGATTCAAACCTTATATTGCAAATCCCTCCACCCCCTCTCCTCATCCCTCAACACCTCTCTCTCTCTCTCATTTATCTCATGGTAAGACATTGTTGGATGGCTCTCGATCGTTGAGGGAGTGCTTTACATAACCAGTCTGAGCTGCGAGAGAGACAGCCTCCAATCTCTGAGGTATAATGGCTTTCATAAATATCATCAGAAATCCTCAGCTAGCGATAATGGACTTCTATTCAATTGCCGGCTCATACTTCTTCCACCGTGTGACGATGCTTGGTCTTCAGGACATATCCCTGATAGTGTTATCTCCCCTGCTCATTCAATCATCACATTTCTACACCACACACACACACACACACACACACACACACACACAAACACAACTGTGGATGATCAATAAAACACGCATGCACACACACACACACAAACACAACTGTGGATGATCAATAAAACACGCATGCACACACACACACACACACACATACATGCAAAATAGCCGACATGCACAACGCTCTCAAACCCTATCACAGGTAAAGACTGGGTTTATGAACAAAATGAATGTGGCGTGACAGAGAGAGAGAGAGAGAAATAGAGAGAGAAGTACTAATTTGCTTATTTCCTTGAACATTAGATTGAGGACTGAACATTAGTATTTCATGATTATACAAATGATCATGAAAAATATTTTGAAGATTTTCTCCTTTCCACCTGAGATCCCTTGAGACTTAAGTAGGCTAGCTCCTAGCTTTGCAATCTCCAAACATAATGCTCAGACAACTAGTTGATGTCATCAGCATTTACTGTATATTGCTATATAATGTAATAAACCAACCCGGAACTGTCTCGGTCGGAAACCAGAGAACACACGACGACTCAGTGATAGAAATAGCACTTTAACTTTATTTGGAAAAATGATTTCAGAGCTAAAATTCATAAGGGGGGGTTGAAACGGGCCGACCCCTAGAGTGCCCCCGCTGACACCTACAGTACCCCGGTTGTCAGACTGCCTGGCTGACCACTTCAAACTCAGCACAGCGCTGCCCACAGAGTAAAGAGTAGGCTAGGCTACAGACAGCACACGGGTAATAGGCGCGGCAACTCCACACCAAGAGCTACACACTACGCTGGTGTTACATGCTCCCCAGGGCAGTATCCTCCCCCCCCCCCCAGCTAGGGTCAGCTCGGCCGCTCAGCACCCCTCCCTGGTCTCCTCTCCGTGTACAATAACAAAGATAAACAAGTGTAGGTAAAGAATACGCTGACAACTGACCCCTATATTAAACATCAAATCATGAAGGTTCAAACTTAGCTCGCCTGACTGACGAGACTGACGGGTCTGAGCTTATGGCGCCGTCCGAGTTCCTGGGGAAAAGTGACTGGTGGGCGGTGCTGGTGGCGCAGGGTGACGGCCCGAACGCTGGAACCCAAGACTGGAGAGCAGCCTAGGTGAACACGACACTCCCAGCCCCGGCCCTCTTAGCTATGGATGACACCCCCCCGCGCCCCGAGTGTACGAAAAGGTAGGATCCTCTCCAGTGGCCCCGAACAAACTCCTCACTCTCTCTTTTAACCCCCGAGTCACATCACTTCTTGCAGCCACACGGCCGTCCATGATTGCGCAATCAATCAAGTTCAATGAGTTCCATCAGCTTGTGATTAGGCAACACCCCCCGTGAATGTCCCCTCCCACAGCAGGTTCACCACAGTAGCATTAAAGGGACAGGAAGAGGGCAGAGGTGGGTCCGAGAACACTATCACTATCGGGCAGACACTACGGCCACACAGAGCCATGATAAACACTTGTGCGCATGTGCTGTGGACTCAAAGTAGGATTAATAGAAACTTTTTTGCTGTATGCGCTGGGTGAGCAACTTTCATTGGAATGAACAGGCCGCCATCTTTGAATGCCTCATCCAGAGTTTTTTTTTTTTTTTTTTTGCTTCATCCAGAGTTTAATACATTCATGTTCTCCTGCATGACAACTCCACTGTACTGTATGTTGATTGACTCATTTCCTAATCGGCTCCTGATAGCTACATAGAACTCCAAACGAGCTGAATAGCAGCAAGCTGATAAGTCCAGATGACAGAACCCCCCCAACCGCTGTTTTGGTCGGACAGTCAGCTCGGTGTATTTCAAGCTTTAGATTTCCCTCCTCCATCTGACCTGCTGGAGAGACGTGGGTTGAGTTGACAGATGGTGTGACGCTCAGAGAAAGCTACTCCTGCCTCTTCACAGAGAGATAGCATCAAAACAATCTCTCAGTGCCAACGAGTCAGAGAAAATACCAACCTTGAGAAAGATGATAAAAATGCTGCCGCCTGAAATTCAAAAGCTAGGACCTCCATTCATTTTCATCTGTGGACGAGTCTCTAGGGAGGGAGGTAAACATATTAGAAGTACATTTCTCTCATCCCATTTCAATGGTGATTGAACCTCAAGTGAAGCATGAGCCTCTGCTTTCTCCATCCAAATGAATTCCTCACTCAATCTGTCCCTCTAACCCTGCTAGCTGATCATATATCAAACACTCCGGCGCAAATATGCTTAATGAGATCCAGAGGATGCCCTTTAATGGCCTGATAAGCACAGATTGGTTTGGTTTATACAATTTTAAATAAATATATAATTTATCTGCAGTATGGGTAGATCTGTCTGGGACTAAACGGGGTAGATCTGATAATGACAAATTGGTTCCTGAAAGTTTGTTTATCTTTCCAAATGGTCTCATCCTTGACTCTTCGGGTATACAGTCTCAGCAGAGTGAGAATTGCATATAAATAGGCTACTCAATTTCGTTCCTGCCAGTGGAGAATTAGCTTCACCCATGTGGCCAACATGTGTAAACTAGTGTAGAATATAGAATATAGCGATCACCTCAGAAGAGCTCAGCTCACTGTATAAGACTTGAGCATTTAATGAGTGAGCAGAGTGACCTTCGATGCCTAAATTAAACATTCATATCTGATCTTTTAATTATCAGTAAGGGGATAAAAGCTAAAGGCTGATCATTAAGCAGTCAGTTTGAATGTGTTCCTACTGCAGGGTCATGGAAGACCAACCAGGTCGGAGATGCTTACTCTGTCAACTCATGCCTAACTCTGAACTTTTAACACTTTATGTTAAGGCCATTGTAATAAGCGTTAGTAAATAGGTAATGAGGTCTATATAAGATGCTTATTAACATTAATATGTGTTAATAAGACATGTGTAAGTGTTAATAATAGCTTTATAAACATGTTTTTGTTAGATTATAAGACATTTATAAGCAACTATAAACTGCTTAAGAAACTTAACATAAAGTGTTACTGTGGAGGTTGCGCTTACAAAGCACTCATCTCACTGTTGTTATCCATTAAAGTGAGGAGGGAATTCCTGCTATGTGTTGCGATGCTGAGACCAGTCTTTAGCTATAGTGTGAAGACAACATGTGCTTATCGCTCCTAGCGCTGAGGGACAGCTGGTGGTAATCTCCTGTCACCCAGGTTCAAACTTGTTTACTCTCAAATATAAGAAAAGGACAACTACTGTGCACATCACTGTCCTCCAGAGAAACCTAAATGCTCCCCAGACATACTATTTACTGGTTGTCAATGATTGGACCGTTTTAAAGCCGTTGAATAGCCATGCTTCTTACTTTTCTGGTAACTCAGGCGCCGTCTGGCTCATAAAGTTGTGCCATTCAAAATGTCTGCACATCTCAAACAAAGTAGCTGCTTTAAAATGCACGTTGGCACCCAAGTCCTGCGTTCCTCCAGGTGGACCAGAACACTCGTCTCTCTTCTCCGATAATTAGATTTTGTCAACTGAAATCGAATGTGTTTGAGGAGATTGCCTGTCCACTGGAACAGCTGTGCGGTTGTCTGTACTGACAGTTATATTGCGTGTATCATATCACAGGGACGTCAGTGAGACAACGTGAGACGCCACGAGACGGCTCTCAGAAACACGTGGTCAGAAAGCTGCCAGATGAACTCTCCTCACCTTGCTGTGGGATATATCTTCTGGTCTCCCTACAATGGACACATAATAATCATATTCACGACCAGAGTTGTGCCACATGGCAAAGTTTAATCGAACCTGAGGGCCATTCTTTCATCAAACTAAGATGACAATACATGCCGGTCCCGTAGGCGACGTGCTTTACTATTCTCATCCAACTGAGCCTCCAACCGTTTCAGAATCTACCACAGAGCAGCCGTGCATGTCTTTCCAATTCCCCGTGTGTGACATGTTCCATCTGGCTGCCTTCCTGCTTCCTCCGAGCCTCTCCACCCCCTCCTCCCCAATGCTGTCAACATTCAGAACGTTTCAGGGAAAAGCTGCTCAGCTCAGCGTAATCGACTGGGGGAATTTATAGATGGAAACTAATTGATGACACAGTGCCACATTTAATCCGAAGTTTAGGTTGGTTTGACATGATCTTTCTTTTCTGAATGATACTGAGATATCAAGATAATCTCTGTAAGGTCCTCCGGTAATGTTGTACATTGCAGCAGAAGAACTTGGGGAAAGGCAATTTAGAAATTGAGATCCATTGGCGGTGTTTATGTCACAGGGGAGGATAGCTAAATTTGGAATATGCTGCAATTAAAACCTTCCCCACACTGACACACATGCTTCCTCTGTATCCCTGTACAACACAAACAACGCTGGTTTAGAAAAGATACAACCTTTATTCAAATAAATACAAGACAAAAGACAATTCAAACAGGGGGGAAGACTACAAGGGGCAGCGGGCCTAGTAAAAGAAACAGGAGTCAGAACCAGGAGAAGAGGTGAGGTGACTAGCACCCACAGAGCCTACACTCCCTAATGTCTGGACTCCCTAAACTCACGGCCCAGCCCGCCAGCCGGGATTCCCAGCGGAGCTGGGCAAAGTCAATATTCCTTACGGGGTTGTTGTCGTGGCCTTGGTTGCGGTCTCTGAGATCAGTCTGTCGCTCGGTTTGGTCTCGTCATCCGCCGGCTATCCGAGTCCTCCTGGCCAGTTAGTCGAGCTCCCCGAAGTCGCAGCAGTCCCTGTTGGCAGGGCTATCTCTGGCGGTCTGCTCGTCGAAGGCCCCGCGAGTCGTCATTCCTCCAAATGTGGAGATATGAGAAAAAAACAGGGAGACACGGATGAGTTGCGGTTGCGGTGCCTTTTCGACCCACCCCCAATGCTAAGGTGATGCTAGGTGTACGACCGTCCCTTTTGGCAGGGATAGCGAGCGCTGTTTGGGGTTCTCGGAATCACTGGAGTTGGCTGTCGGCCATCTGCCCTCCGTGTCTCTGTGTTTCTGCCCGTCGCGTCCTCTTTCTCTCCAAGTACCCCTGACTGCAGTAGTATACAGACAGGGGCGATGGGCGGATGCTCCGGGTCGGTGGGCAGAGTCATACTCGATAAGCGAGCCCCTGCAGTCAAGGGTAGTTAACCCCTGCAGCCGTCAAGGGTAATTTACCCACGCAGCTGAACCCAACACAAGCTTTTCAGCTCTTGTGCGGTTACAGCAAGAAGTACAACTTCAAATTAAACAATGGAAGTAAGTGAGACTCTTATTATGCATAATGTTTATGGAATAGTCATGTTAATTGAGTGCAGCACACTCGCTTGCACCGTCTTGCATGTGAGCTAACTAATTAGTGATTGAATTAGCAAACATTTCCCTATATTCCCCGGGTCCTATGTTCCCCGGGTCCTATGTTCCCCCCCAAAAAAGGTTCTATGTTCCCCGGGTCCTATTTCCCCCCCAAAAAGGGTTCTATGTTCCCCGGGTCCTATGTTCCCCGCGAAACGCGAAAGATAAATGTGATTATGCCATCGCATGATTTAATGCCAAAAGGGCAAAATAATATGCGCACATTTTTTCACATCAAGTTTAAAAAATGTTGCATAAACTTGACATGGATGAAACGTAGCCTAGCCTATGATGCGCAACGCGTATCGCCTCAGTAGGCTACTCTACTGGAGGCCGAGTGTGCCGTTTCTTGTTTTCTTACACACCAAAAATGCAATGATTATGCAATGGAATATGCAGGGTTGAATGTTTTAATTCTTCTCTTTTTTTAATTATTTTTTTCTTTTCTGAAGTTTGCCTATCACCAAATAAGATAACTGTTGTCTATATTTTTTCATAGGCCTATGTGTGTGATGACCTATTTATTAAACTTCAGTTATTTCAAGCGCATAGTGGTTGAGTGACTATCATTTCTACTGCGATCACTATAATTTCAATCCTCTCTCCATGGAGATTTTTCCCCTAACGGATTTGCGCCTCTCATGAGCCATATCCCAACTCACAGCAGGATGGGTTTGGACTGGGACACTGTCAACTTCACGAAGGCATCAAGCAGCTTCTCCATTCATTGACATAAAACCAATAGTGGGCTAGCCTTACAATCTAGAATAGCCTACATTATAGTCAGAGCAGCTTTGGGTAGCCTACTGAGGCGATATGCGTTGCGCATCACAGGCTAGGCTACGTCCCATGTCAAGTTAACATGCAACATTTAATGTGAAATAATGCGGGCATGAAATCATGCAAGCCTCGCATATTTTGCACGGAATTCTGTGATTATTGTGGTGAAAATGCAACCTTTCTAAAATAGGTGCATAATCTACCCCTTTTGGCATTAACATGCGATGGCATAATCACATTTTTCTTTAGCGTTTCGGGGGTAACATAGGACCCGGGGAACATAGGACCCTTTTTCGGGGGGAACATAGGACCCGGGGAACATAGAATCCTTTTTCGGGGGGAACATAGGACCCGGGGAGCATAGAACCTGGGGAACATAGGACCCGGGGAACATAGAACCCTTTTTTGGGGGGAACATAGGACCCGGGGAACATAGACATGTTCCCCAATGAGCTCATGTTTACGATGATGGAATCCTTATTTGATAAATTGGCCTATTTGAGCAGAAAGGTCTACATGTACAGTTGTGTTAGCGATTTATTGTCGAATTTCTGTTTGTAAATAAGCCTTATGGTTGACAGAATGTGCGTCTTTCATGCTAACTGTTGAGTCTACACACGCAATAATGTTACAATAATCAAATATATTAATGTTGCTTATTTTATGCTATACTACTGTAGTTATGGTGCCTTTTATGTCTATGCTTGTTTTCTCGGATGTAGAGACACATAATTGTGTTAATCGAGGGCGGTGACAGTCCCCAAATAGAACCCGGCAGCACCAATCATTCTGCACTTATAATGGTGTGTGATTAAACACCACATGGAAGGTCATGCTTCAGTGACGCACAGAGGTACTATATTTACTGAATATCATATTCATCATGTATTTTGATTTGCCCTATTCACACAAAGTGCAATGTATTTCATTGAAAAGTTCGCTGCTTCAGACTCTACCTCATTCCCTAGAACATCTCATTCCTTGTATCACATGTTGCATGTTTTTTTTTGATTGGTTCTAGTTATACTATGCAGTAGTATGTTGGGTCACCTGTGCACCTTTGCTATGTATGTTAATTAGACATATGCTGTTGGCTTGACCACGAATGAGGATGTTATTTAGATAGAATGTTGTTTAGAGCAGGGGTAGACATTAAAGGACAATGCTCGTTTTTGACAACCTTATTTACGACATATTATAAGACGTTTGACTCACCGAGATCACTTTGATGTAGTTCGGAGGCATGTAGAATAAATTTAAAATCCAGCGCGAGCCAGTATATCCATGTAATGGCGGTGGTCGGGGCACTTAGAATGCAGTTTCTAAAAATCTATTTTCTGCCACGAAACGGTTGTTTTCATCAATCTGTCTTGATGAATCGCTAGTTGTGCTTACATAGAGCATTCCTGTTGTGGTTTTCACATGCCATGATCTTTAGAAACGTCTTTCGAAACGAAATAGCTTCCTCACTTGCTCCAGCACTAATGCGCACAGCGCGCAATCGTTGCTCCAGCACGCCCCACCACATGCTCCCTAGACCCTGTTCCCGCGACTCTCCTTCAGTCTGTTGCACCCAAACTCCTTCCCTTCCTAACCCACCTCATCAATGCATCTCTTGTATCAGGATGCTTTCCCTCTGCTTTCAAGACTGCCAGAGTCACCCCCCTCCTAAAGAAACCATCTCTCGACCCCTCTGATGTCAAAAACTACAGACCGGTTTCCCTTCTATCCTTTCTATCCAAAACACTTGAACGTGCTATCTTTAACCAACTGTCTTCGTACCTCCACCAGAACGACCTCCTAGATCCCCACCAATCCAGGTTCAAGGCTGGCCACTCGACAGAGACCGCCCTCCTTGCAGTAACGGAGTCACTCCATGCCGCAAGAGCGAACTCTCTCTCCTCTGTCCTGATACTCCTAGACCTGTCAGCAGCATTTGATACGGTAGACCACCAGATCCTCCTCTCCACCCTCGAGGAGAAAGGCATCGCTGGCTCTGCACACTCCCTGTTTGCATCCTATCTGACGGGCCGCTCCTACCAGGTGACATGGAGAGGGTCGACGTCGAAACCGCGTAGTCTGACTACGGGGGTTCCACAAGGGTCTGTCCTGGGTCCTCTCCTGTTTTCCCTCTACACTACATCTCTGGGCTATCTGCTATGCCGATGACACCCAACTGGTTCTGTCATTTCCTCCTTCTGATACAAAAGTGGAGACACGTATAGCTGGGTGCTTGGCTGACATTTCGGAGTGGATGACGACACATCACCTCAAGCTCAATCTGGACAAGACTGAGCTGCTGTTCCTCCCGGGGTAGGGCTGTCCGCACCGGGACCTGGCCATCACCATTGAAGACACAGTGGTGATCCCGACTCGGACTGCGAGGAATCTGGGTGTGACCCTGGATGACCAACTGTCATTTTACTCACATGTCACATCCGTCACACGTTCCTGCAGATTCATGCTCTACAACATCAGGAGGATTCGCCCTTTCCTCACTAATGAAACGGCGCAGGTACTCATCCAAGCCCTGGTCATCTCCCGCCTGGACTACTGCAACTCCCTCCTCGCTGGGGTACCGGCGTCAGCCATTAAACCTCTGGAACTTGTCCAGAAAGCTGCTGCTCGCCTGGTGTTCAACCACCCCAAATTCTCCCACACAACTTCCCTCCTCCGTTCCCTACACTGGCTCCCTGTAGCGGCTCGCATCCAGTTTAAAACTCTGGCGCTAACCTACAGGGCAATGAAAGGAACAGCCCCCTCCTACCTCCAGGCCATGGTCAAACCCTACACCCCCTCCCGACCGCTAGGCTCTGCTACCCCGTCACTCCGAGGCTCCTGCGGTCGATCAACACGGTCACGGCTCTTCTCTGTCCTGGCCCTGCAGTGGTGGAATTAACTGCCCACTGATGTCAGGACAGCAGAGTCGCTGCCCATCTTTCGTCGCAGGCTCAAAACTCATCTCTTCAAGAAGTACTACAACAATCCTCCCACCTAAGCACTTATTGTATTATATTATATTGCACTGTACTTTAGATTGCGATTCTTGCACTTTGCCTTCAGCACTAGATTATGCTCTTAGTCACTTGTTTTAGAAAGAAGATGCACTTGTGAGTTCTGGCAAGTAGTAGTACATTGGCTCTTCCTACGTTAAATGCAATTATTGTTAGTCGCTTTGGATAAAAGCGTCTGCTAAATGACTGTAATGTAATGTAAAATGTAATGCATCTGGCATACTGTATAGTAGGTACTACATTTTGCCGAAATGTAGTGCAAAAATGTAGTAAGGTCGATAGCATACTGTTCCGAAAGTAATGCCTCAAATGACGTCATCAACTGTTCACCTTCTGTTCACCTGTTCGCTTCAGCGATTTATTTCATGAAAAAATGGCGGATCATCTAGCGGAGCCGGCCGGAGTAGCGGTACCTTTTAAATGTAAGTATTAGTTAAATTTTTCCATAAAATATATATTTTTTCTATAAATCTCTTAGTTATAATGATTCAGAGCTAGCAAGCATTTTGGTGTTCATACGTGAGGTCAAATTTTGATTTCGAAACGATTTGCCGATCTCGTTGCTAGCTGGTACCATTCATTGACCCAACGTTAGCTAACGTTATCTATCTAAACATTAGCTAACTGGCTAACCCCCAGCATCTTGCTACTCTAATTTTTAATGTTACTGACTAGCCAATTTAACCTACTTGTCGAGCAGTTCAATTTATTCTGTGATTTAAAGCAATACATCGTGATATTTGGACCTTTATAAACATGTCTGGTGCTAATTCAATTAGATTTACTAAAAGTACAGTAAGGTGAATCGTCCAAACAGTCTACTCAGAAAGATAATACATTAACATTTATTACCTTTTAAAACTTGCGCCCTGGCAGCATTCAGTTGAAGTGCGCATGCGCAACGTTGTGCTTAAACAACACAGTAGTAGCTAACTATTCCGGCGTCTATGGATATCATGTGTTTTTTAGCTCAATGATATCATGGCTGAGGTGGGAAAACCGAAGCGAAACATCACGGAGGAAGCCAGAAAAAGAAAAAGAAAATCTGATAACGACAGTGCACTTACTCGCAGAGCCTGTGGGGGCGCAGTTCCGAGAAAACCGGAGAAAACGCTATGTATTGCTTTAAACAAGTTCATATTAACGTTAATAGCCTATTCATCCAAAATAATTTTGGGTGTAACGTTATCACAGGGAGCGACGATGACACCAGGCAGCTCATCCTGTGGCGGACAATGAGAAACGCCGCTGTAACTGCATTGTTTGGGAGTAATCTGATGTATTATGTAGCCTACCTTTCCGTTAACTTGATTATTGATTTTGCAGGACTTACAGTGAAGAGAGTGGCCTGCGGGGGAAGGAAGAGGCGGGCTACTTAAAAAAAAAAAAGGGAGAATCTGGTGGCAAAATATAAGGTGATTTTGTCTTACAACATTGTGCCATTCATTCCTCTTAGATCCCGTCTCTGGGTGGACAGTTTTTCAACTCACCTGGGACCAGGCCCCTGGAGCTATTTCGCCCGGCTGCCCATCGTGTTGTTGTGAACAAAATTAATACCACTTACTAGCAAACAAAACACGTTCAGTCACAATTATACTAAGATGCCTGGATAATTTATTTTTTTTTCCAGCGGATATATTTGACGAAAGTAGATTAATAAGCAAGCCGCTTTTCATCGCTAACTCAGAGCGGGGAGAGCCATGAACGCAATCTGTTCGTGGACTACAAGAACGTGTCATTGATACCTTTGACTGCGCATGTCAAAGGTATCGGTGACGTGTTTTTTTCAAAGATGGCGCGGTTCAATAGGGCTTCACTTTAGATTTAGAATCCTGGGGGCCTGGTCTGCATACTGCAGTCAGGGGCTTCTCCTTTCTCTTCCCCTTATAGGGAGGGAAAGTGAAAACATGCGCCCCTAGTGGATTTGTTCCTATCAGAGAGGAGTTTCAATGTAAACTCCCATAGACCGGATTTTCTAATAATTACTACGAAGCCATTTCGGTGAAGTTATCAAAACAAAAACTTGAGTGTCTTTACAGTAATAACCTACTAACAGTGAGAATTTCAAACAGTATTTCGCCTTCTTTCAAATTTGGGAATTGCTCCATTCATTTCATACTGTAAATGGACTACAAAGCTGGGCGCGCTTATGTACGTCACTCATGCGAAAAATGCTGTGCTTTGCGCCAGATTGCTCCCATCGGTATGAGATGAATGGTTGCAAATTCTGCTAATTTCCAAGAGATCCCAAAGAGCTGGAAAGATGGATACAAATAATAAGTTGAGTTGAATTGCATATGGACAGTGCTACGTTGTGAAATGTCATTACCAAAGCCTCCTATTAACGTGAGCTGGTTAGGGTGTAGTGATGTGACGTTCCCTAACGATCCGATTCTTTTGAACGTCTCTTTAAAACGAACGGTGGGAACCGATTTGCAGTTGTGGGAGCCGTTCTTTTTTCACTGTATTGTTAATGTTCTTGTGTGGAATATTTTGCACTAAAAGCTGTTTTGCACAGTAATTCATTGTAGCCTGCTTAGTTTTTTAAGTGTTGCGTGAATAACATAAGTCAGATTTATTTACACACAAACACATTTTATACAAAGGGTAAATCCCCCAAAATGATCTTGCTGTCAAAGCAGAGGCATGTGGCGTCACCCTGTGGAATGTTTACCACAAATGTCCACACAAGCCATTACCAAATTAAATTATAGCCTATTATTTCAGAATACCAATAGAATATATATATTGGAGGTCTAAGTTTGAATGATTCTGATCCAAATATTACCCTATCATTCCTCCCAGTGATTATTTCCCAGATAATGGTTCACCCCAAGGCTGGCTTCTTAAAAATAAATAAATGTAAAAATGAGCCAGTCTTTTGAATGGCTCTTTGAAAGGAACGGATCCTCAAGATCCGGCTCCCTTCAAAGAGCCATAAATCCCATCTCTATTAGGATGGTATTAGCTGGTCAGACTGGTCTTAGCTGGTCTGATCCGCAGGTGCGCCTGGCTATTCTTACTGGTCTGTAACCCTAACCTTAACCCCTAACCGTAATAGGCTCACTTATGATGCTAACTCACCGTAACATGATATGACCGGTCCTTCATGCTAGCCCTGACGACACCTAACAGCTCCCCCTGCGAATAGCGGCATTTTTCTACATGGCCAGATCTAAAATGATTGTCAGCATGTGGGATGCACTTCTTGTTATTGCTGAAGTATTCTGCCAGCCATGCAATGCATATCGACATTTTCGTAGGTGTACTGATTTGTAATTTGGTTGTATTGTGTTAGATGTTAGCTGGTATAGTCAGCAAGCTCGCATAGGCGCACAAAATGACACGATGTCATGCATGCCATATGTAGATCTTTACCACCTCGTTACAAAAAATATATATATAATTCGGATTGTGATTGAAAATTAACTATGATCACCAGAATCAATAAAGTTTGTCTCCAAGTATATCATATTTAATGCATTCTACTAACTTTTCAATGAAGTATAATTTTTTAGAAAATGTGCTATGAGAAATCCCATTCATTCTTTCGGCATTAGGAACACTACCGCTAGGGGGCGATGAGAAATTCAACCATATGGTGAAAACCATGACAATGCACAACATGGTTCACCGGAAGGAACCGACATAAAAAGATAGCGTGGAGCAAAGGCAAGACAATTAAATTTATGGAAAAACGTGCGAAGAAGAGAAACTTTTCGAGACGGAGGTGCATGTGCTTGTTGGTGAGGTCCACGCGAGGAAAAAAATCATCTTCGGAAGGTATTTGTACCAGCCTACCTTTGTCTGATTGCTCCTACAGTTTAGGTAGCCTACTGTACGTTTCGTGCATCCTGTATTTGGCGTACACGGTAAATCACACTTAAGCATTTATTTGGCTGCCAACAGAAAAACATATCAAATGAATATGGCTTCACAATAAAATGTTTAATGGAAAATAAAGTTTACAGACAAACTCAAAGAAAATGACTGAAATTGTTTCCCCAGACTCTGACGTGGGGTGGGACTCAGAGGAGGGGAGAGTCTGCAATGGTCCTTGACCTGACAGTCGTGCCCCCGCCGGTTGCAGCCTCCACCTCCACCTCCAGCGCCATGACCTCCAGTGCCTCCACCTCCAGCGTGCTGGCCTCCACCTCCAGTGCCTCCAGCGCCTCCGTCTTCCGCGCCGCCTCCACCGCCCACGCCTCCACCTCCGGCTGCCAGTGTCCCTGCCTCAAGGGTCCCTGAGGGAAACCATCTGGGCTTCCTCTCAGACGCTGTGCTGGAGGCCCAGACGGGGAGCCTGCCTCCAGTCTAGCCCCTACCCTGCTGTGCGCCAGGATGAATGAGTCATGCGTGGAGCCAGGCCACCGTGCCACTACACTTGTGATGAGCATGTCGGCATAACATATGATTTGGGTATTTATAGTGTGCACATTTTTGCGATTTACATAGACATATTCATGCACTGATGGTGCCCTTATCAATATGTGGGTGCAGTCGCCATCGCTGTCACCTCTTTGGAGTTCTATCTCGGCCAGTAGGCCGAGTAGCGCCGGATTCATTTTGGCTCGCATTATGCACAGGAGGACTGTCATTTATATGCTTACCAAACAGCAAACAGGTCCACATGATCACATATTAATGACAATCTAATTGGTCAATTATTGCCGTTTGATGGAGTGCCTGCATTAGGTGTGTGACATATTGCGCAGAAAGGTTTGGGACAGCGCATAGGTTAAGTTTAGGGGACAAATCCATATCGGACCATTAATGAGCCGGTTAGAGGACACAATTGAGATATATGTTTGTGCTGAAATGGGCTATTAACCTACGTTCATAAACTCTCGCTCTTCCTCTCTCAAACATTGTAATTTACCGACGCACCACCTGCGTTGCCAGTTCCCCCTGTGTTCAAAAAGGGTGTAAAAATCTGTCTAAATCGGTACGCCGAGTCGGGAGGTGCTGTAGAAAAGTGTGTAGAAAGGCGACTAAGTATACGCCCTTTTTGGTTGATAGATCGTGCTGTGGGGGGGTGGGGGGGGGAGTGCGTACGCCTGAAATCGTGGAAAAAGAGGTGTAAAAAAAAAAGGTGTACCTTAATGATAAATGAAGCCCCAGGAGTGCTTTTTAAGCTGTACAACACAACCTGGCAGCTGTCCCCTATTGTCCTGATTGGGCTCCTGCCTTGCCCACTGGGTAGCCTGCTTGGTAGAACAGAGGGTAAATAGAACCCATACAGGGCCAGAGGGCCGTCTCAGTATTGTAATGTTAACAGATGCTGCAAACCATATACACGGGGACAACTTAGCCTTAAAAAGCTTTTGGTTAATTCATGAGAATTATTTTTGTAGAAACATTGCGTCTAAGGCGTGTGTGTGCGTTTGTGTGCCTTGGGAGAGGTGACTATATTTTAGTTTAAATTGGTTCAGTAAATATTCATTTGGTTTAGTAAACATTTCCTTATTCCAGGATCTGTTCTCCCCCCTGCAGGAGTGGTTAACATGAGCATTTATCTATTTTAATGATGCTGTTATTTATTCAAAGAAAATAAAACTCAGTTAACTGTCAAATTAATTTCCATGCTCCTCCTGATTCCCAAAGAGCTTGTTTGTATATTGTATGGCTTTGAGAGCACCTCGCATTTATGAAAAGGTTGCGTAGTCTGGCTACTCAGAGTACTCCCTAACCTAACGTGCCAGATGGTTGGTTTCACACAACCATCTGGAAAAGCTGTGTTGGAAACTGTTTGGAAAAGCGCAGGCACTTTCAAAAATACAAGCAGGTGATTGGATGAACTATCTGTACATCACGTCTATCACAGTCAGTAAACAGTATAACAGTCCTATCACACGCTGTCATCACACCGAAACCACGCCCGTAGCTGCCAGTAGTTCCTCCTCATAGGACGCTGACTGGCCAGACCAAATTCAGTTCGGGCCTAAATGGATCTCTGTCGAGCTTGTCCAGACTGATGTGCAGAGAGAAGCGGAATGTGAGCTAACGGGATCAGGATGATCTCACCAGGCTAAGTACAGTATTCCCTGCTACACACCTTTCATTATCTACAGTAGAAGTGAACTGGCTATGAACAAACATTGCGTCATGACCTTTTGATTTTGTTTCTTTGTTTGACTGCCAGTATGACTCCTCTTGCAAACACATTTTTCTGTTGTATTTACTAATATGAGTAATTTATTGTGTGCAAAGAACAAGCACAAGCATGTGAAGTACAGTAGGGTGTCTTGCTTGGTTGTCTTTCTTTCCTCTGCCAATTTCCAAAAGGATCAACCAGATGTTGCGACATCTGTGAGTCAAATTCATGAAGTGAAACTTCCATCTGGAAGTTCTCCCTGGGTAGGAGTCATGGGTGAAAAATAATTAATCCTATGATTATTCATTTTCACATCTCCAGAGTCTCTAGAGAAAGTGAGGACAAGTGCTTGTTTCTTTCTGTGACTAGCAATACATTATATGGTCAAGTGACAACCCTTCCCCCAAGTAATCAGCATACCTCTTATATTATAACGTGTTATTGTGTTGCCTCATGCCCCTGCTGTTTGGTGTCTCTGATGTTCAGTGTCTCAGCTCCTGCTCATGCTCCTGCTGTTAAATATCGCTGCTTTGTTTGTTGTCTGTTGCCTGTTGCTTGTTCCATGCCTGTTTTGTGTTCTTTTGCTCCTGCCGACATCTCTGTAAGCGACTTTGGGTTATTGAAAAGCGCTATATAAATAACATTTATATTATTATTATTATTATTATTATATTACTACTAGGGCTTTCTATCCAGCAAAATCGTCAACCTTCCCCCCTGTTCTTGAGGAAAACAACTCCTACACGAGCCCGTTATTGACTTGCAGGTCCTGTTCTACGGTATCATTAGCTTTGTGACGCACAGTCCCCCAGAAACAGAGACGTTACGTCACCTCAGTGGTGGGCCGATCGACTGTTGATAGTCGACGGACTCACTTCGATGGGATACAGTCAATTGATCAGAGAGGTTGGATGATATTGATTAGCATTGGTTGCTGAACATCTGTAGTGCTTTGAGTTCAGAGAGGCACCTTTTATGACTAACCGACTTAAACTAAGCCTGCTGTGATGATGAGTGGACCATAAGGCGGCGTGTGTTCATGCAAATAACTCATGCTGAACATCACTGAATGTCTGTAGTGCTTTGAACAAGGTTAAGAGAGGCACCTTTCAAGACAGATGGACTTACACTAGGTCTGCTGTGAGTGGACCATATGGTGCTGTTTGTTCACGCACATAACTCCAACCACATAACCACAAGGAGGAGGAGGAGGTAATGGGAGAACAGTACTGTGCATCCACTCATACATTATGGAAATACAGCCACATTCCGCTAGGGCACTGCATCCCTTTGTTCTCAGAGACGACTCCACATCCCACATTTCCTTTGAAACTAAAGTTTCTTTGCATGGAGCCTGTCCAAAGTAATTATACAAAGTCCATCCAGTCGTCCATGTCGGTCGCTGTGCTTCAGAAGTATTAAAGAATCCAGAGGGAAAGCACTGCCATATCTATCTCCATCAACCATATTACCCCATCACATCTCATACTGTAATGTTTGATGGAACATTGCGTGTACAGTACTTGATAAATTATGGAGGTTTGGTATTGAAGATTTATATGTAGAGAGGAATGAAGTAGTACGCTGGAACAGAATTGTAGATCAGACTCAAGATGTATTGAGTACAACAGCAAACGGGATCCTGGATCAATCACAGACATACACTATACACAGTGTACTCTGATCGGACAACCTAGCATTGAGTTTGGGCCAGCTTTGTAGTCACGGTGTGGCCTGATTATATACATAGTTTAGTCTTACGCCCTTATACATTGTGTGCATTATTGGCTTTTACTGTTTGCACCTGGTCTTGTCTCTACTCCTAGAGTCTGACCATATGTGTCCTGGCACTGGAAATAGCTTAAAGGAGTAGTAAAGGGAAAATGCATTTTTAGCCCTGTTTTAAGGTTATTTATGATCATATACAATGGTTCAGATCAAAACGTTGACTAGCACAAAACTAGCACTTTTGAGAAAGTCTGATAATTGCTCTACCACCGTTTTGGTCATACTATGGATGTGGATGGGCACCTTGAAAAATCTTTCAAAAACATGTTAAACTCTCGATTTCAAAGACAAGAAGCTCACCGAGGGGGTAATTGGTGTCTGTTGGTGTTCTGACATCAAATTCGCCGCAAAGTTTGAATCCTGTAGGGTTTTATTGATAATTTTATGAAATCCATTGACTTGTATTGAAGTGACCGTTGTAGATGTGTAGATCAATCCGCAGAGGGGATTCAGGAAGCGGAACTACTTACGGTAGATATTGTTATTGTTTATGTTGCTAGGCTACTTAGTTTGCGGAAGTTTACACACGTATGTGCTGCGACTAAATAGTTCTATGCTAAATATTTTAAAAAGCCTCCAAAAATCCAAATGAACTAGAATCTTACTTTATGGTGAATTATATGTCAGAACGCCAACTAACACCTCAGTGAGGTGTAGAGTTTCTTGTCTTTGAAATCGAGTTTAACATGTTTTTGAAAGATTTTTCAAGATGCCCACCCACATCCATTGTATGACCAAAACGGTGGTAGAGCAATTATCAGACTTTGTTGTGCTAGTTTTGTCAACGTTTTGATCTGAACCATTGTATATCAATCAATCAATCAATCAAAGCTTTATTTATATAGCGCATTTCATACCCAGAGGCAACACAATGCGCTTTACAGAGAACAAGGGAGGTGGGCAGACATCCCACCCCTACATGTTCCAGAGGGAAGCAAAAAAACAGTAATCACCCAGGGGCCAGATAAGTAAGCTGTAAAAATTCTTCCCTGACCCCTCTCAACGAGGCGATCGAGCAAGCTCCTGGAGTATGTTTGTCTACCGGCTAAGAACATTTATAGAGCAATAAATAACATTAAATTACATTTTCAGAGTAAGAGAGGCTAATAACATCATAGGAGAGACATGGCAAACATTGGTGTATGTCTGTGTGTGCATAAATGTGCCTGGGCCCAGATAGAGGCAGGGTCAGGGGAAGGATCGGGGTAGGAAAAGGATACGGACCCGGGTTAGGGTGAGGGGAAGGGGATCTGTATATGATCATAAGTAACCTTAAAACAGGGCTAAATATGCATTTTCCCTTTACTACTCCTTTAAGAACATGATACATTGGACTAGTCAGCAGAAAACCTCTTATCAGTACTGTATGACAATGTGTAAAAATTATATGCCAGAGTGCATGTGGATACCTTCACATTTGAGATACGACATCTAGAAATAGGTAAGAAGTGCCCCGGAACACTGTTTACCTCCTTTCTCCTATGGGAAGGAGGGGTGACGCTACAGTATATTAGTGACGCGGCACACTGTAGTGTCACATATGGGGCTGACCCCTTAGGCATGGGCGTAGAATTTAGGGGGGACGCTAGGGATGTCCCCATCAATATTCAGAGACTACTGAGTTATCCTCCAGCAATAATTTGGTACACAAACGCTGAACAGATCCCCTTCTCTAGTCCCGCCTCCCTAGCCCAATATCACTGATAGGATTGATTTGCCGTTTCTTGCTAATGCGTGAGAGGCTGGCTGAGGTATCTGGTTGAATTTGGTTGCGCGGCTGAACCACAGTCAACACTACAGTTCTGTGCACATAAATACAGGAAAATCCTTGTGTTGTGTATTGATTCAGTATTGAAAGTGCATTTTCTTTTTCAATACGGAACAATCCAACCGACTTGACTACCATTGCAAACACGACAACATTTGAGCCATGATGAGGCACACTCACCCACTGAATTGCATTAAGTTGGTAAACAACATGGAATGTTTAGGTAAGTTCGTTTTTTTTTTACCCTATCAGTCAATTTGTATGCAGCAAGTGCACATGTGGGTCCAAATGCATGATCATCAGTTCAGGAGGTTAAAGAAACAGCAATCAGGATAATCAGATCTGATTTTAGATCAAATATATGCTTTTTTATTTTTTATAGTGCAAAAAGAATTTGGCTCGCTATGCGCGCTCACATTTAATCCGTGCCAAAGCTCAAATCAAAAATATGCCCTTGCTCTTAAGTCGTGTAAGTTACAGCGGAACTAGTAGAATCCCCGCTTTACCTTGGAATCACCATTAATATGGTGATATGCTAGCAATAAAATTCATGTGGAGTTTGTGTAGGCCTACATAGTTGCTAAATCTGACCATGTAAAACTTTTTTCTTCAGCAGATATCTTAGTTACAACAAGACTGAGCTAGCAACAAGGCCGTTTTGTGTTCATGTGTTTGTTTATTGAGTTTGGGGAATCACGATCTCTGCAAAGCACTAACATTAGCTCCAGCCTGAGCTGTAGTTCTATTCAAGCTACTGTAGCTAACATTATGAAGCTCTATAATTGTATTATTGTAGTTTAATTTAAATTAAACTTATATTTGATGCTAGGTTTATTGACATCAGTGACAAGTTAGCTTGCTAGCTAGCAACAAAAGAAATGTCACAAAATGTTCAGTGAGCAGACTGTGGGTTCAGCAAAGTCTGCACCCAGTGGGGCTACACTCCACTCATAGAACTAGGGTTACAATACGTAACCGTTGTTCTATTTTGTGGACCTCCGCCCCACAGGGCTAGCTCCTATTGGCATAAGCGGAGCTACACGACCGCACCATACACTCTTGCTGGACCCGTGAACAAAACTGGCCAGCCAGGACACAAGCCAGGGCTCCAAGGTGAGACCATACAGTACCAAACGTTGGCCTAACCCAAGCACTGGCCCCTACCCGCCACGTTCGGCTAATCTTAGTCGAGGCCAAGGAGAGGTACTTGAAGGGAGAGCCAGACCGGAAGCGGTTAGCCTGTGCAAGCCCCTCCCAAACGACAGGAGTGGACAGTCCCTCACCAGACGGTCCCGCCATGGAACCTCATGTCTAACGCTGACTCCCACTGGTGGCTGTGCCCAGCACAAACGACACCACAAAGACAGATGACATGGATAAAAGATGATAACAAACAAAGGGAGATGGTGATGACCAAGTCGCCGCCACACAAATGTCCCCCTCAGACACAACATTGAACAGGGCAACCGACGTGGCCACGCCCTTCGTAGAGTGTGCCCGAGCAGCCCCAGGCAGAGGGCGACCCGCAGTCTCATAAGACTTGGAGATGCCCTCACAAATCCACTGGGAGAGACGCTGTTTAGACAGTGGTGAACCCACCTTCCCCGGGCTGTGACAAACCAACAGCTGAGGGATAGTACGGACTGAGCATAACAAGTTAGCACACGCACAGGACACAACAAGTGTAAGTGAGCCTCTTCCCCACTCGCATGAGGCGGAGGATAGAAGGCTCTCGGCTCCAAATCCTGTGCGCTGAACACGCCCCAGACCACCTTTAGAACGAAAAATGGAACCCTGCGCAAAACAGCCTTGCTCCCATCACACGTGATGAGAGAAACTGTCAGCGCTCTCCAATCACTGACCCGCTTGCCCGATGTCAATGCAAGGAGCAGCACAGTCTTCACAGAGAGCCACTTGAAGGGGACCTGCTCCATTGGTTCAAACGGCGCTTAACGTAGTGCATTCTGATAGGGCCTCCGACCATATCCTGGCTAACAATGGTAGGATTAATCCCACTGGTGGGAAGGCATACAGCAGCGCCTTCAGCCAGGGGGCATGCGCGAACACGTCCACCCCCAGAGGCTGATCCCACTGACTCAGAGAGAACTAGAAGGGACACTTTACGTTCTTTTTTTACTTCTCTTTCTCTATCCACCTCGACCCTCCTGAACCAAGCCCAGAGCTGAACTACAATCAGAGGATATAGGCTCCACTCGCCCAGATAAGATCCGCCCCGGCACATCAAGTCCGTCCCGACATTCAGGCTGCCGGCAATGTGCCACACCATCAGAAACCGGAGGTTGATATGAGCTCATCGCCATAGCGTCACCGTCAGTGGATTAAGCGCCAAGGACCGAACTCCCCCTTGCCGGTTGATGTAAGCTATGTCTGACCGCACCAGCACATCGCTCCCCGGCTGCCCACAAACCACCTACGGCTTGGGATAGGCATGTACCACACCAGCCACCCAGAGACAGTGCCGGTCCCTCCAATGGAGGGACAGTGCCTGTCCCTCCGATGGCTGACGTCCGCATCCAACGACCTCGGGTGGGCAGCAGCCGGACCAGTCGGGTGGGTAACCACACTGGTCGGGACCGGGCCGGGCTGGGCACTCTGAACCGGCTGGGCAGGGAGAAGCGAAGGTGGAGGCGCCGGGCCGGAAGCCCCGAAGGCCCGGCGGAGGAGCCGGGCGACAGGCAACGGGCGAGGCATCGTAGCCGGTTGTTTAGGCTTGTTATGAGACTTGTAACAGCCGCACCAAACAAACCTGACTTGCTTACCGGAGGGTCGAGGAGGACGTCCTTGTTCTCTTATCGCAGATCGGTCAGCAGTTAATGTGCTGCTTCTTCCAGTAGCTTCGGGGAATCGCGGCCAAAGACAGGATAACTGGATGACGTGTATACAGTGGTGCACCAGACCTGGTTGGACACAGGTGCGTGTATGTTTTTTTTTCGTCAGTCAATTGTACAGTAGCTAGCTAGGTTTCACAAGTCAATAGGAGCAAGCCCTGTGGGGCGGAGCTCCATGAAATAGAATGGTTGGTTAAAGCATTACACCTGGTTAATCCACTAAGTGTTGGCTAGTTGCTTGGGATGCCTGATTCGTGATCTCAAATTTTGCCGTTTGGCTTGACCTAGCGTTGCCGCTTCTTGAGGCAACCTAGGAGTTTTCAGTCATGGGTGTTGACTTATTGCAACTGTTGTTCAATGCAAACTGAAGGCTAAATACAAAATCAGCATATATCAGCATATGAGGAATTATTAATTGTGAGAATAATTCATTAGAAAACATTTCTATCAGTGAATGGATAACTTGCAATAGGCTGAAATAGACTCAAGACATGGCATTTGGTGTTGGGAGTCGGGACAGGATGAAAGACGATTCGATAACAATTCGTTAGCTTCATATTAAATGTTTTGCTTTGCTGATTGGCTATAAAGTTGTTACAGTACACATCACGCTATGCGAAATCTCTTTCTAGTAACACTTTGCGCATTACCAAAGTATTTACTAGCTAAGATATTGCGTACATTGGCGTGGTGTATCTGGAATTAGTAAACAACTGGTTTGAAACTTGCTAGTAACAACTAAGGGATTAGTAATGACTAAATGCTTGAACCTTAGTCATGATTTAAGCCAAACTGGTGCAACCCAGTTCTGGTTATTAACTTTGAGCTACAGTACTGTACATAAGCTTCAACAATACACCCTGGGAGGAATATAGAAAAAATATGAATACTTATTCACTAATCCATAAGGTTTAAGACTCACTTTGAGCCTTTGTGCAAAGCTGATTAAGTGGAACGCTCTTGGTTTGTTACGTGCTAGATACATTTGGGAAAACATTTAAGCTTTGGAAAATCTGATTTTGCAGGTATAGATAGGGAGTGAGCAACAAACTATTTCATTTGCATTCTAATCACCACAACCACATTGGTGGCCTGTGGGATGTCTTTCCGGTGCTTGTTTGTTTTCCCAGACTTCTGAAGGAAGAGACAGAAGAAACATTTCACAGATTTATGCTGTGAGCCAAACATGGCTGGCAAGCTCTCTTTAAATCGCAATCAACTCCTGAAGAAGCCCACACAACTCGCAAGGCATAACTTTCCCCATTCAGTTAATATTTTCTCGTGTTAGTGCCTTGTGTGTACAGTATCTGTAAAAGTTATCAGCTTCCTCTCAGCCAATAGGGGTTTAACATTTCTGCCAATGTCTCATTTCTTAATTTCATAATGCATATTTTGTGTAATATTGTAAATTTGTATTTTAGTCTGGATTGTGTTATTTTGTTGTCTTTTGATGCTGTAACATTTCCTGCTAGGGATCAATAAAGTTAGGCTTGTGAGACCATCCTGATCAGTCTGGACACTCCATAGAGATCTGTTTGTGCCATGGATGTATTAAGAGAACGGGCATTGAAAGATGGCCGCCAATTTGTTCCGATGAAAATTGCTCACCCAGCACATGAGGCCAAAAGAGTTAAAAAGATTCTTACTTCCTCTAGCCCTTAACTCACATTAGCAGTAGTGTTTTTCTGTCCCTTTTTCCCATTGATCACTGCAGCGCTGCCATAGACATACATGGGAACAGAAACAGCTGGAAACTCTGGCTGTACATTAGTTGGCTTCTACATAAACATGGACCCAGTGATTTAAAACGTAATATAATTAATAATAATCAAAATGTCGTTTTTGACTTTGATACACAGAAGAAAAAAAAAGTTAATTTCCCCAGCCGTTTCATTCTCCATGTACGTCTATGAGTGTGTCATGTGATTTGCAATACTGAGCTTGGCCACTACACTAGATGGCTTCGCTGGGCGTGGTTTAGGCGTGACTACAGCAAGAAGCACTGTCGTAACAAACATTTGTTTCATTTCTGGTGTGAGAAACCTGGTTGCGTGGGGATGAGGTGACAGAGTTGCAGTACAAAAAAGGTTGTGGAAAGAGTATATGTGTCTGCCTGTCCACTCCCACGTTAATAGAAGGTGGCTGATGTGCTGATGGCTGACTGTTTAAACATTATCTTCCCTGTTAGTTCTGCTAGAGAGAAAATTAAGTACACCTCACCAAAAACACACACACACACACTCTCTCTCTCTCGTTTGTTTCTGCTTCTTGGCCTGGAGCTTATCAGGCATGTTCAGCTGGACGCTCCACAGAGACCTGGCAAGGACCAGGCAAGTCTGCAACGATGGAAGCCTTTTTATGTTCCTAATTTCAATTACTTTATTTACCTCTGTAGCCCTAAGAAATCAAGTCTCTTCCAAGATATTTCTTACTTCCCTTCAGGGGATCTGCTCCTTTCTGCATCACAGGAGCACAAGGGAATGAATTTGAGCTGTCACCATTATTCTTCTCACAATACAAATACATACAGTATAATTCTTAAATTATTAAGAGCGTTGCTCTTCTCTTACAGTATATACTAACTCTTAGCTCTTATACTGTATCTTATGCTGTATAGAAAGTGTACTTATTGTGTAATTTGTGTAATTTGTAAATTTGTAACTTGTAAATTGGAGTATTGGAGTTTACAGTATCTGTAGTGAGCATAATCTTGGAGCCGGCAGCAACATTTCACTGTGACTGTACACCGTACAGTACATTACATGTGACAGATAAAAGGAATCTTGAATCTTGGTTGTTACAGATAGGCAGGGACAGACTTACCCATTAGGCAAAGGTAGGCAACTGCCTTGGCCCCCCAACCTACAAAAGGCCTCATAAATTGTTTTTAACTTGTCGCTAATAATTATTTCTTAATCCATGCTAAATGGCATCAGAATGCCTAATTCATGAGTGTCTCAGCCCCCCCACCCCCAGTCACTAAACAAACAAACAAATAAATAAATGCTTCTTTTTTTTTTTTACATCACCCGAAGGAGGGGGGTGATCTTTATTCAGCCAAATGTGACACACACATTGCACACAGTGAGCGGTGACAAGGCACACAGCGCACACACACACACGCAGTTTTTCTGGCATCGCTGGTGGGAATTGTTCCCTGCATTTCTCCCATCCAAGCCGTCCTCCTCCAGGGGCAGTCAGGCGCAGTGGGCAGCCATCATTCATGGCGCCCGCTGCCCGGGGGACCAAGTTCAATCAATCCAGGTCTTGGTCAGGGACCGGACCGAAGAGCATCTGTTGTTCTGCATGTTTTTCGTATTGGGTTCTGAAACCCTAGTGAACATTAGGAGAACATGCAAACTCCCTACAGAAAGACCCAGAGACCCTTCTTGCTATGAGGCGACAGTACTAGGTACTGCACCACCGCAGTCATCCTACTAACCATTGTCAGGTGAGTTTGTCCCCAGTTCGATCCCAGCTTCTGGAGTGTTCCGACATGTCCTTGAGCAAGACACTGAACCCCAAAATCGTTCACATACGGCATGGTGGCACAGTACCTAGTACTGTTGCCTCACAGCAAGAAGGTCCCCGGGCCTTTCTGTGCGGAGTTTGCATGTTCTCCCTGGTGAAGAGGGACAGAAGTACTTGGTTGGCCCCTGGGCGCGTCCCATGCATGCTGCCTACTGTCTGCTCCCGGCTGCCCTTGGGGGAAGGACATCGGAATGGGTGAAGAGCAGAGAGAGGTGTGTGTGAGTCTCGCCATCTACACCGTGTGATGTGCAGTCTCACTGCGTGACAAAAAAAAAGTGTTGTTGTTTCTAATGCATCTATACTGTATGCAGTAGGAATTTCAATGAGCAGTAAACAAAGCTGTCACAATCCCACTTGTCACCCTGGAATTCCTGGCTCCTGCATCGTGATTGTCTTGACATTTCTCGTTTGTGTCCCCCTGCTCCTGTCCCTCTCTGGTCCCCCTCTAGTCAAGCCTGGCTCCAGCCTCTGAATCTGAATTGTCGAAATGCGATCCAGAGTCTGGAAAGGCTCTCGGCCAGAGTGATATCTCTGGTCAGGATTCCAATCAGGCCCATCAGCGTCCTTTGAATGCGATTTCAAATGCTGTGATTGGTTAGGGAATTAACTAGTCGCTGAGGACTCCCTCTTCGCCAAACAGCCCATCTCAGAATACAGCTGCAACGGGAGCCTGTTCAGACTGAATGATGAAGTGAAGCGAAATGCAAGAGTGCCTAGTCTCATTGTGTTTATCACCACCTGCACCTCGTTGTCCCTCGTTAGCGTTCCTTTATATTCTGCCAATGTCCCTTTATCCCGTGTCCGTTCTTTGTGTCTGTCTTCGGTGTGTGTCATCTGTGTTTCCTGGATGACACACGTTTGGAATTAAAACCAACCTGACTGAACCTTGTTCGTCTGCCGGAGTTGTTGCTTTTGTGTACTGCAGTACCCTTGCTGTCTGTACGCAATAGACACAAAGTGAGGGTTGTGTGTGTGTTTCTTTGGGTGGGTGTACTGTATGTGGGAGTATCCATGTTATACTATATCATCCAGTGCCATCCATGTATGGCCGGTCCATAATGAGTCATCTCTGGGTCTGAGGCTGGGCTGTTATTGCAAACCCAGTAAGCGTGTTCTGAAGCGCCCCAATAAGCCCATTATACTGGGCTAAAATGGGATTCTCCTTGGCTAATTGGTTTTCCACCACTTTCTCAGTAACCAGATTTCTAACAGCTGAGCAAGTGAACTTTGTACTGTCAAAAATCAGATTCCACTAAGCTGTGCCTGTGAATTTAGATCAAATACATTTCTGAAAAGAAATTAGTGACTGAAGAAATTAGCTCTTCGAACACGTTCTTATACATTTGAAAACATACCTGATGTGAGTATGGTATTTATTTCTACTATTTAACTATCGCTCTTGGATCCTTTTTCCTCCCACCACAACCATTTAGCCTCTGTCACACACCCTGCAACACAACACACTCAACAGACACCCTGCAACACAACACACTCAACAGACACCCTGCACACAACACACTCAACACACACCCTGCAACGCAACACACTCAACCGACACCCTGCACACAACACACTCAACACACACTGCAACACAACACACTCAACAGACACCCTGCACACAACACACTCAACAGACACCCTGCAACACAACACACTCAATGTTGTGATTTGGGCCGGGTCCGCCCCGGCTCGGCCCCTGCTCCCGGTCTGGACCCGCGTTCCTGCCCTGGACCCCCGATTTGCCCCGGACCCCTGGTTCGCCCCGGACCCCTGGTCCACTCTGCTCGCTCCTGGTCCGGACCCGCGTTCCTGCCCTGGACCCCCGATTTGCCCCGGACCCCTGGTCCACTCTGCTCGCTCCTGGTCCGGACCCGCGTTCCTGCCCGGGACCCCCGATTTGCCCCGGACCCCTGGTTCGCCCCGGACCCCTGGTCCACTCTGCTCGCTCCTGGTCCGGACCCTCGCCCCTGCCCGGGCCCCTGGTTCGCCCTGCTCAACCCCCGGATCCTGGCCCTGAGCTCCTGTGCCCCCTGGACCTTCCTGGACCCTGAGCACCTCTCCCGGTGACTGCCCCTGCACTGCCCCCAGAGACTATTGTACACTTTGTCACTTGGTTTGTTCTACCTCCTTGTGTGTTTGGTCTTGTGTTCGTTGTCTTGTCTTCTATGTTGGTTTGTGTCCTCCCAGCCCCAGCTCTAGACACCTGTCCCCTCACTAGTCTCACGTCACTCAAGTCCCTCCTCTCCTGGGCCGCGTTTCCCAGAGGCATCGTTAAGGCATCGTAGCGCTACGTGCTTCTTAAGAACGTTGTTAGCTCCACCTCTAGGTGGCGATGCGTTTCCCAGAACCTTCTTAAGCCAAGGTATACCTTGGCTACGAAGGCTCTGGGAAACAGCTCCACCCAAGGTACATCGTAAATCGCCCTTACGATGTACCTTCCGAAGATACATCGTTAGCCTACCTTGGAGCCGAAGCGCTGTTTCCCAGAGCCTTCTTAGCCAAGGTATACCTTAGCCAAGGGATACGTTACGAAGGGCGGTCGGACCCCATCGTTAGTGTACCTTGGCGATGCGCTCCGTTCATCCCGTCATAGTTTTAGCTCGATTCGAGCTAAATTACACTTTTAAAAAGGGGAGTTGCAATACAGCGCACATCTACCTATCCTACCTGCGCGATTCACATAGTGTACACAAAATACAATTAACTTGAATGATGAAAATAATGTCAGCCTACAGAACACATCATGGGAATGTTGTTTTTAAAACTTTTATTGAGCCAAGCAACATATACGGACTATCCATAGCCTAATATAATCCACTTTGTGACCAACAACATTTTCTTATGTAAAGGGATAATTTGATGACATGACTTTTCTGTCTGTCTTTATATATTGTCAGACAGATATCCTGACGAATTGATTAATCCAATGAGGCCATCTAGATGAATAGTCAAATATCCTCACACACGCTCCAGAATATTGTAGAAAGCCTTCCCAGAACAGTGGAGGTTGTTATAGCTGCACAGGGGGGACCAACTCCATATGATGCCTATTCATTTAGAATGGGATGTCATGAAAGTTGTAATGTGTAGGTGGCCCAATACTGTTGTCCTTATAGTGAACTTTGCTAACAGATTCACAGTATTTAGTGATCTTACAAATGCTGTTTGTTATATTGTGTGCCTTCTCCAAAACCTCTACTGTTGTAATGTGGCAAGAAACAACAAATATACAGGATAAAGGGAACTTGTTTAATATTGGTTGGGAAAAAACATGGGCAGGTTTGTTCTTCAGACCTTTGTCCTGTAACAGGCTGTCTTTTTCAGGGGTGGGGTTGTTAGACCCATGCCCAACCCCCAACCTGGAGGGCCAGTTGTTGCTTTTCGTCTGGCCTCTACCCTGAACCTGCCCGGCATGGTTGAACCTGCTGGGGGGTGACCCCCCACCAATATAGCCTTCATGGTCATGGAGGCACACAAGCCTTCCCACCACGACAAGGTAGCAACACGTAGGAAGAATGAGTGGTGTGGTGAGTGTATGTAGTGTGTGTGCGCAGTGTACTGTGGTGGGTGGGCAGTGTGTGTTAAGTGTATGTAGTGTGTGTGGTGAGTGTGTGCAGTGTGTCTCAGGCATCTGCATCATCTGCAAGGGAGGAAAATTCAATTAGTGACATTGAATGGAATGCATTCAGAATGTGAATAGACAGAGTATACAAAATACACACTTAGCCTACCTGGAGTTGGCAGAATGATGGGCACTGATATGGAGGGCCACACAAACTGTGCCTCTGCTAGGGCCTGCTGCCTGTTCTGGAGGTCCAGCCTCTCACGCTGCACACCCAGCCTCTGCCTCCCCACCTCCAGGAGCTCCTCGCTGCAGTCGCACCTCGCATCCGTGGTGTTCAGCTGCCTCTCACGGGGGGCGGGGGGGGGGGGGATGTCATGGGGTGTGTGGGGAGAGCGTGTCGACGGGGTGGAGCAGTCTGACTGCGCTGGGGTCTCCTCTCCAGAGGACTGGGAGGCTTGGGGTGATTCAGCTGAGGGCTGGGAGGCTTGGAGTGATTCAGCTGAGGGCTGGATGTTGGAGGGGCCCTCTCCAGACTCCAAATCAAGGCCACCAGTGATGCCTTGGGAGGCAGTGAGGCCGATGATCGATAGGGCCTTCTCCTCCTCCGGGGTGAGGGAAGGCACGGTGCTCTGCCTCTCGGCGCACTGCCGCCACCCGGCTTTTGGCCTGACTGGCGAAGTCCTGCCATTTCTTGCTGACGACTGTCCACTCCCTGGGTGGCCCAGGAGTGGAAGCAGCCATCCGCGCTGCAATGCTCGCCCATGCAGCCTTCTTCAATGGGCTATATGCACAACTCCAGTATGCTACTTCCTGAAATTAGACATGCTTCTTTATTTCCTGTCTTACACTATTGGATGAAATGATTATTCAGGAATTCCTGAATAATCATTTCATCCAAAGTGTAGGTCAGGAAATAGAGAAGCATGTCTAATTTCAGGAAGTAGCCTACTGGAGTTGTGCATAGGCCCTACTGGTAGCCGCCAAACAGGACGGCCTTCGGTTGCTCCACCTCGTCCAGCATGATCACTAGTTATTCTTTGGTGAACGCTGTCACACGCTTCCTCTTCATATCTGCCATGTCGCTCAATATGTGCAGTTACCCTTGTTTTTTTTATAGGCCACATGCGCCAACACCGGTGCGTGATAGATTAAATTAGTCATTGTATCCGCGTGGATTCTAACGTGGGAATGCTACTGACACAGGTGCTATTCATATGAGCATTAAACCTTAGTTTGTGTGATGATTAAATTGGTGTTCATTTTGCGATCATCACTGCCTATTCATGTATTTTTTCATGCGCTTTCAAGACATCCCAGACGAGGCTTATATGACCCGATCCGATCCATGTTATTGCTGGTATATTAACTTTGATGCAATAGTAGGCTATGCATTGTGACTATCACGCGGGCTCGCCTTGACTCTTAGATATATTCGCAGATTAGCTTCGGGAGCAGGACTTCATTTTTGGTAATATTAGGCTGCAATGACAATGATTTACACAACACGTATTATATTGTCACGTCATTTCAGTGACTTTACGAATGGCCATCGATGTGTGCGGCATCGATTAATTCTTTTTTCAGCACCGCGCCCAGGGACAGCTCCTCTAACGATGTATCTTGGGATGAACCTAACGATGTATCTTCACGCGCACGCTAAGGGATAGTCTGGGAAACACTCGTAGGAAACTCTGTCATTTCGCCAAGGTATACCTTGGGAAGCGTGGTAGTGCGGAGAAATTCGGCAAATCTGGGAAACGCGGCCCTGGCCCTTTAGTTCCCCCCTCTGCTTCTGCCCAGTCCCTTTCCCTGTCCCAGCCTCGTTCCCCGTTCTATTTCGTGGAGCTCCGCCCCACAGGGCTAGCTCCTATTGGCTAGCGAAACCCAGCTAGCTACATTGACTGAAGAAAAAAACATACACGCACCTGTGTCCAACCAGGTCCGGTGCACCACTGTATAAGCGGGCTACGCCCGCACATCTGCTCCTTCGAAATTTTCAGCTCGCATTGCTACTGGAGAAGATAAGAAGATGTCTACTCAGCGGACCCAAGCGGAGCTGGCGGCGTCCTCAGATGACCCCCTGCCGGCGCCGATTGATCCGCCGGATCGTTTCTGTGTCTGCGGCTCCCGCTACAGCGACGTGGGACACCACCTCTGCTTCCGCTGTCTGGGGCCGCAGCACGCCAGAGCGGGTCTGGCTCCGTCCCCCGCCTGCGAGATCTGCGCCCTCCTGGACCCCATGGAGAGGATGCTCCGGGCGCATTTCTTCGCTCCGCCGCCGCTGGAGACTGAAGGTCTGGTCCAGCTGGTCGGCGAGGACATCGGCGCGCCCCCGCAACAACCGGCGGCCCCGATTACCTCCCTCGCGCCTACGGATGATGAGGAAGAGCTCTCCGAGGCAGACGAGGGTCTCTCTGCGTCGGAAGCCACTACGGATAGTGGCGCCTCCTTCCCGGGGCGGGGTTCCTTCGATCGCGACCTGCCCCGGCTGCTGGAGAGAGCCGCGCATCACCTCGGTATCTCCTCCTCCATTGCTATGCTGGCCATTTACATCGGCCAGCTAGCTACGGAGCAAACCCCCCCCTCTATGGATGAAGACAGGAGAGCGGAGATGGCCGAAGCCGCCGGAGCCGTTGCTCAGCTTGTGAGAATCTCCGCCTCCTGTCTGGGTGGAGTGATGGCCACGTCGGTGGTGCAGCAGCGCCACCTATGGCTCTCCCTGACTCGTCTGCGCGAGGAAAACAAGGGTGTCCTCCTCAACTCACCGGTCAGTAGGGAGGGGTTGTTTGGGGCGGCTGTGTCTAACATCCTGGAGCAGTGTCGCAGCCAGGAGCAGGACCGGCTCCTCCTCGCTCGCCACCTCGCTGCTCCGGGGGAGTGCAGTGTGCCGGCACGTCCGCGTGCTCCGGCTGATGCTGCCGCGACTGGGAGCAAGCGCCGGCGAACACACAAGGCTAAACAACCTGCCACGGGGTCCCGCCCCGCTACGGCCCATGGACCGGCTCGCCCGGGCTCCTGGACTGCGCACGCGGCTCCTCCCCCGCGACCTCCCCCTGCCTACCCCGCCCAGGGTGCCGGGACCGGTCCGGCGTCTTCAAGCGCGCCCACCGCTCCGCCTCCGGCTTGGGGTAGGAAGAGGCGCACCTATTGACGGTGCGTGGAGATGCGTGACTGTGTTGTGCCCACACCACGCTCTGTTAAGAGCGGCGGTGAGCAAGTTTCCCTGCTCAATAAAGCAAACACGATGCAACGTTATCAAGCTGGTTGTAATGTGCAGTCCGCATCTCCTCCCTTTTCAACTACTGTAATGTTCTCGGCTAGAGCCGCTGGGTCTTCTGTGAAAGAGTCAGAATTGACCACGGCAGGTCTCGCCGCAGCTGGAAGACCGGCTCGAGCCGCGGAGTCTTTTCCTGCTAAAGCAGACGTGACTCACGCGGGGCTCGCCGGCTCAGCTGATGTGATGTATTCGGCTAGAGCCACCGGGTCTTCCGTGAAAAAGTCGGAATTGACCATGGCAGGTCTCGCCGCAGCTGGAAAACCGACTCGAGCCGCGGAGTCTTTTCCTGCAAAGAGAGCAGACGTGACGCGCGCAGCTCTCGCCGGTTCAGCGAATATAATATATTCGGCTAGAGCCGCCGGGTCCTCTGTGAGAAACTCAGATTTGACCACGGCAGGTCTCGCCGCCCCTGTTCTAAACAGACCGTTTGGGTTTTTAACAGAGGGGATGTGTGCGCCCAGGCCAAGTGCTATGGCTGTACTGCCCTGTTCGGAGTTTTCTCGGGACCGACCGCTGGCGGGGTTTAGCGGCGAAAAAGATGCGCTAGACCCCCAGACGGCGTTCGTTCATTCGGGCCGAGCGTTCGAGCCTCTCCCTGTGTGTTCGACAGGTAGAGAGTTTTCACGCTCACCGGTCAGTGAGAATACTTCCATGTTTACTGCCTCGGCTGGCTATTTTCATGAGCAGCCGAGGCGTCGCTCCGTCAGTGTGTGTGATACCAACGCTCGGCCTTTAGCTAAAAGGAGCAGGCCTATGGTGTCTGATATCCACACTTCATCTCACAACGTGCACCAGTCGCATGGTTTTCGCCTGGCCGCTTTGTGTGATGTTGGCGCGAAATCACTGCCCGCCTCTCATGTCCCGTCTAGTCGGTCTGCGAAAGACGGCACCTTGACAGATCATGCAAATGAGAAGGCGGGGCTTCCCGCATTGCAAAACTCCGCCGTTTTCTCTCAATGGGATGAGCAACGGCGGCTTGTTAGCAATGCGGACGGTGTCGGCTCACTTCCTCTTTTTGTGAATGAAGTGCTTCTTGACAGGAATGCCATTCATCCTCGCGCTGTTCAGGGACATGGAACTCCCAATGGGGATTTTTCATCTCCCTTTCGAGGGTGGCCCGCCTTGGACCAGGACAGCAGAGTTTCTCAGCTGTCCGGTGGCGGTCAGGGCCAAATTGAACTATGGCAGGTTCCTCGATCTGTTCCCGCGATCTCCGGCACAACCTCTTTCCAACCGCTTCACAGTCTGGCAGGAGAGATGTCTCCTGGACAGCTGGTTGCAGCGTGTTCTACGGGAAGGGTATCTCATTCAGTTTTGTTGCCCCCCACCGCCCTTCACGGGCGTAGTGGAGACAGTGATACCGCGTCTCGCTCAGGCTGCCGCTCTGTCAGCAGAGATTGCAGAACTGATGGCGAAGGGAGCGGTAACTGTGGTCCCGTCAGACCAGAGGGACGAGGGATTTTATTCCCGCTACTTCCTCGTGCCAAAGAAGACGGGGGGCGTGAGGCCAATTTTGGACCTCCGCCTTTTCAACAAAACGGTGGCGAATCTGAAGTTCCATATGCTTACGGTGCGACAAATGCTGGAGGCATTCCTTCCCGGCGATTTTTGCACCAGCATAGATCTCAAGGACGCTTACTTCCACATACCGATAGCTCATCGGCATCGGAAGTTTTTGCGTTTCGCCTACCTGGGTGTGGCGTACGAATATACCAGACTCCCGTTTGGATATGCGCTCGCCCCCAGAACCTTCTCCAATTGTGTGGAGGCGGCGTTGTGGCCACTGCGCCGGCAGGGCATCAGGATCCTGGCGTACCTGGACGACCTGCTGGTACTGGCTCCGTCGCCTTTGTTTGCTCTGATGCATACCGCCACGGTGGTGCGGCATCTCACCGACCTGGGGTTTGCAATCGACTGGGAGAAGAGTGCTCTGTGGCCGGCCCGTCAGATTGTTTACCTAGGTATCAATCTGGACACGAGCGCCATGAGAGCACGGCTATCCGATTCAAGGAGGGAAACACTGGAGAAGAGTCTCAGTGTTTGCCGTCCTTCTCGAAAGATCGCGGTTCTGTCGATCATGCGCCTTCTGGGTCTCATGGCAGCCGCCCATGTGGTAGTGTCACTGGGCCTTCTTCACATGAGGTGCGTGCAGAGATGGTTCGCGCGGCTTCGTCTGGACCCTGTGAGGCACAGACGGCGCCTTGTGCGGATGCCGGGGTCGTTGTCAGCAGACCTCGACTATTGGAGGGACCGGCGCGTGATAGCGCACGGTGTTCCAATAGGCAGGGTGTCGGCTCACGTCGCTGTCTTCACAGACGCGTCTCTAAGCGGCTGGGGTGGTACATGTCTGTCCCAGGCCGTAGGTGGTTTGTGGGCCGTCGGAGAACGGCGCCACATCAACCTCCTGGAGTTGGAGACGGTGCTACTGGCATTGCGCCACTTTGTACACCTGGTACAGGGGCGCGATGTGCTGGTGCGGTCAGACAACCAGACCACAGTAGCTTACATCAACCGACAAGGGGGAGTCCGCTCGCCAGCGCTTCACCGTCTAGCGGTAACGCTGTGGCGATGGGCTCATGTCAATCTCCGGTCACTGACAGCGCGGCACATTGCCGGCCGTCTGAACGTCGGGGCGGACCTGATGTCTCGGGGCGGGCCTCACCCGGACGAGTGGAGCCTACATCCTCAGATAGTGGCTCAGCTCTGGACCCGGTTCGGCAGAGCAGGGGTGGATCTCTTTGCTTCGAGAGAGAACGTGAAGTGTCCCCTCTGGTTCTCTCTGAGACAGCAGGACCAGCCTCCGCTGGGCGTGGATGCGTTCGCGCATGCCCCCTGGCCGGGGGCGCTGCTGTATGCTTCCCGCCGATGGGGCTGATTTTACCATTGTTGGCCAGGGTGCGGTCAGAGGGTGCATCGGTAATACTGATAGCGCCGGACCGCCACTGGGCGAGATGGTATGCAGAAGTGATGGCCATGACTACTGTAGAACCGTGGCACATCCCTCATTGGCCGAATGCGCTGTCCCAGGCGGAGGGCTCAATTTGCGCACCTCCAGTCTTGGGACGGCCGCTGGTGGCCTGGCTCTTGAACGGCGGAGATTGTCTGATAGGGGACTCTCTCTGGCCGTGATCTGTACGATTCAGAGCGCGCGCGCGGCTTCCACTGCCTTGGTTTACTCTGGCAAATGGGCTGCTTTTGCGCGTTGGTGTGAGGAAAGGGACTTCGCTCCCGAGTCATGCTCGGTCGAGGCGATTTTGGAATTCCTTCAGCACCTGATGGATCATGGTGGCGGTTTGGCAGCATCCACTATCAAGGTGTATGCGTGTGCTATTTCCGCATGCCATGAGGGGTTCGCCAAAACTACGGTTTTCGGGCATCCCCTGGTTAAACGCTTCCTGGCCGGCACGCGCCGTCTTCGCCCTGTGCGTAAGGCTGCGGCGCCGCCTTGGGATTTGCTCTTGGTTCTGGATGCGCTATGTAAAGCGCCGTTCGAACCAATGGAGCGGATATCTCTCAAGTGGCTGTCGATTAAGACCGCGCTGCTCCTTGCTCTGACGTCGGGCAAGCGGGTCAGTGATCTGAGGGCGTTGACAGTTTTTCTCATCACGGGTGATGGGAGCAAAGCTGTGTTGCGCACGGATCCATCTTTCGTTCCGAAGGTGGTCCGGGGCGCCTATAGAGCACAGGATTTGGAGCTGGGAGCCTTCTATCCTCCACCTCATGCGAGCGAGGAAGAGGCCCGCCTGCATTTGTTGTGTCCTGTGCGTGCGTTGACGTGTTACGTCCAGCGCACGGCTGCGGTCCGCACCACCCCCCAGTTGTTGGTTTGCCACGGCCCAGGGAAGGTGGGTTCTCCGTTGTCGAAACAGCGTCTCTCCCATTGGATCTGTGAGGGCGTCGCCCAGTCTTACGTGACTGTGGGTCGTCCTCTGCCTGGTGCTGTTCGGGCACACTCCACAAGGGGTGTGGCCACGTCAGTTGCCCTGTTCAATGGTGTGTCAGTGGAGGACATCTGTGCGGCGGCGACTTGGTCGTCCCCGTCTCCTTTTGTCCGTTATTACCTTTTATCCATGTCCTCTGTCTCTGTGGCGTCATCTGTGCTAAACACAGCCGCCGGTGCGAGCCAGCGTTAGACAGGATTTTTCATGTAGGTGTTCGGCTCGAGTCGCCGGGTCTTCTGTGAAAGAGTCAGAATTGACCACGGCAGGTCTCGCCGCTACTGGAGAACCGGTTTGAGCCGCGGGGTCTTTTCCTGCTAGGAAAGCAGACGTGACTCACTCAGGTCTCACCGGTTCAGCTAAGGTAGGAGCAGGCCCGTCTAGTGACGTTCCGCTCCTGTTTATGTGTGAGGCTGGGACGGGCTTGTTACGGAGTAACCGCTTTGGTCCAGCTCTCGCCCCACGTACCTCTCCTTGCCCTCGGCTGTGATAGACTGAGTGTGGCGGGGTGGGGCCAGTGCTTGGGTCGGATCAACTGTTAGTATGGTCTCGCCTTGGAGCCCTGGCTTGTGTCCTGACTGGTTTTTCCCTTACTGGGGCCAGCAAGAGTGTATGGTGCGGTCGTGTAGCTCCGCTTATGCCAATAGGAGCTAGCCCTGTGGGGCGGAGCTCCACGAAATAGAACGATGGTTACGTATTGTAACCCTAGTTCTATGAGTGGAGCGGAGCCCCACAGGGAACAGACTTGCTGACCCCGCAGTCTGCTCGCTGAAAATTTCGGTTAGGAGCAGATGTGCGGGCGTAGCCCGCTTATACAGTGGTGCACCGGACCTGGTTGGACACAGGTGCGTGTATGTTTTTTTCTTCAGTCAATGTAGCTAGCTGGGTTTCGCTAGCCAATAGGAGCTAGCCCTGTGGGGCTCCGCTCCACTCATAGAACTAGGGTTACAATACGTAACCATCGTTCCCTTCCATTGTGTCCTTGTTCCTGTGTCCTTGTGTTGGTGTCTTGTTGGAATCCCTCCAAGTCCTTGTCTGGGTGATTGTCTGCACCTGTGTCTCGTTATGTCTTGTTGCACACCTGTACATTGTTCCTTGATTGTTCTCCCAGTGTATATTATGCCCTCCTGTTTCCTTTGTTCTCTGTCGGTTCATTGTCAATGTTAGTGCGTGTTTCCCCTACGTTTCCTCCCGGTATTATTTGGATATTAAACTTATATTTTGAACCTGAGCTGCTTGCCTGCCGTCTGCTTTTGGGTCCTACCTCCACCAGCCTCAAACCCTAACAGAATGAACCGACCAATTATGGACCCAGCGGACGATTTAAGACAGGTACCATCGAATGCTTGGCGCTTTGTGGAGGCGGCTGTTAATGCCTTTCGCCTGACGGATGAAAAGATGTTTTATGAGTTGGCTCTCCAGGAGATCTCTAGCAGGCCTTTCTTGGCAGACTCTTTAGCCGGGACTACAAAGCGGTTGACCTCCGCCATCGCCTTGGCATCTGCCAGACTGCAGCCTGATTACAAGCCTGATTACCCCACTGAGTACATTGATCCGGGGTGGTACTGGTCTGAGGGCAAGGAGATGGCAGCGTCTCTCGGACCCCAGGTTCTTCCTGATGCCCCCCGGTGTCCTAAGAGGGCATCCAAGAGGCGGTGGCGTTCCCGTGGCAGCCGTTGCCTCCGCTCCCGCGCCCCGGCGTCTGCGCTCCCCAGTGCCCCGGCGTCTGCGCTCCCCAGTGCCCCGGCGTCTGCGCTCCCCAGTGCCCCGGCGTCTGCGCTCCCCAGTGCCCCGGCGTCTGCGCTCCCCAGTGCCCCGGCGTCTTCGCTCCCCAGTGCCCCGGCGTCTTCGCTCCCCAGTGCCCCGGCGTCTTCGCTCCCCAGTGCCCCGGCATCTGCGCTCCCCAGCGTATCAGATGTTCCCCTGCTGACCAGCGGCCCAGTGACTCCGCTGTCCAGTGTCCTCGAGCTACGGCAACCCAGCACCCCGGAGCATCTTTTGTTCAGCGCTCTGGCGCCTCCTAGTCTCTGCACCGTGGGCACCTCCAGGTCTCCGTGCCACAGACGCCCCCTGTGTTCCATGCCTCAGCAATCCACGGAGTCCCAGCCGCAGCTGTCACCCATCAGTGACCTGCAGTGTTTCCTGGACACCGAGCTGCAAGCATCTCCAGTTCCTCATGTGCTCCAGTGGCCACCTGTGGTTGCATCCCAGCAGCCCTCCAGGACTGTGCTCCAGCAGGCCCCATTGGCTATGCTGTTCCCTGAGCTACAAGAGACTCCTGTTCCTCATGAGCCCCGGCAGCCTTCCATGGCTATGCTCCAGCAGGCCCCCTTGGCTGTGCTGTTCCCTGAGCTACAAGAGACTCCTGTTCCTCGTGAGCCTCAGCAGTCCTCCATGGCTGCGCCCCCACAAGGCCCTGTTCCAGGCCCTGTAGCTGTCCCTGGACCGGCAGCTGACACTGACCCTATAGCCGTCGCCATTGCTGTAGCCATAGCTGTGGCTATTGCGGTAGCAATTCCGGTTCCAGACTCCAACTCCTTACCTGACCCAGTTCCTGTCCCCTTAGTGGTGGCTGTCCCTGACCCCAGCAACCCTGTTAGCTCCAGCCCTGTTAGCTCCAGCCCTGTTAGCTCCAGCCCTGTTAGCTCCAGCCCTGTTAGCTCCAGCCCTGTTAGCTCCAGCCCTGTTAGCTCCAGCCCTGTTAGCTCCAACCCTGTTAGTAGCTCAGGCCCTGTTAGCCCCTGTTCCTCAAGCCCCAATCCTGTGAGACCTACTAGCCCCAGTCCCGTTGTCCCTGTAGTCATCCCATTCTCTGTAGATGACTCGGCCCCTGACCCCATAGTCATAGTCGTAGCTATAGTTGTAGGGGTAACGGTAGCAGTTGCAGGTCCTGACCCTGTCTGCCCAGCTAGTCTCGGTCCCGTTAGCCCTGTTAGGCCCAGGCTATCTAACCCGGTTCAGTTAGGGGATCCGGACTCTGATCACCAAGATACCCCTGGCTCAGCTGCCACGCCAGGCCCTGTGGCCACCCCAGCCCCAGGGCTGGTCCTCTGGCGATCTTCCAGCTCTGTTCCCCCAGACACCGCTCTTCTTGCCCTCCTGCTTCATGGCAGACCACCTGAGCGGTTTCGCCGGCCTCGGGGGTTCCGTCTACGTCGGCAGCCGCCTTGGTGGGTCCGTCTGTGCCGTCGGCCCCCTGAGCGGTCTCTCCTGCGCCGTCGGCCCCCTGAGCGGTCTCTCCTGCGCCGTCGGCCCCCTGAGCTGTCTCTCCTGCGCCGTCGGCCCCCTGAGCGGTCTCTCCTGCGCCGTCGGCCCCCTGAGCGGTCTCTCCTGCGCCGTCGGCCCCCTGAGCGGTCTCTCCTGCGCCGTCGGCCCCCTGAGCGGTCTCTCCTGCGCCGTCGGCCCCCTGAGCGGTCCTGCCTGCGCTGTCGGTCCCTTGAGCGATCCTGCCTGCGCCGTCGGCCCCTTGGGCGATCCTGCCTGCGCCGTCGGTCCCCTGAGCGATCCTGCCGTCGCCTCTGGAGGCCAGCTCTGCTTCCCAGATGCTTCCGCCGTTCGGCCGGGCCTCCTGGTCATCCTCCGGACCTGCCCTGCCCTGCCGTTTTGCTCTCTGGTTGCCCGCCTGAGTCGCCCTGTTCTGCCTCTGGCCAGTTCTCTGGTCGCCTGCCTGGGACGTTCTGCTCTGTCTCTGGTCAGCCCTCTGGCCGTCTGCCGGAGGGGTTCTGCTCTGTCCCTGGTCAGCCCTCTGGCCGTCCGCCAGAGGAGATCTGCACTGTCCCTGGCCAGTTCCCAGGCCGTCCGCCCGAGGCTCCCGGTGCTGTCCGTTTCCCTCCTCCGGGCCCCTCCTCCGGGCCCCCTCCGCCCTCCCTGGTTGGGGTTTTTTGGGCCGTCTGGGATTCGGCCTTTGAGGGGGGGGGTACTGTTGTGATTTGGGCCGGGTCCGCCCCGGCTCGGCCCCTGCTCCCGGTCTGGACCCGCGTTCCTGCCCTGGACCCCCGATTTGCCCCGGACCCCTGGTTCGCCCCGGACCCCTGGTCCACTCTGCTCGCTCCTGGTCCGGACCCGCGTTCCTGCCCTGGACCCCCGATTTGCCCCGGACCCCTGGTCCACTCTGCTCGCTCCTGGTCCGGACCCGCGTTCCTGCCCGGGACCCCCGATTTGCCCCGGACCCCTGGTTCGCCCCGGACCCCTGGTCCACTCTGCTCGCTCCTGGTCCGGACCCTCGCCCCTGCCCGGGCCCCTGGTTCGCCCTGCCCACCCCCCAGATACTGGCCCTGAGCTCCTGTGCCCCCTGGACCTTCCTGGACCCTGAGCACCTCTCCCGGTGACTGCCCCTGCACTGCCCCCAGAGACTATTGTACACTTTGTCACTTGGTTTGTTCTACCTCCTTGTGTGTTTGGTCTTGTGTTTGTTGTCTTGTCTTCTATGTTGGTTTGTGTCCTCCCAGCCCCAGCTCTAGACACCTGTCCCCTCACTAGTCTCACGTCACTCAAGTCCCTCCTCTCCTGGCCCTTTAGTTCCCCCCTCTGCTTCTGCCCAGTCCCTTTCCCTGTCCCAGCCTCGTTCCCCGTTCCCTTCCATTGTCCTTGTTCCTGTGTCCTTGTGTTGGTGTCTTGTTGGAATCCCTCCAAGTCCTTGTCTGGGTGATTGTCTGCACCTGTGTCTCGTTATGTCTTGTTGCACACCTGTACATTGTTCCTTGATTGTTCTCCCAGTGTATATATGCCCTCCTGTTTCCTTTGTTCTCTGTCGGTTCATTGTCAATGTTAGTGCGTGTTTCCCCTACGTTTCCTCCCGGTATTATTTGGATATTAAACTTATATTTTGAACCTGAGCTGCTTGCCTGCCGTCTGCTTTTGGGTCCTACCTCCACCAGCCTCAAACCCTAACACTCAACAGACACCCTGCACACAGCACTACAGACAAGTGTGTTTTGGCTATTGTCTTAGTGTGCGCATTGCTTTAGTGGATTTCCATTTTTCAGGATAAAACATAATGAAGTGAAGAGTAATGTGTCCTACTGTGTATTACTAGTTTAGAGTCCAGGATTACAGTTAACATTACATTTGAAATGTAAATGGTAAATGCTGACCATGTCTTCTCTTCATGTCTCAGGGGTTAAGGAGGGGTGTGGGGGGTGGAGGAGGTGTCTGACTGTATCACTTGAGCACTGTGGACCTGGCGAAATCAGCTTAATTAATAGAGATCTGTTTACCGTATACTGCCGTGCCTCAATCTCACACGCTCAGAATGATGTCAGCCGTGTTGAACAACCATCTCCTTCACCACATGTAATGTAAAACACGCTGCTATGGAAGATTTGAGACAAGTGTGTTGGTGTTATGAAGTAGTTTGACCGAGGGATGACCCCCATGACGTTATGTCCTATATTCTGTGAAGATGTCTCATGCTCTCGGGAATGCTCTTCTGTGTCTCATGGTGCCACAGAGTTGGGCCCCTCTCCCCCTCTTCTAAACAATAACCTTATACGGCCCCTCTCTATATGCCACAGTGCTTGTGTAACCGAGTGAAACTGAGACCTTGTGAGTCCTGAGTAGGTAGCTAGCGAGTTGCTGGTTAAATTCACTCCCCCCAGCTAGCTTCTTTTCATTGGCATAGCTGGTTAAAACAGTGTCTGTCCCATGGGGGACCCGGGTTCGGATCCTACCCTGGAAAAGCGTAAACGCTTGGCTAACACTTGTACGATGAAACCAGGCCTGCATACCTCAACTGTGCTCAGATAGCACAGAAACAGGACTGGAGTATGTCTGTGTGTGTGTGAGCGTGAGTGTGAGTGTGCCTGGGTCCAGGTAGAGGCAGTGGTCGGGGGTAGGGTGGGGGTGGGAAAAGGATACGGACCCGGGTTAGAGTGAGGGGAAGGGGGACTGGGTCCAGGTCCAGGCCTAAGCCAGATGTGGACTGATGTGTGTGTGTGTGCGTTAACTAAATACTACGACATCCACAGCTGACACAGGGGTATCTATCGGACTCAGGGTGGTCTGCGGGTGACAGTGGGGCATCCACTGGACCTGGTTAGAAGGTAGGAGCGAGAGAGAGAGGCACTAGAGGAGGCAGAAAACGGTTACTAGCACGCTGAGCCATTGAAGCAACACATTTCAGAACAGAATAAGCCTGTTTCAGGGCAACCAGCTTCTGTACACAACTTGATATACATACAGTGCATAGCAGGATATACACCAATGTATACAGAGTTTTCACAGGTTGGTTTGAGGCTGCCTTTCTGTGTCCCAAGGTCCTGGCTAGTGATTGTAGGCGAGGCCGAAAAGGTACGTCTTGAGATTTTGCTTGAAGACCTCCGTTGTTTCGGCCCTTCTTAGGCACTCCGGCAGGGTGTTCCAAAGGTTGGGGACATAGAAACTAAAAGCTGCCTCTCTGTGTTTCTTGGTCCTGGCTTTTGGAACTGTTAAGAGTTCAGTACCTGAGGATGTGAGTGGTCCGTTGAGCATGTACCTAACAAGCATGTCTGAAATGTATTCTGGTGCGTGACTGTGGAGAGATTTATAGACTAGTAATAGTATTTAAAAGTCTATTCTAGAGTTGACAGGTAACCAGTGTAGTGATTTTAAGGCTGGTGTGATGTGTGCCCTTCGTCTAGTCTTAGTGAGGACTCGTGCTGCAGCATTCTGTATCATTTGTAGCTTAGAGATTGCTTTCTTTGGTAGGCCTGATAGTAGAGCATTGCAGTAGTCCAGCCTGCTTGTGATGAAAGCATGCATTAGTCTTTCGGTGTCAGCCTAAGAGAGAAAGGGTTGCACCTTGGCAATGTTCCTTAAGTGGTAAAAATATGTCTTTGTAATATTCTAGATTTTCTGCTCCACTACCACTTATTGTTGCTCTGACCACATGTTAGGATGAAGTATTGCAGTTTGCATGACTGTTTGTTGGCCCATGCTACACCCTCCCAATGCGTTTTGTGGAAATCGGTGCAGTAGTTTTCACGTAATCCTGCTGATCGCTGCACCGTATTCTTTCTCTCTTGGCTCCGCCTCTTCAATATTGAAACTCAGACTACTGTATCAGTAAAGTCTATCAGTATAAAGAAAACATCCACAAACCAACTGAAACCCATGAGAAAGGAACATATGGAGCGATAGTTGATGTAATGACAATGAAGTGCAGTGCTGGCAAAGCCGCCAGAAGTCTCCAGCTTTATTTGACATTCATTATCTCATTGTTCATGTCAAACACAGCTAGGAGCAGCAGAGCAGCCACATTAGGCCTTATCTATTATTAAACAGTCAACGGCGATCTAATGGCTGGAAGTTGCTGACACACAGATTCTTGCATAGCCGTGATTTTAAGCAAACCCCAAGCATCAACTGTGAAACAACCACAGCAGATCTCTCTCTCTCTCTCACACACACACACACACACACTCACACATACACGCATAGGCACAAGCACACACAAGCGGGTGCAAACTCTATGTCTCACACACACACACACACACACACACACACACACACACACACACACACACACACACACACACACACACACACACACACATGTAGGTGCAAACACATTCACAAAAGTGGGTGCAAACACATTTGTTGTCACTGCCTTCGCCTCAGCGACTGCTGATGGCGTGTGTTAGTTTGTTCGTTCCTTATTTAACTGGATTCTGCAAAAAGGGTGGAGGGTGTAGCATGGGCCAATGTAGAACCCATTACATTTTGGAACTGATTCGAATCACTGGACAGATACACAAATTGAAACAAAACTTGGCTGCTCATTCTTTTCTTTATTCATCTAAATTGTAGGTCTTCTTCTTGGTTTACCATACTGTCGGGTGGCTGATTGGTTAAGGTTTATTATCTGGAGTAATGTTTCGGTACGGTTCAAATCCAGACCAAATTAATTTTAGATAGATATCAACTTTGTTACTGTTTTCACAAACATGATCAAATCCTGACCAATTCAGCTTTAAATAGATAGGTATTAACTTTATTTGTTGTTTTCGAAAACAATATTATACAATGGATAGTTATTGTTATGTTAATAGTTGGTGAAAAAACATGTTCACAAAAACCAAATTATTTATTCATCTAGCTAAAGCTAACATGCTAGCTAGCTACCGTCATTCGTGACAGGATGGCCATAGCCCTATTTTGCAACAGGCAGTTGAAATAACATGGTGCTGTCAAACAAGCTTAACAGTTTAGCACAATACTCTGATACACATGTTATTGTTACTTTGGGTAGTGGATATTATATCTAATGTAGGAGAAACAAAGCAGAGAAAAAAATTACTGTAGCAAAAGTGACATTTTCTTATCCTGTGGTAGCCCATTACACTGTACATATAAATCACTGTAGGGGTCTCAGTTTGGAGTGTTCACATTATGTGCAAAAAATGCTGACTAATCAATCAATCAAGATAAAGCTAAGGACCAAAACAATTCGATTAAGTTCATCCAATGACTAGTTTTTTCAAATAGTTTTTTAAATTAGTTTCATAGTTTAATAAATGTGTCAACACCTATTTATTATTGAGGTTTTCATGCACCCTACCCCTACTAAATGCACTCTGGGGAAAAAAAACACTGGGACAGAGAGACCATGCTGCTTTCTTATCTATGAATCACTGTCTGATTATTCTATTCACACATTCAACAACTGCACATGCTGATCTATCAGGTGTTGATGCATCACTCGTCAGTATTGCTTCCTTGTGCAACTTGCCCACACTGGCTTCATACCCAGGCCCTCTGATTTTCATTCACATAGGACCACCTGTCATAAAAACCACTACCAGTAACCAAAAAGGTTACTGTTCAATGGTGCAAGTGAGACATATTTATACTGCGTGAGTTTCACCGTTTCAACTCGGTTACACAAACAAAAGGCATTCATAGGCAGAGCCCTGTACTCTCTGAGCACCCTTTCTAGTTAGAATTGCAGCGGCTTTTGATCTGGCTCAGTAAGCTGAGCATACTTCAATTCTTCTTTTCTGAACTCTCCTGTTTTGATTGGCACTGCCACCCTTGGTGCTTGACCATGCATTAATACTGCTCGAACAATCTGAGTGTCGGAGCTCTTGCTGTGGTAATATTACAATTTGAAGCCGAGAAAGATATTGAGATGAAGGAGATGGCTGCCCTTTCGTCAATAAATCCCAAAACAATATGACCAGTGCCTCTATCTGTGGTCTAATATGTTTTGTTTGGATTTACTGATATAACAAGCTATTCTTATTCAGATAACTGAGAGACAACTAGTTTAGTGTGAGTAGGGCCATCCATCTCCTGCTTATTTAAGATTTCTGTACATGCTGATTAGACCGAACTGTCCACTCGTTCCATTTTATGATATTATCTCTCTCTCTGTCTCTCTCTCTCATTCTCTTCCTTTGACTCTGATATTCTTTCAACACAGTGTCATGCTGCTTTTGTTATGCTATCATTCTTAAGAGCTAATTCAGTTTTTCACTGAATAACAATAGCTTTACATTCACGTCAGTTATTTTTACTGTCTGTTGCAGGGTAGAGTGAAACCTCCTCGGGCTTGAATTAATGATGTGACAAGGTCTAGATTCTAGTCTTGATGTTAATATCAGCTCAAACAAAGCTAAAATACTGTCTCTGGCTGCGGGGGAAAATATAAACTTTCTAATAGTCCTAAATTCAGGAAAGATTGACAATCAGTTTTGCTTGGCAAGGAATTCAAGTTAAGAACGTATAATGTCAGTGTTTATAGCTTGGTCACGCTTGCAGCCCTCCTCTGTTGTGCTCTGATTGAATGATTAATACAGGTGAGTCAGGGTTGCATAATTCCACATGCGCTCACCATAATTAACGTTTCATCTGGTTGGAAAAGGGGACTTGTTTTGGTGTGTTTTTCTGCTCAAAAAAACTACTGCACCATAGTCAAGACAAAAGAGTTAACAACAAAACTACTGCATCATAGTCAAGACAAACAGCTAACAACCAAAAACTGTGCTGAACATTGGCTCTAGACCGAGGTAGGGTGAAATGACAGCTTGAGGTCGGTCTGGTATCATGATTGTGTCTATCAGGGTGATGCTTACAGTGTGTGTTGTTGCTGTAGATACGGTACATTACAGCACACTAGAAAACAAAACACTTCTGAAACTAGAAATGGTGTTCAGAGAGCACAGACTTCTGCTAGTAGTAGGTATGGGCGAGGCTGCATAATTAATGAGGTAAATTAGCATAATTAAAGTGTAGTAAATTCATTGGTATGTTAATGAGTCCCCCGAGGGACGCATGCGTTTGTGTGCGTGTAAATGTGTGTGTAAATGTGTCTGAGCCGGCCATTTGCACCAAACTACGTGAGATTCGTGAACATCTGGTCAAAGACGAGACAAATTGGCTGTTACCGAGGCATTGAGACTCTGGAGGGGAGAGGGGGAGGCTTTGCTGTGTTGTTGAAAGAAGGAAAATGGGTAATAACACGTGCAGAGCTGGACCAGAGCCGCACATCTTTCAAGAACAATGGTGAAAACAGAACTGACTGCATTACTGTGTGGTGTTATTGCTGATGAAATTGTTCATATGAACGCATCGCAGGTGCTAGTTATTTGACCGGCCATATGGATGTAATGGATGATATGAGCATCGACCGTATGACCAAATTTAAAAAGTTGATGACTAATGTTAGAGAATTGTGTGGTGATTGGGGCCATCTATTAGAAATGTGTTCTCGTGACATGAAACTGTGTCATAACACTGTCTATGTGCTGTTGAAACATTGTAGATGGCAATTTAACATAGGTAGGGTAGTAGTGTTCTATATGTTTGTGGCTGATCTATGTATATTAAAAATATCTAGAAAAGATGATCTTGATGTCCCAGTGGTTGCTGAATATTTAGCAGAATTTTTGATAAGAAAAAATGCATCCAAATGTGTAGGTTTAAAAAAAAAAAAGCTTGACAATGTGAATTGTGGGTAAAAAAAAAAAGTGGAATAAAAAACAGGTTGTAACAGTAACATTGTCTCAATATTCAGCTTATTATGATTAAGATGGCGGCACATATGAAAACTGTCTATTACGACCCTATTAGCGAGGGCAGTTTTGGTGGTCGGTAGCGTTTGAAGAGGGCTGTGACTAAACATAGTGGGGAGCGTGTATCATCACGCACTGTGGCTGAGTGGTTGTCTGGGGAAGATGCCTACACGCTCCATAGACCGGCTCGTATTAATTACCCCCAAAACAGGGTGGTAGTGTATGGTATCGCACAGCAGAACCAAGCAGACCTCGTGGATACTGTATGTCAATGTATGCTAGTGATAATGATGGGGTTAAATACATGTTAACATGTATAGATGTATTTAGTAAGCATGCATGGTGCAGGCCTCTAAGAAGTAAGTCAGGTGGGGATGTCAGCCGGGCCTTTGAAAGTATACTAGAGTCAGGTAGTGCGCCATGTAAACTCCAGACTGATCGAGGAACAGAGTTCTACAATACAATTTAAAAAAAAAACTCTTAACCAAATATAATATACATCACTTTTCATCAAATAGTGAGTTAAAAGCCTCTGTGGTAGAATGTTTTAACCACACCATAAACGGGCGGATGTGGCGATACTTGAATTCGACGTGAATTCTAAACGCTACATAGATGTGTTACAAGATTTGGTTACCTCGTATAATAATTCAAAACACTCGTCTATTAAAATGCGCCCCTCGGAGGTGTGTATAGGGAATGAGCAGTTTAACACCTTGTAGGGTGTAAATGTTGATAAAGATGCTGTAGTGAAGTTTAAGTTTGAGATAGGGGATATAGTGCGTGTGTCAAAGAAACAAACAGCGTTTGCGAACAGAATTACACGCATGAATATTTCACCATAAACGAACGCTTCCCCCGAACGCTGCCTACCTATATGTGGTTATGATGGAACTATTATAGATGGTACTTTTTATGAAGAGGAGTTACAGAAAATTATGTGGTCTTCATTTTGACCATTGACACGGCACACAACTTCAGGTGTCGCCGGTGGAAATTGTTCCCTGCATTTTCCCATCCAAGCTGTCCTCCTCCAGGGGCAGCCAGCAGCAGTGGGCAGCCTTCGCTCATGGTGCCCGGGGACCAAGTCCATGTGCTCAGTCCAGAAAGCCAGGAGCACAGAAAGGCCCCGGAGACCTTCTTGCTGTGAGGCGACAGTACTAGGGCCACCGTGCCACATGTTTTGGGGTTCAGTATCTTGCTCAAGGTCACTTCGGCACATACCAGGATTTGGGATCGAACCGGGGACCTTGCGATCAACAGCTGGTCGCTCTACCTCCTGAGCTATGTGCTTCGTGCTCCTGAGCTATGAAAAGCAGTCTGGTCCTTTGAGTAATCCTAGTCCAAAAATGAATAAAGGCCCCTTGATTCAGGTCCATTCCAGAATTGAATGGGTTGTTAGTTACATTGCATTACATTACATTACAGTCATTTAGCAAATACTTGTATCCAAAGAGACTTACAATAATTGCATTTAAACCAATCACAGTCGTCTTCGGCGGAGCGGTTGCTAAATTGTTGTTTCACGTATTCTGGATTGAATCTGATTGGGCGGACAACAGATTTCTCCGCCATTGATTGGGCAGTAATAAATGAATGACAAGGCTTATCCCCAAAACCTACATCAGTTGAGTCACACTACAACATACCAATATCAACCCGCAGACCACATGATATTATAAAGTGCTTGCATTTAGCTTGGACCAAAACTGTATAAGACTAACAGTCTCAGTACGACTTCATTTGCATATAAATACACCATATCCTTTTGGAAGAAAAGAGGCAACCGAGAGCAATCATAATTTAATGGCTGCAGTTTGACATATTGTCTATTTCTTCACGACCTGTTAATCCTCAGCGTGATTGTGTTGAGGCGGCCTGAGGTGACAGAGCATGAAGAGAGACAGATTAGCCTCTAGTTCCTCCCTTACACCAACCCACCCCAGTCACAGACACTCCACACAAGCTCCATGTCTACATTCTCATCACACACCCAGGAAAACTGGAGCACTGCTGCTCGCCAACTGGTTGCCCCGTCACTCCGAGGCCCCTGCGGTCGACCGACACGGTCACTGCTCTTCTCTGTCCTGATCCTGCAGTGGTGGAACGAACTGCCCACTGACGTCAGGACAGCAGTCTCTGCTCTTCTTTCACCGCAGGCTCAAAACTAATCTCTTCAAGAAGTACTACAACCATCCTCCCTCTTAAGCACCTATTGCGTTTTAGATTGCTATTCTTGCACTTTGCCTACAGCACTACTGTAGATTAGGCTTTTATTCACTTGTTTTAGAAAGGAGATGCACTTGTGAGTTCTGGCAAGTTGTAGTACATTGGCTTTTCCAGCATTCTTTTCACCCTATCCCTGAATGGTAATGAGTGCAGCCAGACCTTTCTCCAGCGCTGACACAGCACAAACGAAGTGTGGAGAAAGGTCTGGCTATGAGTGAGAGACTAGTATGCTCTATGAGTGAGAGACTAGTATGCTCTATGAGTGAGAGACTAGTATGCTGAGGTTGAGTGTGGTCATAGGGGCGGCTGTGGCTCAGGAGGTAGTGCATGTCGTCTAATGACTGCAGAGTCGACGGTTGGAATCCCGGTTTCTCCTGCCTACATGTCGAAGGGTCCTTGGGCAAGACACTGAACCCAAAATTGCTCCCAATGAACAGGATAGCATCTTGCATGCAGCTACCACCATTGGTATGTGAATGTGTGAATGAGAAGCTATTGTAAAGCGATTCGGATAAAAGCACTATACTGTATAAGTGCAGTTCATTTACCATCATACTGTAAATCCTGAGACTCCTGAGCTCATTAGCTCACAATGGACAGTAAATTTGCTTCAGATTAGATCTGAATCTGGCATCTTTCCACTAACACACCAGTGAGTATGTCCTCACTTTGCTCATAGGCTGTAGATCTTCATTATTACAGTTGCACTGGTCATCAGAATTCTGTTCAGCTTTGTACAGACATTTCTCCTCAACTTGAACTCTTCTTCCCGTGCTGCAGTGCAAGAATAACCTGAAATGCCATACGACTCCACAAATGAACATGCATGTAGCCGACTACTATACTCACACTATACCAAACCTAGGACTATACTAAATCTACAACTATACTAACCCTATAACTATACTAAACCTACGACTACTAAACCTATAACTATACTAAACCTACGACTATACTAACCCTACAACTATACTACGACTACTAAACCTATAACTACACTAAACCTACAACTATACTAACCCTACAACTATACTAAACCTACTACTATACTAAACCTGTGACTATACGAAACCTACGACTATACTAATTCTACAACTATACTAACCCTACTACTATAATAAGCCTGTGACTATACTAAACCTACTACTACCTTCTGTCCAGTGTGTGGTGTTTGGCCTCCTGAGCTGATCTGGGTGCAGCTGTATGGTGCTGCTGCTGTGATTCTACTGTATCTGCAGGCCCCGGCTGTCCTGAGCCTCAATTGTTAATGACTCTCGCAGATCAATTCTTATCGACTGCAGGCCTCCATTATTAGCTTGTAAGACATTACTGGTGTACCATTATCCTTTAATTATATTGAAAGCAGAGTGCCACTGCTGCCGTTCTCTGGTATGAAATCAGCCGGGGCGCTAGTCAGCTTCTCTGATGTAAACAGCCCGGAGTCTTACAGGCATTAGCAGTGTATTTTAATGACATTATTATCAAACAATGGTGATTAATTTGTTTGGGGGCACTGTTTTCAATGCTGATTTTCCTGGGACTTGAGAGGGAATGACACCAATCGAATGCACCCTGTTTTGTTTTATCATATGAGGTGTGCCTCATGGGCTACTTGCTTTCCAACTACTTTAATTTCAAAGACAATTGCTGGGATCTCCAACCTTTTGTTTAATACTTTTCAGTATGCTGCCATTTTATTAATTTGCTCGGAGAGAGTATACCTATGCCCATGATGATGTCACACAGCTCAAATCAGGTTCTCGTTGATAAGCAATAGGTGCTTGGAAGTTCCTGTGAGGATTATTGAAGTTCTACCATTGCTTCTGCAGGAAAAGCCCACACCAATGCCAGCCAGAGTATGTATGGGTAAATACTTTCCATGGTAAAATTACACATGATACATGTTGTCAGTGCAGTTGTTGGATGGCAGTACAGTGGGCTAGTTTGACTGCTCTGAAACTACTCTGCAGAAAGTGCCAGATCTTGATTGTGGATGGGAGTCATATAGCCACTGCTACTCCAACAACATGTGAAATGTATACACCATAAATGCACAAGACATTATTTCCTATCAAATCCATCAATTTAATGTTCATACATTAAACTCATCCACCTGAGTTTATCTGTTGCCCCGCTTCCTGAGCCAAAGTCGAAACAATGAATGGAGGTGAATGGGCGGCTGTGTGCGGGCGACTCTGTGGCGACTGATTCAGGTTCGGTGCACTCCGGGGCTTTCCCCCTGCACCCTGTCTCTCTAGCATGCCCACACGGCCAGCTGGCTTCGCTCAAGCTTTGTTTTAATTTGTGGATCCGCCTCATGATTCGGTTCCACTCCAAAACTGAATGGGTTCTTCCTTGGCCCATACTACACCCCTCCAAAATTGGTCTGGTAGTTTTTGCCTAATCCTGTTTACTAACAGAATTATAGCTGGGGTGGGAGGGGTTGGCCTCTTCCCAGCCCGCTTCAGGGTCCTGGAATTGTGCTGCAACCTGCCCTCCCTCCTGGTCCAACCTGCCCTCCCTCCTGGTCCTGCACAACTCCAGGACCCTGAAGCGGGCCAGGAAGATTGCGGCCGACCCCTCCCACCCCGGCCATAATCTCTTCGAGCCACTCCCCTCAGGCAGGAGGCTCCGGTCCATCTGGACAACGTCCGCACGGCACAGAGACAGCCTTTTCCCCACGGCCATCAGCTTCTTCAACGAGGCCTGTGCCCCCCCCCTCCTTTGAACCCAACCGCCCCCACCCAGCCACCATTGAAAGACACCATCGATAGACACTTGCACATGGCCACTGGACGTACTGTATAGGACACACCGTACTCACATCACACCGCACACACCATACACACACACACACACACACACACAAACACACACACACACACACACACATTACTGTACACTCTGCACACTCACTGTACTGTATATACTCTAACCACACTACTTTTTTGTATATTGTTTTTTCTTAGTTTATCCTTTTTTGCTCTAGCATTTTGTACTCGCTCTTTGCACTGTCCTGTCTTTGCACTGTCCTGTCTTGTCCCTGCACCATGTCCAATGGTGTCTCCATGCTATGCACCATGACTGAAAGCAAATTCCTAGTATGTTGAAAAACGGCATGGCAATAAAACGAATTCTGATTCTGAATCACTCACTCATTCACTCTTCTTATTTGTTTGGGTTTGTTGTTATTGTCCCCCCCCCCCCCCCGCAGACTCGGGGCCGAGGGGCTATCCTTTTACCACCCCGAGCCTGGGTGAGGGGGTCACCCAGGCTATATATCCGGGCACACCTCCAAGAGCCATGTCACCGTTTCGTCATCCACAACCGTCAGGCCGTGCATTCCGTTGGGTGTATGTCGGACAGTCCCGGATGACGTGGTCTGCGGTTTGTTCCTCAGTGCCACACTCGCACGCCGCACAGGATACCAAGCCCCATCTGTGCATCGATGAGCGGAAGCGTCCGACGCTGGTCCGGAAGCGATTAAGCCTCACCCACGCCGGTCTGGTTAAGTCCATCCCAGGAGGGGAAGGACCAGTGGCCGGGTTGAAATCACAGAGTCTGGAGGTGTTTGCCTCCCACTCCGCACGCCAGATGTGGTCCGCCCATCCTGCCTCGCTGATGTTAAGATCTCTGCATTGCTGCAGGAGATCCCGTGTGGCACAAAAGGGTGTCTCGACTTGAGAAATGTGAAAGAGTGAGTGTCTTAATGTAATGCTATGTCATCTGTATTGTACTTTGTTTACTTATTATGTCTGTTGTTTTTATCTGTTACCTGTTTACAGGGACTGCAGATGCAAATTAGCCTAAGGCTAACTCTGGTGCGATGCATCAAATGTTTTAACATTTATGTTTTAATTGCACATTGTCCCTTCCAAATAAAATTGAAATGAAAATGAATGAAATTACTTGAGACGCCAGGGAGGCTCCGCTGTTGCAGTGAGCCTGTCGTGGAGCAGGCAGGTGGTTAGGCTCCACGGCCCGGCAGGCAAGACGTGCTGTGGTTCCTGTGCGGCGGAGGCCAGCGGGCTGGATGCCTGCTAGGATGAGAAGGTTGTCCACAGAAGTGGGACGCAGGTAGGTGTAGATGTTATAAAGGAGGGGGGCCAGGACAGATCCCTGGGGGACGCCGTTCTTAAGGTGTCGCAACCTGCTTCGCTGTTCGCTACCGGTGGTGAGGGTGAAGCTGCGGTTTCGGATGAGCTCCATGATCATGCTGACCATGTGCCCGTCAAGCAGCAGGCGGAGCAGCTTGCAGGCCTTGGTGCCATACGGTGTCGTAGGCAGCTACCAGTTCTATAAAGTTGGCTCCAGCCTTCTTTTTAGCCAAAAAGCTATCCTCGATGTCTTGAGTCATCAACGTGACTTGATCTATGGTCGATCTCCCGCTTTGGAACCCGGCCTGCTCCTGTGGGAGCAGCGTGTCGATGATTGGTTTGACGCGGGCGTAGATGAGACGCTTGAGGATCTTGAAGGGGATACATAACAGAGACTCACTCACTCACTCACACAAAAACATCACTCTCCACCCAGAGGTAAAGCGGAGATAAATGTTTTATTGAGGGGTCCCTTTGACTTTGGACGGTGGATAAATGTACAGTAGATCAGCAGATATACAGTAGAAACATGAAAACTGAGCATGCTTGAGAGTTCCGGTGCTCATTTAAATTTCTTGTCTTTTTGAGTTTTTTTCACAAAATGTTACTTTAAACATATTATTTTGTACTAAATTATCTTTCAAGCATTGTTATTAAGTCAAATGTTAATATTCCAGTGCAGCTTTGTAACTAATTAATCTGGCCAACTTGCCTTATGCCATTGCGGAAATTATATCACTCACAACACGACTAGTGAGATGAGGAGAGAAGAAAAAAACAGAAGGACACTTGGGGAGCGCAGACCTCCAGCCATGATGCATGTTGTTAGCATGTACATTTGTTTAATGTGTGTGATTTTCTAGCAAAGAGAAAGATATATCACAATACCAATGGCAATATAGATCGCAATATCTAAAATAAACACCAACAGGGTTGCCATTGCACACGCCGCAATGGAATTTCACATGGCCGGAAAAAATAAATAAATAAATATATATATATATTATTTTTTTACAAAATTTTGCGGCATCCCTGGACTTGTCCCCCCATGCATGTCGCTGATTGCTATCAATTTAAACCTATTAGAGTCAGCTTGGGCAGCTCATCAAACGTTGCCTGCTCCGGATTAAATGATGAAAAAAAAAAAAAGGGTTGGGATGGAATGTGATTGGTGCTTGGAGACTGGGTCATCCTTTCCAGACCATACTCAATCAATCAATTAATCAAAGCTTTATTTGTATAGCACATTTCATACCCAGAGGCAACACAATGCGCTTTACAGAGAACAAGGGAGGTGGGCATACGACCCACTCTCTACATATTCCAGAGGGAAGCAAAAAAACAGTAATGATACTGTTGATACGCTCGCCACATAACCAGATAAGTGAGCTGTAAAAATTCTTCCCTGACCCCTCTCAACAAGGCGATCGAGCAAGGTCCAGGAGTATGTTTGTCTACCGGCTAAGAACATTTATAAAGCAATACATTACATTACATTAAATTACATTTCAGAGTGAGAGAGGCTAAAAGCATCATAGGAGAGAGAACATTCTACGGACATGCTACGACATCCACAGCAGATACGGGGGTATCTATCTGACTCCGGGAGGTCTGCTGGTGACAGTGGGGCATCCACTGGACCTGGTTAGAAGATAGGAGGGAGAGACAGAGGCACTAGGGAGAGGGAAGGTAGAACAGGGTTAGTAGCACATAGAGCCATACAGACCACACAGATATTGAAACAGGCAACCTGGGGCAAGCTCCTGGAATATATTTGTCTAATGGCTAAGAACATTTAAAGAACAATAAATTACATTAAATTCCATTTTTAGAGCAAGAAAGGCTAAGAGCATCAGGTCCAGGCCTAAGCCGGATGTGGACTGATGTGTGTCTGTGTGTACGTGTGTGTGTACTAAATACTACAATATCCACAGCTCCACAGCTGACACTGGACCTGGTTAGAGGATAGGAGGGAGAGAGAGAGGCACTAGGGGAGGCAAAAAACGGTTAGTAGCACACTGAGTCATTGAAGCAACACAGCTGTCAGAACAGAACAAGCCTGTTTCAGGATAACCAGCTTCTGTACACTACTTGATATACATACATTGCATAGCAGGATAAATACCAATGTATACAGAGGATTCACAGGTAGGTTTGAGGCTGCCTTTCTGTCTCAAGGTCCTAGCTAGTGATTGTAGGCTAGGTCGAAAAGGTACGTCTTGAGGTCTCGCTTGAAGACCTCTGTTGTTTCGGCCCTTCTTAGGCACTCCGGCAGGGTGTTCCAGAGGTTGGGAGCATAGAAACTAAAAGCTGCCTCTCCATGTTTCTTGGTCCTGGCTTTTGGAACTGTTAAAAGTTCAGTACCTGAGGATCTGAGTGGTCTGTTGGGCATGTACTTAACAAGCATGTCTGAAATATATTCTGGTGAGTGACTGTGGAGAGATTTATAGACTAGTAATAGTATTTTAAAGTCTATTCTAGAGTTGACTGGTAACCAGTGTAGTGATTTTAAGGCTGGTGTGATGTGTGCCCTTCGTGCCCTACTGGTGTCAGCTCTTCAAAACGTCTTCATTGCAAGAAGCCATGGTGCTTGAACAAGGTTGGAAGGTTCATGAGACAGTTACAGAGTCGTAAAAAGTAAGTAATTCTTTTCATATTTACAAGTTATGCTGTCACTTGTATCAGACCTTTTACCTTGCAATTATTTCACTCAGTATTGAGACAGTGGCTGTCAGTAGTGACTAGAATTTAGCTAGCTAACCACGTTAGCTCAGCTGTCACAACTAGCCAGTAATTAGCTACTTTTCATTGATTTCTAGCCTAGCAAGTGCACGTCTGCATGGTGAAGAACTAGTGAAGTGAAGCCTGCGAAACCTGCCAGGTAAAAGGTTTATTTTATGATGTTGGTTTGATGTTGTACTATGCTAGTTAAGAAGCAGTTATCTAAATATCCTTGACATAGCCCCCTGGTCCATGGCGCACAGGAGCCTAGTCTCTCTCTCAAGATGCCTCGCCATGACACATGGCCATGACACGTCTACAAAGGATATTAATTAAATAAATACATGGAGCTCTGTGCAAGAGTATTTGTAGCTTACACAATTTAGCCTGTTAACCAATTAGTCCATTAGATGATAAGGTTGTGGTTCAGTGCCCGTGTTTTAATCAAATTGTTCATGAAATAATTGTATTTTATTTTATATGACTTGTATCCTGTGTCTTGTTTATGTATTTATTTTAATTTCTTTTGATATATATCCACTCTTATTGCCCTGTGTACTTTGTATTTCCACTCAGGGTATTGCTGTAAAAGAGCCCTGGGCCCCGTACTACGAAGCTCATTCAACATATCCAGGATAACTTTTCGCTAGCTCGCTCGAGTAAACTGGACAACCGCAATCACGGATAAACGGTACTACGACGGTGGCTATCAACTCGTTAAGTCTACCCAGCTAGTCCAATCTAGCTATGAGCGCGTTCACGGTAAAAGGGGAGGTATTTGCTCGAAATGACCAATCGCACACCTTAGTATGGGTATTCGGACACGGACATGGACAAGGCAAATAATACGCATAACCAAGTTCCGTCCAACGCATTTCACACAAGAGGAGCAATAATATAGAAATATGAAGTATAGGCGCAACACAGTCGCTACTGCCAAAGGCAGGAAGGAAAGCTGGAAAAATACTGCCTATGTTTTATCATTATCCTCCACATGAACACGAGTAGGCTAGATCATTGGGCTATGCCTCTTCTTATGACATGTAAGGCAATTGTAGCCTATATCAATATATCTTATTCTTTCAGCTGAAACTCCTAGACTGGCAGGGGACGCTTAAAGGACAATGTTCGTTTTTGACAACCTGGACCTTATTTACGACATATTATAAGACGTTTGACTCACCGAGATCTCTTTGGTGTAGTTCGGAGGCCTGTAAATTTTAAATCCAGCGCGAGCCAGTATATCCATGTAATGGCGGTGGTGGGGGCAACGAGAATGCAGTTTCTTAAAATCTATTTTCTGCCGCGAAACGGTTGTTTTCATCAATCTGTCTTGATGAATCGCTAGTTTTGCTTACATAGAGAGCATAGGCCTGTTGTGGTATTTCACATGCCTCTGTAATATGATCTTTAGAAACGTCTTTAGACACAAAATAGCTTCCTCACTTGCTCCAGCACGTATGCGCACAGCGTGCTGGAGCAACGATTGCGCGCTGTGCGCATTAGTGCTGGAGCAAGTGAGGAAGCTATTTCGTTTCGAAAGACGTTTCTAAAGATCATGGCATGTGAAAACAGTTATGCTCTATGTAAGCACAACTAGCGATTCATCAAGACAGATTTATGAAAACAACTGTTTCGCGGCAGAAAGTAGATTTTTAAAAGCTGCATTCTCGTTGCCCCCACCACCGCCATTACATGGATATACTGGCTCGCGCTGGATTTATTTAATTTCTTATTTCTTATTTATTTAATATAAATTTCTTCTACAGGCCTCCGAACTACACCAAAGTGATCTCGTGAGTCAAACGTCTTATAATATGTCGTAAATGGGGTCCAGGTTGTCAAAAACGAGCATTGTCCTTTAAATAAAGCAAATGTAGGCTAAAGTTTTTAATAGTTTCAGGTTGGAGTAGACAATGTTAAGTCTCTATATAAGAGGAACTAGAGATAAAACAGGCTATTAAAATGGAAAAAGTGAAGCTTGGGTTGGAGAAGTAGGCTGATTGTCAGGCATTGGTGCTATCGTAATTCAATTAAAATGTAGCTTACTTCTCTTTGTTCCTAGGAACAGGAGGCTAGTCTAATAAATCAACATTAAAGACTTGAAAATTGAATAAAAAATGAGTGTTTTTACTTGGCTCTCTGCATCACCCACAGCCTACACGAAACTGCAGGTAGACTAATAAAACGCTAGCCAGTGCATAGCCTACAGTCTATGACTAAATGCACAAGGCAAAATATGGCTCAAGCAGCTGTCATTCTGCAATTTTTCATATGATATCGAGGAAAGCCAAAGAGGGTTTTGTCGGTTTGTAAAAAGTCTTCTTAAGAACCTCTCGCTGTTCGCGCACAGCAGATTATTGTTTAATTCGCACACTGAAATTCCATATAGAATCTTAACGTCCATATACCTTTTTCCAAGTGAATTGATCGGTCAGCGGGCAGTGCTTCATACGTTTTGATCCATAATCTGGAACTTAACTTGCCCCGGAGCAGGTTAGCTCGGCAGCATAAGTTACCACGGCGATATAGCACGGTGAAAAGTGAACCACCTTCGTAGTACGGATAAACCAAGCCTGAACCTGAAGTAATCGCGCTAACCTGATGTTGTATGATTGATGTTGTATGCCAGTTGAGAAGCAGTTATTCTTGACATAGCCCCCTGGTCCATGGCGCACAGGAGCCTAGTCTCTCTCTCAAGACGCCTCGCCATGATTTGGGCCATGACACTTCTACAAAGAATGTTTGTTACTCACCAAAGTAATGACATTTATCAAACGCTGAAAAATTTAATGAATGAACGAACACATGAAAACATAACCTTCTCCCCCGAACTTTGTCCTAGGCGGAGTTAAAAACAACAATAACAACAAAAAACAAACAAGGATTTAAGATCTGAGTCTGACCAGGGTCTGTTGGTTGTCCCCCGCTCAAGGCTAAAGACTAAAGGTGACCGATCCTTCAAAGTCGTCACTCCTAGGCTAACATCCTTCCATTGGTGCTACGTTCTGTGGGCTCTGTTGACTCTTTTAAAAGTCAGCTAAAGACTCATCTGTTCGGACTAGCCTTTGTCTAGCCTCCTGTGTTTTTTATGTTTCTTTGTCCTTGTTGTTTTTTGTGTTTTTGCCATTGTTTATATTTATTGATGTTTTGTGAAGCACTTTCTGACCCCTGTCTGTGAAAGGTATAAATAAAATTGACTTACTTACTGTATGAATTTTACATCAACGCGTCTGTGCCTTGCAATAAATAATTACTGCATGAGGTCTTGGAATCTGACATATTGATATCGATTATAATAAATGATTCATAACTAAGCCAGTCTCTCCTCAAAGGAATGTTTTGAAGAGAACATGGCCTCTGGTGTACTGCCACCCATGATTCTTTCTGATGCATTCATCCTTAATTGCAATCAATACATTCTTGTATTAGGTTCTCAGGCGTACTTGACAGCCACCATGCTTCACAGTGCTTGCAGGTAATGATCTCTGACAGATGCCAATATGGCCTTCTGCCCTGCTCAGTGGGCCCCTGCCTCTCAGGTGGACGCTGCTACACAAGACCTGTTGAAATGCAAACTGGCTTTGACGCTTGCTCATGCAGGCTGAGGTGAAAGCTTATCGAGCCCCACCGGAGCCAGCCGACCCCGTCAGCCTTCTCACTGCTCTGGGTGTGCGGCGGAAACAAGCTTGACCTCTCGTCTGCTGCTCTATCTGCGAGGGGCGGAGTGGTTCTCAGCTATGATCGTTGCTATATTAATGCCTCCTATCCTCAGCTCAGGCCTTCGTCCTCTTCCACCCACCCCGGGATGCTTTGTCTCCCTGCTTTGTGACAGTGAGAAGGTGAGCAGATCAAACAAGTTCCCTCGTGGTCTTAATGTAACCCTCAGCTCCCGATCGCTCACTGCTGCACAATGCACAATGGGCCTGACCACAATACTCTTTCCATCTTGCTCTCAGATATTTCTCCCCCTGGTGAACTGGCAATCGCTCTTTGATACACAATCGCAGATATATTTCAGTTTCCATGCTCCCCTTTCAACTATTTGCTGGAGAGAAAAGCCTGTTCAGTACTGGCCTGAATTTATTGTAGCAAGAAGTGGTAAGATGGGGCATTTTATTTAACAGATATCCCAAATAAATAGATTTAGCACTTTTTTACATTTTCTTTTTTTAATAATTCACAGACATACAGTATGTGAACAGATCCTATTGTTCAGGTTGTAGTCGATCTGTAAATATTGACCGACTTCCAGTAACCAAATGCCCAATCAATGATAACTGACAAAACTGTATAAATGATGAAGCTTATATCAAAATCAACTCGATAAGTGTATAGTGTATCAGTGACTAGGATACAGATTTGCCTTTGTGAGGCAGCTGCAGAGCATATATACTATTGTTGCACCAGTGTCTATCTGCTTGGCAGCAGATCTGTCTAGAGGTCAGAGCTGGAGAATGGAGAGAGAGGGCCCTCCCTGTCAGAGATAAGAGCCAAGACTGATGGGCCGAAATGGCAGGGAGAGAGAAAAGGGCAAAGCATGTTGGCTTCGAATTCACTGTGAATATTAGAGGGGAATAAGCAAGATCTTCCTTTATTCTGGCACACCGGTAGGAGGAGTAACACTTTAACCTTTAGCATTTTTGGAACAGCAGGAGATGCCTGTTCAGGTTTGTGCAGTGATATTTTCAGCAGGAAGAGAAAATAAAATTGTGGATCCGTCTAACGCTTTCACTCAAAAAACATGATTATACTGGGACTATAACGTGATTATAACATTACTATAACGTGATTTCCAGTGTTTCAAGTCACTGGGGGCTAGGTTGAAAAGCAAGACTCTGGAGGGAGTTGTAAATCAACGGAGGTGTGGTTCTGTCATTTTGTCAGCTACTGTTTATGAAAATCAACTCACAGTCTTGATGGGCATTCTGTTACGGCTCGCATGCCCTCGCCTCCACAACCGCCTCCCTCTCTCCCCTCTGGGCCCGCTGCGCGCTCGGGGCGTCCTACGCGCTCTACCGCACGTCGCATCGGCCCGGGCATACAACGTTCTGACTCGCCGGAGTTTCCCCTCACTGCCGGGCGTTCCCCGTCTCCGGCCAGCTCCGCGGACTCGGCAGTCTCCTCCCTCTCCGATGACGAAGAGTTGGATCCCGACATGCCCAGCACATCGGCCCGTGCGCAAAGACAAGAACGGCGCGCTCGTCTCCGACGATGACGCGGGCGCGGCTCTACTCACCGGTTTCCAATTATCATCACCACACCTGTCCCTCGTTCTGCAATCACCTTCAACCTCTACAAGAACCTGGTCTACACTCCACTCATCGCCAGATCTTACCATAATACTCTTGTGGTAAAGTATAGCCTAGCCTACAATCTCCTTACCCGTATTTTGTAGTGTTTTTTCCCGTTCCCCGTTTGTGATTACTCTCACTCACCCTGCCTCCCCTCCTCATCTCTCCAGTTCCTGCCTGACCCACGTCTGTACGATTACCCCGCTCCTGCCTGACCATCGCCTGTACGACCCCGCTCCTGCCTGACCATCGCCTGTACGACAACCCCGCTCCTGCCTGAACATCGCCTGTACGACAACCCCGCTCCTGCCTGACCATCGCCTGTACGACAACCCCGCTCCTGCCTGACCATCGCCTGTACGACAACCCCGCTCCTGCCTGACCATCGCCTGTACGACTACCACGCTCCTGCCTGACCATCGGCTGTACGACTACCACATCCCCCTTTGTGATCTTATTAAATCGCCCCTCCGGGCTTTACCGTTCCTTGCCTCCTCCTTTCCTGTTGCGCCTGGGTCCCAAAACCGAACTCTAACACATTCTTCAAATAGAAAAGCTAGGTAACACTTTAGAATAACTACCCATTATAAACTACCCATTATAAATCGTTAATTATAAATAATTAATAGACCATCTACAATGGGTTATTAATGATGTGTTAAACATTTGTTAATAGTTGATTAATTTTTTACAACTGTCCCTTATAAATTGCTAATAGACCATCCACAAACTATGACTTACATCATGAACAAGCAATTGGTAAGCTACTAAGTATTTGTCAGTAGTTGATCCACCTAGCTTCCGGAGTGTGCCGAAGTGTCCTTGAGCAAGAAACTGAATCCCAAAACTGCTAATGTGTGGCACTGTGACACAGTACTGTCCCCTCACAGCAAGAGGATCTCTGGGCCTTTCTGTGCGGAGTTTGCCTGGTCTCCCCATGTTCGCAAGGGTTTCCACCATAAAGAGCTCAATACGAAAAACATGCAGAAGAACAGATCACTAACGCTGTCCGTCCCTGCTGAAGACAGACAGGAGCACTTGGTTGGCCCCTGGGCGCGTCCTATGCATGCTGCCTACGGAATGGGGGAAGGACATCGGGATGGGTTACCCTACTAACACACGCAGGTTGCGCAAACGTTCGACATACGGCCGCTATAGGTGACGATTCGTGTGCGCCGCGTGCGGAAATTACGCGGCCATTTACGGAAACGCGAGATCTGCCGTTTAGTAGACGCTACGTAAGAACGACACGTCATTCCGAAGTTGCGGCCGCGTGCAAAGAACGCACGTGATCACGTGGGCAGGAACCTCCGTCATAAACTCACCTGGCTGACACTAGATTAACAGGTATTTATATGACTTGGTCTGCACGTCTTTTTCGCACGGTGCAAATACGGTGCGGCCGCGTGCAAAAAACGTGGGCAGGAACCTCCGTCATAAACTCACCTGGCTGACACTAGATTTACAGGTATTTATATGACTTGGTCTGCACGTCTTTTTCGCACGGTGCAAATATGGTCACTTACTTACTAAACCCTGACCACTGGCTATATTTAGCATTTGCAGAACCACTGGCTATATTTAGCATTTACCAGTACAAAAACGAATTAATGCTATATGGGGATATAGCAGCAAGCATTATGCTACAAACCAATATAAGACTGAACACCATTAACAGTTTAGAACATTTTATTTCACAAAGTACATTACAAATTAAAAGTATACATATTTACAAGGATAAGGTTTACGGTCTGTCACATTACGCATAGCCAGAAAAGCAAAAAAAAGTATGTACAAGCTCTGGCTAGCAACCCATTATCTGCAAAAGTTCTAAAAACAAAAATTAAACAAAGTGCGCATTCTGTGGCAGGCAGACCGGGAACAGACCGTTGTATCCCTCAAAAAAAAAGAGTTAAAATTTACAAAAAAGGCATCCATCCTGGCAGGCTGGAAAGGCAGGTTTAGGGAGACGGGCTGGGGGTCACCCTCATCTGAATCGGTCTGGGCTGAAGAGGTCATCCTCATCTGAATACTCCACTGTGGTCAGGGCTGGAGCTGCGGTCAGGGGCTGGGCTGGGGAGGTCAGCTGGGCTGGAGCAGATGCCTAAGGACATAATTAAATGGCTGTAAAAGCAAGTCGCATACGTTCATTGGAAGCGTGCCATGTCACTGGATACAAGAAAATTAACTGCCTGACATCACATACCTTTTTGCATCGAGCAGGGGCATGTTTCAGCGTCTCCTGCAGCTGGGCAGACACCTCCATCACAGTGGTGCTTGGCTTACAGGCCATAACTGCACCTTTTAACCAAAAATGGAATGGTGTCAATGCACATGGCATGAAGCAAAGACAATGTATTATTTTGCGAAAATATGAACAATCCCTTACGTAATATGACATTGTAGAGGGTCATCTCTTTCAAAGGCTTCTTCCCCCTCTTCCCATGGACGCTGTACACACACCACACTCTGTGTATCGCTACGGCTGACAGCACCCGCCGGACCACATCTGGCAGATCTTTGCCGCCAATTGAACTCAGATATCGTGTCTGCAAAACATAAAGACAATCATTTACTTAAACATTTCCTTACGTCTGAAGGGCTGAAGGGCTTGGGCTCACAGGACCCGGGCGATGAACATCTACTGCCAAGTAGTGAGATGAGCGAATTAGTGAACTGAGTACATGAGTCTTCAGAAAACCCTGAGTTAACCGTCAGTGTGCAAATATGCATAGCCATTTCACCAACATAAACATGCATGCATGTATACCTGCATTGATAACTGGCAGGACAGGCCTTCCGGCTCTGGCACCTGGCATAGCTGGTCTGGCCTGAGTTCTGCCGACCGGCTGCCTGGGCACTGGAACATCTAGTGGAGTAAATAAAATCAGATTAGCTCAGATTAGTCAACTCAAGTAGTACTCTTTTGGGACCGTTGAATGAACTTCACTATATTACCTTCGCCACTGGAGTCAGACCCCCTGCAGACCCGCTTCCTGGTCACTGGAACATCTAGAGGAGTACATTAGCTCTGATTAGTCACTCTTTAGGTTGTAGTTCTCTTTAGGGACTGTTGAATTAACTTAACTATATTACCTTCGTCACTGGAGTCATAGCGTGTGTTGCGATGTCTCTTCCTTGTGTCTTGTTGGTCTTCCATTGACGACTGCCGCTCAAACACCTTCGTCATGGCCCTGGCTATTTCATAAAGCGCTGTGTAGAAAGTACCATAATCAATACATTTCAACCATCTTATTTCCTCTGAATAATTAATAATGATTAACAGTGTACATGAACACAGCTTACGAGTATTGGAGTCCTTAAACACGCGAACTTTGTGGAGTCTCCAGGCAGGATTTGGTTCCACGTTGTTCTTAATGCGTTGGCTGCTTTTGTGTTCCGTCCAGTAACACAAGTTGCCCTGTGAGTGATAACTGTTAGTACCTGCTCCCCTGTACAATCGGAAAACAGCACTCTTATCAGAAACCACATTGGTCGCTTACCTCTTCCCGGAGCCACGACACTGGGACAGCCGCCACAGAACCCTCCTCCAGAAACTCGACAACGCAGTACATTCTGCACAATAAACAAAAAAACCAACTTAGGTTAAACACATAAGCATAAGGACACTATTGGAAAGCAGAGGGGAAGACATGAATAGTTAAACTGGATTTAAAACAATGACCAATTCAGCTATGCAATTCAACAGTAACTTTACGCAAATGGCTACAAAATGGCGACCACTGGATTTAAAACAAGGACCAATTCAACTATACTATTCAACAGTAACTACAAAATGGCGACCACCGGTGCGGGCAACATGAAGCACAAGCCATCTTAGGCGGTACAGGACGCAAATACACTATTGGAAAGCAGAGAGGAAGACATGAATAGTTAAACTGGATTTAAAACAATGACCAATTCAGCTATGCAATTCAACAGTAACTTTACGCAGATGGCTACAAAATGGCCTCCGGCTCTGGCACCTGGCATAGCTGGTCTGGTCTGAGTTCTGCCGACCGGCTGCCTGGGCACTGGAACATATAGTAGAGGTAAATTAGCTCAGATTAGTCAACTCAAGTAGTACTCTTTTGGGACTGTTGAATGCACTTTATTATATTACCTTTGTCACTGGAGTCATAGCGTGTGTTGCGCTGTCTCTTCCTTGTGTCTTGGGAGTTAATCCATTGATGACTGCTGCTCAAACACCTTCGCCAAGGCACTGGCTACTTCATAATGCTCTGTGTGTTCCTCAGCAGACAGAGGTTGTCATGGCTCCTCTTGATGTGCTTGTGGAGGTAGATCTGGGAGGTATAGGAGAATGGGCACTCAGAGCAGGAGAACACCCAAGTCTTGCACAACTCTAACATCACAGCTAGGAGAGCGAATGAGAGAGACCATTAAAAAGGATTATCTCACCTGTAGTACAAGTTCAAATATAGAGTGATTATACGTCATTGTAAATGAGAGCTTACTCTCAATTGATTCACGAGGTTAAATAAAGATTGAATGAATATGTAGCTAGTGGGGGGTTACAACCACACAACTGTGGAGAGAGAATGAGACACTTGGTTCCCTCCTCTACTGGTGTTCATGGCCATGGCCACACACCTGGAATACTCTAACCCTGATTTAAAGGCATAAAAGTGGGGAACACATTCTTGAGACGGTTCCTAAAACTGGAGGGGAAAAAAACGGGAAAATGATCTTCCCTCTCCTCATCACTCACTTCTGCATGGGGCTGAGCTCTACCCTGTCAGCAGTGGCAATACATGGGATAGCGGCTCAGCACACAGGAGAACTGCACAGAGAGGAAGGAGGAGAGAGAAACCCAACAACAAAAAAGGCAAGAAGGGTTAATAACTGAGCGAATCTTGCAAGTTTGCACTACAGGGAAGCAATTGCTCAATTTCCCTGATATTGTGGCGTCACTGGCGTCAGTGATGCGTCTTATGAATCTCACATGTCTACCGCTAACATTAACTCAATATCAATATTCCCTTTTGTTTATCCCGTCTATGGAAACGTATGTGCATTTGTACTTACGTGTGCCTTTATTGATGATCAGGTGTTTCTCCACCTAAGGGCTGGCCAGACAGAACCATCAGAGACCATTGGGCTGAGCTGAGGAGAGAGCGACATGTTAGAGTGTATGTGTGCATATGTATATGGTGCTCTTCTGTTAATACTCATGAGGGCATTCAACTGAACAAGACTCACAGAGCCTGTGGTGCTGTCCCAGGACTGCCCCTGGCCACGCCTGTCCCCGTCTTAGCGCCTCTATTAGTAGTCCACATCATGAGTACCTATTATGCAAAATTTGGATTTGTATGTGAGTGAAAACGTAGTACACAATTCTTTACCCGTTTGACAGAATGAGCAACCATTTCAACAGTTAAGAGTAACATGAAATCCACCAAGATGGCTGCTGTAACAAAATGAGCCAAGATGGCTGCTATAACAAATCCTGCTAGCTAGCCTAGCTCCGTTGTTGGGGCTTCTAGTGTTCTGTTAACGTTAACTTCGGAAAAATGAATGCCTAAAAACAAACACATACTAACGGTGTCGTGGGTTAATGCGAAATCAATGAGTAAGCTAATTATCGCATTTTATTCCAAGCGATGAAACAGTACGAACGTGCAGGAGCTCGCGCGAGCCTACTAGACTCCACCATGCCCGAAAAAGGCTAATCACGTTAGCTGGCTAGCTAGTTAGCTAACATTGGAAAGAGCATCTGCATATAGATAATCATTACAATAGGGTAGCTTGCACATAACGTTGGTGTTTTATCTGGGACGATACCAAAATACATAGTATGTATGTATACATTGAAATTGAGATACTTACAGGATCTGTGTTGTCGCGGGGTAGCGTGTTCTCCTTCTGTCTCAAACGGGGCGGAAGTTTACCGTTCTTCTTCTCCTTCGCTGGGTTTAGTGGCGGATCGCAAACTTTAATGTGCATACAGCCACCTACTGGCACAGAGTGTGTAACTTGTTTGTCTAGTAGCCCAATGCCTTGCATTCTACGTTCAATGCTCAGCGTTCATTGCTCACATTTAGGTTGCAAAATTAGGACTTTATTCATAGGCATATTTTTTATCATTCTTTTTATTAGGCCTAGACTGCAAATCTTTAGTGTTAATATTAACTGTAAATGAGAAATTACACACAAAACAGACATGCAGGATTTCTCCTCATTATTACAATTCTGTAACTGTATGACTTCTAAATTTATTTTAAAACCTAAGTAATTTACAAATGTTCTGACCCACTGTGACACATTTCCAATAAAGTCAGATTGGGACTGTGATCTAACCACATTGTCACGTTATTTAATTACATCGTAGTTACGGATTTAAGCAGCAGTGGCGGCTACGTTCCCTTACAGTGTACTTGAGGACGGCTATTTTGGTTATTTTGCGACTGAAAAGGCAAGTGTCAGCTAGGTGTCAGCTAGGTCCGCTGCTGGTGACGTCGCAAAGTTACCACAATTACACCAATGTGTCCCGTCAGTTTTACGTACTGTGTTAGTAGGGTAAGAGCAGAGAAGTTTAATCGGTGGTTGCTCCAGCCATTTTGTCTGTGTGTGTATCGTCACCTACATCATGTGATGTGCCGCCTATCACACAGTGTGACAAATAAAGAAGTTTGTTGTTGTTCGCTTCTATCTATCCATCCATCTGTGCACTAGTATTAGTAAATGAGGAATAGTTGCAACTTGAGAATGTCCCAAAAATATCTACAACTCATAAACAAATATTAACTGACCTTTTACAAATGAGTTGATAATAATTACTTATCAAATTACTAATATAAAATAACATTTGTGAACATTAGCAAATGAGGAATAGTTGCAATTTAAGAATAACATCCATATAAGGTATATCAACTATTGAATGGAGGGTAAAAGGACTGTAGTCTGGCATGAGCGAGCATGCGACTACAGGACTGAAAAGGGCTAACCCTACTAACACAATCAGGTTGCAGCAATGTTGCAGAAACGTGCAATTTAGACTTTTGTATGGTCCACTCAACGTCAAGTTAAACGTGCATGCAACGCAAACGCGGTATCTGCACACAAGTTGCTGCAACGTGCAGGTCCAACGTGTCTGCAACGTGCCTGCAATGTGTACACAACGTTGTGATTTCCGCGATGATTTCGATGTATATTGCTGCAACGTTGTATACACGTTTATATATTACTTTGTTACGTTGCTGCAACGTGGTCTACACTTCCGTTGGCTACATTTATAATTTGCATTACAAAACAAATCAGCTCCTTGCACAAGCTCCACTATACTTCCTGAAACTCTACAGGCATATTTCTTTACCGTCCTATACTATTGGATAGCAATAGCGATGAATCCGGTGTTCAGCACACCTGATCAATCACTTCCATCCACTAGTATAGGACAGGAAAGAAATACACCTGTAGAGTGTCAGGAAGTAGTGGAGCTTGTGCAAAGAGCCTATTAATGTCATAGTCAATGCAGCAAGCAAAATTATGGTACAAAAGTTATGACAACACCATTCAGTCAAGAACAATTTATTTTATTAAAAAAGTACACAATGTCTGGCCTGCAACATGATAAACAAGTTTAAAAACAAAAAGGATTAAAAAAAAAATATACAAAAAGTTATTTACAAAAAAAGTTATTTAAAAAAAAAAAAATGGCAGGCTGTGCTCAGATAGGCTGGGGGGGGGGGGGGGGGGCTGTGCTCAGATGGGCTGCGGGTGGGCGTCAGATGGGCTGGGGGGCAGCTAGGAAGGAAAGTCTTCCTCATCAGAATGCTGGGGAGTGCTCAGATGGACTGTTCTTGGATGGGCTGTGCTCAGGCGGACTTCTGCAGATACCTAAAGACACAATGAAATGGCCGTAAATACACAACGCACATACATGCACAAAAAAGTGGTACACAATCTTTGGAACCATGCAGTGTCACTGGGTAGGAGAAACCAAAGAAAAAGACATCACTTACCCTTCTGCATTTAGCAGGGGCATGTTTCAATGTCTCCTGCAGCTGGGCGGCCACCTACGCCATCATAGCCTTTGGCATGGAGACCATCACTGCACCTTTAAGTTATCAAGAAAGGTAATGGTTTCAATTCACATCGGTCATGGAACAAAGACGATGTATTAAAAAATATTCAAAATATGAACCATTTCTTACGTGTTAGAACATTGAAGAGTGTCATACTCTTCAGTGGCTTCTTCCCCTTCTTCCCGTGCACACTGTAGGCGCTCCACACCGCATGTGTGGCTACAGCTGACAGCACCCGCCGGACTGTGTCCGCCAAGTCTCTGCCACCAATGGCACCTAGGTATTGTGTCTGCAAAACAAAGACAGTCATTTACTGTACCCTTACCTGCACTGCAAAAATAAGACAAAGTTCCGCCCTGCAGACACTCACCATCTTCCTCTGATGTTCCCGGTCCTTCAACCTGGCCTCACAGACCTGCAGCTCCTCGTCCGTTTGGGCAGGGTTCAGTACATCCAGCACTTCTCCCTGGGCTCCAGACTCCACAGGCCACGTGCTCTGGGCCAGTTCCCTCACAGTCCGTGCAAGCTCACGGAGTTGCTCCCGCATCTCTGAGAACTGCTGATGTACAGACCTCTGGAAATCTAGATAAACACAGATGTGGCTATAAGTACATTGACATAAAACTAAATGAAACTCAAAATATATCCCTGCATGCAACATGAAGTAGTCCCATACCAGCATCTGCAGAGCAGCATCGATTAGGTAGAGGGTTACATGGAGTCAATGGTGCTGGAGCCGTTTTATTGGGCGACGGCATCACAGACCTAACTGAAAAACAAAAGGGATAAAGGAAAGGGATTAGCAGGAAACTGTATGGTGTTGGCAGCATGCTTTGGCTTCTGGCATTTGAAGGAAAATAAATTAAGACATTAACAGGTAGACATCAAAACACCACAGCAGTACATGCCACTCTTACCTGGTCTGGCTGGGGTGCTATACATGAAGCCTGGGCTCGCATGGTTTTCGCTCACAGGGGATGAGCTCGGAAAATCTGCAAGATGAGTAAATGGTATTCAATCTAAAAAAGCCAATCACAGAGCTAACTGAAAACCTAAAGGGATTAGCAGGAAACTTTATGGTGTTGGCTTTGGCTTCTGGCATTTGGAGGGAAACTAAATAAAGACAAGACAGGTAGACACCACAGCAGTACATGCCACTCTTACCTGGTCTGGCTGGGGTGCTGTAAGATCTGGCTGGGGTGCTATACATTGAGCCTGGGCCCCGCTCGCCCACATGGGACAAGCTTGAAAAATCTGCAAGATGAGTAAAATGGTATTCAAAATAAATAAAAAATAGTCCAACTATCAGTGTGCAGTAGGCATAGACATTTCATTTCAACACAAACATGCAGTTTCAGTTTTAACAGGAACGCCTGTTTTTGACTCGAACTCCAACAATATCCACCACCGATACTACTAATGTGGCAAACAAAGCTGCCTCCATCTTTGTTTCGAGCTAACGCTATTGTCCGGTAACCCGCTTACCTCGTGGGTGGCATTGTTCTCAGTCTCCCACTTTCCAGACAAATGGAAAATATATAAAGCATTATCTTGGCTTCGCCTTCACTGTTGCCTATGTAATATTAGCCTAAGATTCGTGATGTCCTTAGAAAGCCTGACACGAGTGAGCTCCCAATGTGAGTCTCAAATTCAGCAGAGTCAAACAACAAACAATTCACATGTGCAGCGGCCATTTTAGAGTAACGTTAACTAACACAAACTACCAGCTCAGACCTTTCGCTTGCTTATGTTTCTGCAAATGTTCGCGGCGAACACAAAGCCAGCAGTAACAGAAAAAAGGTTTGCAATAGTTTGTCGGATTATTTGCAATATTGTCTAAACGTTAGTCAAGTTCGGGCCTTGACTTAGCTAGCTAACACTAGGTAGTGTGCTAGCTAGCAATAGCTAACGTTAGCTAGCTATCATTAGGTAGCGTGCTAGCTAGCACTAGCTAACGTTAGCTAGCTAGCATTGGGCTTCCAATTCCTGAACTTAGTTTAGCGTGCAGGTTATGAGTTACTTCTGTTTACTTAAATTATTACCGGTAAGTAAACAAATAAATAGCTAAACCAACAGTCAAATCAATGTAATTTGATGAGGAAAAAAACCCCGAGGTAACTGGTATAACTTACCAGAGCTGAAGTGCGCACCACACTGTGTTTGTTAGTCCCCAATCTGTTCTCTTTATGGCTTTAAACCACAGCTTTCGACGGTTCCTCTGAAAAGGGTGACATCTCGAGGGGATGCTGAAGAATCTGAGGCCATCATCTTGTCCTTTTCTGTTTGTACAGTTCACAGCACAGCAGCTTTGAGGCATAATTAGCTACATGAAACGAGTAGCTAGCGAGTTCGTTCCTCGTTCGCTCGTTCCTTTTTCCCAAAGAGGCTGCGTGCTCGCTCTGCTGTGACGTAGGCGGCGAACCCATCTATAGGGAGGGAAAGTGATCTCATCGCCCCCTAGTGGAAGCGTTCCATAATGCCGAGAGAATGAATGGGTTTTCTCGACACGTCTTTTGAAAAATGATATCTTGGTCGACACCGAAAAGTTAGAATTTTTTTTAATTAATGAAAAAGCATTCAATTTATAACAAACAGGGAAATATACAATCAATAACATTTCTAAGATGCGTTATTAACCTCAACATACAGTACAATATGAAGGATATAAGCGAAAATTAAAAAAAAATTAAAAAGACAGGAGCAGTTTGGCAAAGAATCCTGCCTACTTTAACTGTGAACCAGCAAGCAGTGACGTCACGGGATAGCCCGATTGCTAGCCTAATAGGACTTTAATCCAACGTCACTGCAACGTTTATTTAATGACGTTGCAGGGACCCATATTGCAAATGTTTCTGCAACGTTGCAGAAAAGTCTAATTAGACTTAGGAGGGTAAAGTTATTTTCGACCTTAGATGGACGTTGTCACAACATCGCCTGATGGTAACGTTGCAACTTACCTAAGTACAACTTATGTGCAACGTTGCTGCAACCCACTGTGTTAGTAGGGAAGTGAAATGTTGCTGCCGGCTCCAAGGTTATGGTCATTACAGATGAAACTCTAATACTCAATTTACAAATGACAATAAGGACCATTTCTATACAGTATGTAGACAAGATCAGATAAGTAGGGTACCTCTTTTGTCAACTGCTTGACAGCTGTGTAGGCTATATAGCCTACTTTTTTTTTTCTATCACGTTGACATTTTGCCCTGTTTGCCTCACTATGTTTATGCACCAAGGGAAATTCCTCGTAGTAGGAGGCCTACTTGGCTGAATTAAAATCAGATTTTGATTGCCTACGCTGGATTCGAAATGCAGTCCTGTGACTTGTTAACGCAACTGACACAACCCCATCTAAACCATTATGCTATCGAAAAGCTGGCGAGTCGTGTGCGCGAATGACTGGTGTTCATTCAGAGAAGTGACATCTGCGCACGACCCTAGAGTTGCATATCCTTATATGGGGCTGGCGGGGAGTTTACCTATGCTAATTCATGTGAGCGGCCACGAGCTTTGAACTTGAGAAACCATGAGATTTGCAGGCAGGTGCGAACTCTTCCAGCGGTTTACGAACACGTCTTGAATCAGACGGGAGCTTTCCTTAGAAACGTTCTTAAGAAGAAATTTAAGAACAGAACTTAAAAAGATATTGGTGAATGAGGCCCATTGTCTGGATTGGTGGACCTAGACTTCGTCAGGGGAAGTTTAGCTGTCCAAATCCCTCAGTAGATTACCTTCTCTGCTCCCTCTCCTGTCATGGTAATCATCCTTGCTGGTGTTTGACAGGCGATACAGTCTGGCGTTTGACCTCTAAGTGTCTCCCTTCTCATGTGTGAGTGTGAGCTGACAGCAGCTTAATGCCAGTATGTACAGTAGGTCTGCCTGCCTGCCAGACTGCCGAGGAAAGAGAGAGAAGAGAAAGAGGAGAGCTGCGCTGGAGTCAGTTGTCTCCACCAAAACGTTGCATCTATCTATAGTGCCAGGCTCTTCAGCTGTCACCGAATCTCCTGCACTCTTTATAAATGTCCTCATTTATTTATTAAAACCTGTCTTCAGTACCTCCATCTCCACCCAGTTCCTTCATATCTTCATAAATCCTTCTCCCTGGCCCTATCTCATCTGTCCTCCTGCAGTCTGTTTCTGAGGGTTCCTCTTACACTTGGGTGGAATTCACTCACCTGGAAGCTTCCTGCATCACTCCTCTAAACATTGTGCTTCCTGCATTTCAAAGCACAACTGAAACTAGAAATGTGCAATTTGGGGAAATTGCAAGTGTGGTTGCCCATTCTGTCATTATTACGTATTGTTGGGTGTGTGTATGACGCAGGGTTTCCGTTAGAGAAAATCGGTACCGGTCAATGTGTCCGGGAAGATGAGACTTTTCCGGACAAACTGGAGAAATTCCGGTCATTATATTATAATATAATATTAGGCCTATTATAGGTGTTTGTCGCAGTGATCAGCCGTTGTGTAGCTTATATATGCCATTTATTGTCTTATTTCGCATCCGTATGATTAAATGTGTGATAGGCTGTCATGATTCCATGCGCTAGGCCTATACAGTATGTAATTGCACAGCCACAAAAATAGTCACCTTTGAATTGCGACTGTAGGCTAGAACATGAATGTTTATTTCAATTGCATGAATCGGATTTGAGGATGTAGGCTAATTGGTTTGGGATTCGCGACAGTAATATGTGTTTACTAATTTCTCTTTCCAGTTTTAGCCTACCCTTTTTATCAATAAAACAGCGTCATTATAACCACGGACATCGCAGTAGGCTATGAGGATGAGGAGGATATAACTGTAGAGAAACAACTGATAGGCGGGCTGGGCTAAATAAAGAAATGCCGCAATGCATGTCTAGACATTTTATTTAAAAGTGCAAGATGTTAGGCAACATGTAGGCTTCTCGTAACATTTTAATTTAAGGCCTACGGCTTAGCCTAAATAAAGTGTAAGAATAGGCCGATGCATTTTATCATAGCCTCATAAAATAGTCTCAAATTAAAACAACAACAAAATCATTTAGAAGCCTCGCTATTAGCCTATTTCTCCTTACGGCGCTTCTTCGCAGCAGTGAAGCTTGCAGATGCCGACTTGAAATCGAAGGTACCAAGTGTCTCTGCACAACTTGCAATGCGCATAAGCCGTGTGACTTTGTCCTCTCCAAGGCGACTGTGATGCGCTGTTTTGATTCGGTTCTGCAGAGAGAAGCCTCTCTGCTGGCACACTGGACACTGGGATCACGGAGGCTATCTTGGCGAGTGTGGCCCACTCGGGGTAGAGTTCACGGAAATCTCGGATGAGGATTTCACATGCGGTTGAGAAACGCAAGCCTCCATATCCACGAAGCGCTGTCATTACCGGGATGGCATCGCGTTGCACACTTGTGGCATCGTTAAGAGGGGCTGTGGCTGGTGCTGGCACGTCCTCGCTGGTCATTTCTTGGCCAAAATGACCAATGATGGTCCGGATGGCCGGTTCGGCATATTCTTTAAGCACTGTGTGGGATGGACGGAGTGAATGATAATGAGTGATAGCCTTTTTAGTAGGCTACAAATATAGTGATTAACTGAAAAGTAGTAAGGTTTAAATGTTATCCTGTTTTCATTACTGTTGTTATTAGGCTATAGCGTGGTAATTATTAGTTATTATGATGAGTAGGCCTATGCCTACTATTAGCCTAAACGATCAGCGGCCTTGCTATAGGCTACATTTCCCAATTTAGCCGAGCATTTTAGGTTATTCAAAAGGGATATTTAATTAGGCTAACTAGGCTAAATGAAATAGGCCTAGCTTCTACTTACCATCTTGTGTCTGTGGGTATTGGGAGGGGTTCAGAAGGATGTCAAAGCTGTTCATTACATCTAGAGAATCTTCAGGGAATCGCTCGTGTAGGGCATCTATTAGATGTGGATGTAGCGTGCTCGGGCATTTTTGAACGCCTGAATGGACCGGTCACCTGCATGTGTCACTTTGACATCCTTGTACAGGCCGTCTTGGCAGTCTGCCTGGAACCGCTCTTCTTTCGGACCTGGGGCATCTCGTAGCTGTGTTAGTGCTGCTACGGATGCGTGAACCATTGGTCGGATCATGGCCAGATTGACATCATCTTTCTGGAAAACCAAGTTCAGTTTGGTCATCACCGGTAGCACATCAGTCAGTGCGTGAGTCCAGGCGATGAAGTTGTATGGCTGGATTTGACCCAGGAGGCCATGGGCTTGGGCATTTCCTCGTTCAGCCTCTTCATTTAGCTCCATCACCAGAGCAGGCCAGTTACGTTTGATACCCTCCACTGCCCTGTGCAAGGAGAGCCAGCGGACGGCGCACGGCTGCTTTAGGCTCGTCATGTCTTCATCACTGAGAGCTGCTGTCACCTGACGGAGACGATTGGTCCTGCTGGCTGAGTGCTTGTAAAAAGAGTACACAGACGCAGCTGTGCGCTTGTAGGCTCCTACCTGGTCCACCGCTTTTGCAGCATCTAGGGCGGCCAGCGCAACTCTGTGGGCACCACAGTGCACCTGAATGGAAAACGCACTCTCTCTCTTCAGAAGAGCACCAACTCCAGCACGCTTCCCCATCATTACACTGGCACCATCTGAGCCCAGGCCAATGACGCGGGACAGCTCCACACCTCTCTCACCGATCACCTCCACCACTTTATCAAATATACACTGTGCGGTTCCGGAGTGCACATCATAATTACCTTACCTTACCTTACATTAATGTCTCAACTCTTCCGTTTATTTCCAACTTCACGTATATAATCAGCTTCTTGTCCACGGTGATATTTACTGTCTCATCAATTATAAGTCCAATGAAGTCACTCCCCTTTAGTTTTTCATCCAGTCCATTAATCACAACGTCTTCCAGTGCCTTTTCCATGTCATCAACGGAGTCGCTGTGCCGGTAAATGCCCTCACTCGAGACAAAATCTGGAGCCTTAACTGCTTTCAGTAGCTCGGTCAATCCTACATACTGATGACCAGCGATGCAATTTTTCTCCATGTGAAATGCAACTTGTAGCTGAGAGTGCAGCTTCTTGTTAGCCGTTTCGCTAGCATGATCACTGTGGGCTTTCATGGGGGTTTGCTGTTGCCTTAAACTGACCGCCAATACGTGGTCACTGCACCGACTGTGATCAGTGAGAGCTGATATTCTCATGTTTGTTGCTCCTCTCGTGAAGCCATTCTTTCTCCCCGATTTCACGCAGAGTGAGCAGAACATTTTGTCTTCACCATCTAAACGCAGCCAGGGGAACTTCTCTTTCCATTCATCCCGGTATCCTCTGGGTTTTGAGGGTTTTTTAGCTGGAGGAGCCACGGCATCAGTCGCCTCAATTTCTTCAGATTCAGACTGCATCTTCTCCTCATCGTTAGAGCTTGAGCTTGGTTTCATAAAGTACGTTTTTATCATAGTCTGTTTCGCCATTTTCGCCTCGATCGGGCTCCCTCTCACTTGCTATGGTGGCCCGCTAGCCTATAGGCAGGTTTATCTTACGGCTGTTTTTTCATATAGGCCTAGCCAATAGTCTACACATTAATAGAACAAAATGAATAGGCCTATTCGTTTTTTTTATATTCAAAAGTAATCATAATATGTGGAAATTAAATTCTAGCCTATTGTAGACCCAATAACTATACAATTAGGGGGAATTATTTTGTCTGGACATTATGACCGAAGAGATTTTAATATTTCGGACTTCAACAGATTTTTCCGGACAAAAACCGGTAATTACCGGCTAACGGAAACCCAGGTATGGTGTGTGTGTGTGTCTTGAGTGTGTTCATGTGTGTGTTGGATGTTGTGTGCATGCACTTGTTGTTCTTCGGTAACTAGGCCTTAAGGTTTCCGAGATAAAAATATTTGAACTGGAGATTTTCCCTATTCCCATTCAAGTCAATGGGGAATTATAATTCACTAATAAATTAATATAAACTAGTGCTGCGAGCAGCAGTGAGCGGGCCCTCGCACCCCACGCGGGTCGGGGTGTGGCGCCGTTAGTGGGTGTGCTATTTCGGTGTCCAGTACTGACAGAAACTTCCTGTCACCAGTAGGTGGCGCTCTAAGCGTGACTCAATACCGAGGCATAGATGTGTTCAGGACAGTACCTTGATGAAGCGTGAGAAATGTTGTGTAAATCGGACAAAGTATGTAGGAGTTATGAGGACTTCCTGTAAGCAGTAGGTGGCGCTGTAGGTATGACGCAATACTGACCTACAGATGTGTTCAAGATGCGACCTTCATCAAGCATGAGCAATTTGGAGTAAATCGGATAATGTATGTAGGAGTTATGAGTACTTCCTGTTTCACCAGTAGGTGGCGCTGTAAGTGTAACTCAATACCGACGCATAGATGTGTTCAGAAGGTGACCTTCATGAAGCGTCAGCAATTTGGTGCAAATCGGATGATGTATGCAGGAGTTATGAGGACTTCCTGTTTCACCAATAGGTGGCGCTATAAGTATGATGCAATACTGACACATAGATGTGTTCAGGACAGAACCGTCATGAAGCGTGAGATATATCGGACAAATCGGATAATGTATGGAGGAGTTATGAGGACTTCCTGTTTCACCAATAGGTGGCGCTATAAGTATGACGCAAGACTGACACATAGATGTGTTCAGGACAGAACCGTCATGAAGCGTGAGATATATCGGACAAATCGGATAATGTATGGAGGAGTTATGAGGACTTCCTGTTTTACCAATAGGTGGCGCTATAAGTATGACGCAATACTGACACATAGATGTGTTCAGGACAGAACCTTCATGAAGCGTGAGATATATCGGACGAATTGGATAATGTATGGAGGAGTTATGAGGACTTCCTGTTTCACCAATAGGTGGCGCTATAAGTATGATGCAATACTGACACATAGATGTGTTCAGGACAGAACCGTCATGAAGCGTGAGATATATCGGACAAATTGGATAATGTATGGAGAAGTTATGAGGACTTCGTGTTTTATGGCGAAATGTCAAACTTTGGCGGGGTGCCGCGGCAAGGCTGTTTGGTGAAAACTAAATTTTTTTGATAACTTTTGATCACAAAGGTCTTAAGATGAAGCTGACCGGATATGAAGTTGATCGGATGAAATCTGTAGGAGGAGTTCGTTGAAGTACGAGGCATGGAAATGGTCAAAACACGGACAAAATGGCACATTGAGAGCAAAATGGCGGACTTCCTGTTGCATGTTGGGTATAGCTCTAAGAGACATTTTAGTGTGTCTCGATGAACTACATATGCCCACCGAATTTCGTTCGCCTACATCAAACTGGAAGGTGGGGCTCACCATTTTAAATTTTCCAGGGGGCGCTCTTGAGCCGTTTTGCCACGCCCATTTCCGTCACCCATGAATTATCAAATTTTTCACCGGGACTGATGTATCTGCAAAGTTTCATCCGTTTTCATCGATGTTTAGGCTGCCAAAAAGGCATTTGTTTGGGGAGAAGAAGAAGGAGAAGGGAGAATAATAATAATCCTTCGAAATACAATAGGGCCTCGCACCGCCAGTGCTCGGGCCCTAATTAAACTATCAAAGATATTGCTTAGCAATGAGGAAGCACTTGATTCCCGATGAAGCCGGTCGATTTGACATTTGATTTGATGTGTGTGCCGTGGGAGGAGTAGCGTGGCAAACTTTTGGGGTTGCTCTAGATCCAAACCAAGCAAACAAACTAAAGTCGACCAAGTACTAGAGTGTGTTGCCCTTCGGGGAAACCACACTAACTAGAAAGTACATTTCCTGGAGAAAATGTGAGGTGGACTAGCTGCTGCAGCTGTATATAACAGCTACTGCTAGTACTACTACGGACCGGGCAATCTCCATGCACCCACTGGCGAAGACCGTGCGTCTCTTGCCCACTCAGGGGCTGAATTGTGCCGTCCGTGGTGTGGACAGTGGCGTGGTGGCGAGACTCCGCCCCCTCAGGTCAGAGCTGGTCGGGGGCAGTGCAATGACCTCCGGGCAATCTCTATGCACCCACCGGCAAAGACCATGTGTCTCTAGCCCACTCAGGGGCTGAGTTGTGGTGCCTGTGGTGTGGATAGTGATGTGGTGGTGAGACTCCAACCCCTCAGGTCAGAGCCAGTTGGGGGCAGTGCAGTGACCTCTGGGCAATCTCCATGCACCCACCGGCGAAGACCGTGTGTCTCTAGCCCACTCAGGGGCTGAGTTGTGGGTTCCGTGGTGTGGATAGTGGCGTGGTGGCGAGACTCCGCCCCTTCAGGTCAAAGCTGGTCACGGACAGTGTACCCCTCTCTGGGCCGCCCACTTTCCCCCACCGGTGAAAACTGTGTGTCTCTAGCCCACTAAGGGGTTGAGTTGTGGTGCCCGTGGCGTGGATTGTGGCGTGGTGGCGAGACTCCGCTCCCTCAGATCACAGCGGGTCGAGGGCAGTACAGTGACCTCCGGACAATCTCCATGAGCCCACCGGCAAAGACCGTGTGTCTCTAGCTCACTCAAAGGCTGAGTTGACGGGTCCGTGGCGTGGTTAGTGGCGTGATGGCAAGACTCCGCCCCCTCATGTCATAGCAGGTCGCGGAGAGTGTAGCCCTCTCTGGGCCACCCACCTGCCTTCATCAGTGAAGGCCATGGCCGTGTCCGAAATGCATACTACCTGCTATATAGTAGGCGAGATGTAGCATGCTACATCAAAACTGTGCATTCTGTATCTCGCCTACTATATAGTAAGTACTATATAGCAGACGAAATTGGTGAAAAAATGGCCGAAAATGTAGCATAGTCCAGAGCATACTGTTCCGGAAGTCGAGACATGATATGTCACTGGGCATATGTATATAGGTGGGGTAGAAATGACATTTCGAAAATGAACGTCATGATAGCTAGCTGCTAGCATTGATCTCTGTAGTGGACGTTACGTTAGCTAGCTAGCCCAGCTAACATTAATAGGCTACTAACGTTACAGGTGTTCAGATGGCTCTTGCTCAAAATGTATTAATGTCATAGCTTAAATGTTAATATAGCTAGAATCAAGACAAACAGACTAACATTTTCATGCATTATGACCATGATTGCTTAAGAAATGTGTAAGAAATGTCGAAATAGTGATGAGTTGTTAAATGGCTAACCTTTACTTGACGTTGTTTAAACAAATTAAACAATTTAAACAACTGTTCAACAAGTTCAACTGTTCATATATCATATATTAATATATTAGTATTCATTGTCCCATAATACTTCTGGATGTATTGTATTACAGGGACCAACGACCACACCAGGGCCGATGATCCTCTGGAGGACGGCCAACTCCTCCCTGTTTACGGTGTAACCGCATGGGTGGCCCCCATCGCCTCGTCCAAGACCCCGTACCACTTCCACGAAGCGGCTGTGGCCTCCCCTCCCTCTGTGTTGACCCCAGTTCTGGGGCTCTTTAGGTCCTATGAGGTTAGATAACGCTTTTCTAGTGTCATACAAACTGTGAATCCCTATCAATATCTTTGCTATCATGTAGTCTATAGATCAAAATCACCTTGTACATGGCTACAAGGTTCTCCCACTTGTGCTTTATGCAGGCTGCCTCTGTCTTCCCCTGCAGCCCAGCTTCTAAGATGTAGTTCCTACATAAATCAATATCCAAAGTAACCAGACTGCTGGATTGCTTCTGAACAACAATGCATACGTTAGTTAACTTACTACAAGCCTTTCAGCACGGCGTTTCTCTTCCCCGTAAACAGGGAAGAGTTGGCCGTCCTCCAGAGGGGGGATCGGCTGATGTTGAATGGGGGAGAGAGAAGGCAGAGATGAAGGCTGTGTGGATGGAGGAAAGGGGGTTGTTTAAGGAGAGGGAGGACTGGCTGATGTTGCTTCTAGAAGCCTCAGTTAAAAATTAAACTTATCTTGTTCCATTATTGTTTTTGTTATTTTTTATTAAATGTATTTTCTTGAATTAAATCGGTCTTTGTGTCTCATTCCTTGTAATGTATTCTCAGTCAAAGGAGAACAAATGTCACTCTCCCTAAAACCAGTCATTAGAGTAAAAGAACATTCCTAATGGACATTGTAGTTTGTAATTAGCCATAAACGGAACACACATGTTGGTTCACAATGCTTCATTGGAATTATTCAGAGACGGTTATGAAAGCATCACTGTTTTTCAAATGTGTCTGACTAACGATTACTTGATAAGGGAGTTACATGTCCAAAAACATTAGCTTTCCTTGCAAAAGGTACTGACAGGAGACGTGACGAGAACGCTGATCTGTTGTCTCCCCCAATTTTTTTTTATAAAGAACTGATTACTATGAACAGTGCTAAATGAAACACATACATTTAAATACAAATACATTTAAACAAATGCCTCAAGGCTGTCTATAACCAACTGATTGATGTTTAAAGCCTCAAGGCTGTCTATAAGGAACAAGGCAAAGCACACTCATGAACTGATAGACTGACTGACTGACTACTTATGGCAGGATGGGGTAGTCGTGCTCACCAAGAGCTGGAACCCAGGCTGCTTGTGCTGGTGCCGATGCTGCCGCTGCAAAACGCTCTCTGAGGCCATCTCCAGGGTTAGGATGATCTGCAGCAACAGGACCATGGCCACCATCAAGGTCTTCAACCTTTAAATGGTTAAATGCAATTAGGCCTACTGTAAGTCGCTTAGCAGACACACAAAAGTGTCTGCTAAATAAATGACTAATGTAATGTTGGACAAAAGTGTCTGCTAAATGACTGATGTAATGTTACCTCCAAAGACTAGCACCTGTGTGTGAATGACAAGACCATTGTAAAGGGTGAGTACTGAGAAAAGCTCTAAATGCAATGAATTATTATTATTGTTATTGCTATTATTAGCACATCCATGGTCTTGCCCCATCCTCCCTGACCATCACCAAGGTATCAAGGGTATCAATGAGGTTCCTCAGTGTCGATTTTGACAATCTGAATGTGTCCGCGCCATCAAAAAAGGTCCTCAACAGGGGGACGTGGAGGTTGACGTAGGTGTAAGGACCTCTGTCTTCCATGCGAGCCTACAGGGGGAATATTATAAGGGCAAACTTTAACTAATTTGTGTTTATGGCATATACGTGTCTTTACAATATGATAATAGATAGATAGCATTATCTGTAGAGCTAAAATGTAACATTACAAAGCAGGCATGTAGTGATGAGTAAACTCAGTTTACCCACCTCTTTAAAATGAGTTGAGTTTTATTGTTTTGCTTACCTGCCTCCTCTCAGAATCTATTTAATATAACATCCCTGGTACAAATGTAACAGTATAGCTAGCCCCAAGCCAGCATATATGGGGCTATCAACTAACCTAGCTAAGGTTCAATATTTACCTCAACTACAAGCATGTCGAGAACAAATCTCATGACGGCTCTTCTCCTTGCAGCGCGAACACGTCTTCTCCTGGCGGCAGCAGCAGCCGCACATCCCATGCCAGGAAAAGGCAACATTTTTGTGGATAATACACAAAATGATCACAGAAAACACCAGAGAATTGTACCACAGCTTCGCGGGAGTAAACAGTATTGTACCCCGTCGTAGCCCCGTCACTTCCACTGGATGACTCAAGTAGCATGCTGTATTTTCTCGCATACTACACACGGGGTTACAGAGTATTTTACCATGGCTGCTAGCCAATCAGAATCAAGTATCCAAACTCTCCGTTGTAGAATATAAATTAAACTATAAGATATATTGTTTAGCAATGAGGAAGCACACAATTCCGCATGAAGCCGGTCAATTTGACATATGACTCGTGTGTGTGCCGTTAGAACGGGCAACCACACTAACTATCCACTAATCCACTATTTCTGGGTCCACAGGTGTGTTGTAATGATCGTGTGCATTGGAAAAACAACTCCCCAGAGCCTCATAACAGGATGCGTTCAAGGAGTGTTTGATCGTATTATGTTCTAAGTTTATTCTCATGGGGAATTTAATGAAAAAGAGTCACATGGGAATAAATGATCGAAACGTAAAACAGCAGATGCTGCCATACATCCACTAACTCCTGGGAATGATATCAAAAACACTGCCTATTTTTGTGTGATTGCAGCTTCAGTACTGTATTTAGCTGCTATTAAATATGTAACTTCCAGAAAGGGCTTCAACTGGTCTGATATTTGACAGTGAGCAGACCCACTTGGATACTTTTCAGTCTAATAGGAATTCAGGATTTTTGCAACATGATCTCTTTGCAATACGTCTTTAATTAGACATATTGTATACCAGTAGTACTAGTATGTCCCCTTATAAAACGAGGTATCTATCTGTTTACGTTTCAATACGTCCATAGGGCTGTGCATTTCAATACATTTTCTGGGAAACATAATTCTCACAGCCCCAGCCTCACCCCCAAACAAGAGGCTAGCTGCTTGTTGGAGTATACCGTCCGTTTTCCTTTAAGAAAAACACCTGAGTGTTTTAAATCAAATCAATCCAGAGCAGAGATGATAAAAAAGTAGAGAAAAAAAAAAGTACCACCTTTCTCTCTTCACTTCTAAGTGGCTGAAATAAACGGTGTGGAGCATTCAGCGCAATCCACTGCACCCGCAATTTAGCCCGTCTGAATGCCAAGCTTAAAAGAGCAGGGCTTTGATTTGTCCATTGATAATAGCACGAAAAGAAATAAAAATGAAATCCAATGTGAAGGGTGATCGTCGCTCATCCACCTTCTTTTGAGCGAAGAAAAGATAAGTAATTTCAACCCCATTATTTCTCATCACAAAGATGTCACTCTGGCTGTGGTTGGATGCATGCGTGGATGGAAGCTGCCTCTCCGAGGTCTATGCCTGGTGTCTCAGCAGGAGGCCAATGCTGTGTTTCCGGGAGGAGAGCACGCGGCCATCAACCAGGCAATTATGTGGGACCAGGATGCCAGGAATGGCGCCGTACAACAGGTCTAATCAGCCGCGGGCCGCAGGTGAGCGGCTCGGACTGATGGAGGTTACCAGCCATTTCTGCAGCTTCACAGCAGCAGCCATATTGTTGTCTAGGTTACTGGCCTCCTCCGCTGTTTGCTTCTGAAAAAGGGTGTTAAAAAACACATCAATGTCGTGGAAGACACGGCTCTGTGTCATTGGAATGTGAAATCTGAAATAGGCCTTACAGTATACACATTGTTGATGAAAATACATGTTGGTACATGTATAGATGGTACAGCATTTATTATCCAAAGGTACAGGAGGCATATGCATGATGACAGTAGATTGTACTGTCGAGGCAACTGGTCCGATCAGGCTGGGGCGCTGGCGCAAAAACACTGTGTATGGCAGCCTGGTCTACTCGACCAGTGAATATTGCACACTGGTGTGGTGTCACAGCACTCACACCCGCCTCACTTCATCATCCGCCAGCCGCCCAGAGCGATTTGAGTTTTCCCAGAAAATGGGGCACCAATCAGGAGACTGCATTTTAACTGCTGTTCCGCCCCCAGTCCCTGATTGGTTCTTGTACAGTAGATGATGACACAAAATACAGGAGTATGCTAGTAGTAGAACAGTAATGGAAAGGCAAGTTTATTTTTATAGCACATTTCAGCAACAAGGCAATTTAAAGTGCTTTACATGAGACATTACAGTAAAAGCATCAAGACAAAGTGCAAGAAACACATTATAAATGCCAGATGACCTGAGAGGTCTGGATGGTTCATAACGTAGCAGCAGATCATGAATATATTTTGGCCCGAAACCATTCAGTGCTTTAAACTACTGCTGTTGGTTTACAAAGTAAATTATTTGACAGACAGGAAGCCAGTGTAAAGACCTCAGAACTGGAGTGATGTGATCCACTTCTGGAGTGATGTGACCACCTTCACCTTAGTGGGCGCAATGGCATCAATATTTGTAATTTTAGAATTGAAATTATCTACAAGCTCATTGACTGAGACCCAAGAGAGGGCGTGTGTGGATGAGAAAGCCAGAGTAAATATTTCACTGGTGACTTTTCAGTGATGTACCGTTTTGTGATGATCTCTGTTTGTGTGCATGGAGATTCGAGATTCAGAATTCGAGATTCTGGAGTACTCTTGACGAAAACACAGGAATGATCAAAGAACGCAACATGAGACACTTCAATCTTAGAATTATTCAGACCTTTGGTGATGATCAAGTACAGAGTGTGCCCCTTCATGTGTGTGGGCTCCGTCACATGCTGAATCAGTCCATAGTTATCAAGGACACAACACAGTTCTTAAGCCCCTCTGTCCTGAGGGTTGGCAACATGGATGTTAAAATCACCAACAATAACCACACAGTCAAAGTCAATACAGATAATAGACAGCAGTTCAGAAAATCATCAAAAAAGTTTGGACAGTATTTAGGTGGTCTGTAGATGTTTAGAAATATGGCTTGAGAAGAGCAATTCAACTGAAGAGCCACATATTCAAAGGAACAAAAATTTCCATAGCACATCTTGGAGGAAGTCATTAATCAAAATGGCAGCTCCTGAAGCAATAAGCGGTAAAGTTAACTTCAGAAGAATAAACACAGCCATAAGTGAAGTTATTGCAGAAATAGACTCAATAACAACAAAGAACAAGAGTATGCACTAGTGAAGTTTCTCAGCGAAAAATACATTTTTCGCCTTTCTTCCGACTGGATTTGGCAAAAGTTTGATCTATGTTTTGTTACGCTGATTGGCTGAAGGAGTTTGTCTGTCAAGGCAAGTACTCCCGCCCACTCAAATCGCTCTGAGCGGGTAAAAGTCCAGACTCTCATAGAGAATATGTCATGAAAAAAGGTTTACCAGGCTAGTAAAGCCCATGTGTGTGGACAGGATAGGGTGCCAAGGTTGACAGGGTACAGTAAATGGAGGGAGGGCATCACTGCTGATCAGTTTGTTGGCACCGCCAGGTTGTTTACACTGGGGATTTGAGCCACTAAAATCATCTCATCTGTGTGCCAAGAGAGAAACCTCAACCCCCTTACCATTCAACTCCAGACAATGGGCCTCATTCACAAACGAAGTTATGAAGTTCTTAAGAAGCATTTTCTTCTTAAACGCCTGAACTTAGATTAACGCGTTTGCCAATGTTTTTACGCGTTCGCCAATGTTTTTACATGTGATATTTGTTCGTAGCTAAGACACTGAGGAGCAGTCGTAAGTAGGCTACAGGAGTGTGGACCTAAGATAAGATATATTTTAATAATTTGTGAAGGAAACTTTCGGGACAAATTTGGGAAAGAAAATGCAGGGACAATAATTGTACGAAAGACATAAAATCATTGGCTCATATCTTCCTAAATTCCATTCGTATTTCTTTTCCAAACTACGAACAGGTTGTGAATCAGACGGGGGATTTCGTTAAGAAACATTCTTAGGAAGACATTTACGAACGGAATTTAGGAAGATATTGGTCAATGAGGCCCAATACACAACATGTGCTCGCTTCAGTCCTCCTACTGCTGAACATCCGAACACAAAATCTTTATCTCTCTCTCTTCTTTTAATACATTCTCCATTAGGCTCATAGTTTGGTCCTCCAGGGGATATTTAGAGCCCTCTGACTTTGCAGCACTGTTCCGAGATAGGCAGCATGTGTGCTGATGCAAGCTTTAGATTAAGGCCAGGATTCCTCAGGTCCAGCAAAGATAACTGTCCGACCAGTTGACTTCAGCAGAATGGGGCCCCTCTGAGAGTTTCAGCGGGCTGCTTATCTGATGCCGGGAGCTGTGATCAGGAGACACAGCCACATATTGGAGAGGTGTAAGCCTCCCTCCTTCTGCCCAGATACTGGGGTTATCTCTCCACATCACACAGCAACACTGTGTGAGAATGGCACAAGCAGTTGTGGAGACATCCCATTGCTGTTCCCAGAGGAGCCTCTCAAAACCAGCTTGGCGAGGAAACAGCCCTGTGGGTGTGGGTCGCAGATACAATCCAGCCGACTCCTCATTACACCACAAAGAACAAATGACACCGTACAAACATAGCTAAAGTACAGCCATTTATAAATCAAATGGATGCAGAAAAATTGATTCACGCCTTTATTTCAAGCCAACTTGATTACTTTAATGCACTCTTCACTGGCCTTCCCCCAAAAAACACTGAGAGACTTCAGCTCATTCAAAACTCTGCAGCCCGACTATTAACAAAAAACAAGAGGAGAGAGCACATTAGTCCAGTCTTAGCTGCTCTGCATTGGCTTCCAGTAACATTTAGAGTTGATTTTAAGGTCCTCCTTATATACAAAGCCCTTAATGGGCAAGAACCAAGCTACATTACTAACTCCCTTGTCAACTACGTGCTTTCAAGAACACTGCGATCATTCACTGCTGGTCTACTGGAAGTTCCCAGCAACAGTTGGAAGAGGATCAGGAGTGCAGCCTTAGTCAATTAAGGCCCAAAGCTATGGAACACAATACCTATAGATATCAGGGAAGTCAGCTCACTGAATACTTTTAAAATAACCTAAAAAACGTATCTCTTCACTTAAGCTTTTAAGTACTGTAGCTCCTTTTGCACTTGTGGGCTACTGCTTTTCTTCTTCTTTTTCTTTCTTTCTTTCAAAAAAAAAAAAATCTCTGTTATAACATATTTTTTAATTGTGCACTGTGAAAAGCCGGTAATTGTTTGAATGTGCAGATCATATGCTTTGGCCTAGTACCCTATAGGACAATAGCCAATCAACAGGTTTCAATCATATAAGACAGCCCAAAGGGAGCTTTAGGCCACTTCATCTAGACAGTGTCAGACATAGGCACACAAAGGACCTCTAGTGGGTTGAATGTCAGATGATTTGGTGCATTTATGACCTAGTACTGTGTTTTATCTTCCATCTTATTGTCCTGTCATTCTTGCACTGTATTTTACTTTAATTCTTATATTCATAATTTACAGTATTGTACATGTTTATGATATCAAAGTTATACCTGAATGGTTTGTGAGTGCACTGTGAAAAGCCGGTAATTGTTTGAATGCGCAGATCTTATGCTTCTGCCTAGTACCCTATAGGACAATAACAGGTTTCGACCATAGAAGATAGCCCAAAGGAAGCTATAGGCCACTTCATCTAGATTCTAGATGGTGTCAGACATAGGTGCATAAATGACATCTAGCGGGTTGAATGTCAGATGATTTGATGCGTTTCTGCCCTAGTACTGCGGGATTAGGTGCGTTTTACATGATTGACCCATCGCTTTGAACGATGAAGTAACCTAGATAAAGGTTCGCTTTTGTGGACCAGTCACTTTGCACGATGAAGTAACCTAGGGTAAGGTTAGATTTGTGTTCTATCTTCCATCATATGTTTCTGTTTTGGTTTGTTTTATGTCTTTTTTTATGTGAAGCACTCCGTACTTGAAACAATGAGTGTAGCCTAATGCTTGTGCCTGTGCTATTAATGGCTTCAGAACAAATCAGTCATTGGAGGGAACATTTTCATATGCTGCTGCTGAGAAATTTCCACATTCTATTAGTGCCCATGAATGATTTAGCAACGTTACATATTCAAATGATGGACACATAATTCTACCCCCTGTAAGAAATATGCCATAATGCCAGCTATATTAGCCTCTTTAGAAAACTAATATAGCTTTTGTGTTATATATTGTATGTCTTTAATCTAGATTGGGAAGAATATAAATTATAGCTGCTGCGCAGCACTGAGTGGGAAAAAACGATTTGCGGAAGAAGAGAAGGAGGAGACAAATGACAAATACATGAGGGTCTCTGCCCTGATCCTAATTAGGGGTCCAAGCAACCGCTGCTACGGCAGGACCCCTATCGCATTTGTTCTCATTCTTCTTCTTGTTCTTCTTCTTTCTTGTTTTTCTCCACAAAAAGCCTTTGTGCAGCAAAAACTGTATGCTCAAAACTTTACATACTGTAAATTGGCGCATCCCACCCAGTTCTGAGGCACTTAAAATGACACTTATTGTGGTATAGCAATCATGTTTATGTTTTTGCAATTACCTCAAGAACGGCTTGGCATACAGTGAAAATCCTTACATCATTTTAGTTGATCAATTCATCTGCATCTTTAATCTGGTTTTCTGCACTAAAAATGTTACATTTTGGGACTTTTCTTTAATTTTCTCAAAAACCTTTTTCGGAAAACTTGTTGGAAACCGTTGGGACAATTATCCAGATAATTTGGCAGGATCATCTATGGACTTCGCTGATCTAATTTTACCTTAATTATCATAAATCAAACAAAGCTAAAGTAATGGTAACCAGACTTGGTGGACATGTTCGGATACTAGGTCGAAGAACCAGCCATCCCTAAAAACCAATGTAGTTCACGCCGGGTGGTAGGCACAGGGTAGTTGGTGATCGCTTTTACCTCCGCATCAATAGGACGGACATCACCTTGCCCTACCTGCTTTCCCAAATACATTACCGTAGCCCTTCCAAACTCGCATTTGGCAAGGTTGAGAGTTAATGAGGCCTCTGCCAAACGAGAAAAAAACGGTACGCAAGGTACTTAGATGTTCCGACCAGTCAGAAGAATAGATGACTAAATCATCCAGATATGACTAAATCATCCAGATATGCAGTATAGTTGGACACACCTAAGCTGTTTACCAGCCTCTGGAACGTGGCCGGAGCATTCCTCATACCAAAGCCTAAAACAGAATATTGGGAAAATTTATCAGGGGTCACAAATGCAGATATCTCGGAGGCATGAGCAGTCAATGAAAGCTGCCAGTAACCTTTTAGTAAATCCAGTTTACTGACATAGGTAGCAGGCCCAACAGTGTCGATACAGTCATCTAACCGGGGTAATGGAAAAGAATCAGGGACTGTAAAAGCATTCACCTTCCTATAATCTGTACAAAAACGGAATGTACCATCAGGTTTCGGAACTAAAAGGCAAGGCGAGCTCCACGGGCTAGAACTTGGTCTCGCCAGCCCATTTTCTAAGAGATAGGAAACCTCCTGTTTCATAACCTCCCTCTCCTTAGTGTTAACCCGGTAGACATGCTGTTTGATTTGCGCGGCCTTATCAATGTCGATGTCATGGGCCAACACGGTGGTTTGAGTGGGAAAAACACCAAACAGGCATGGAAACTCACAGACTAACTGTACCACATCATCCTGGTGGGTGTCATCTAAATGAGACAACTGACTGGGCAACGATCCCAGCATTTCAGAAGTGGACAATCTCATGCACTGCTGCAGAGCGTTGCGCAATACCAGACCATCTGGGTCACCCCCATCCTCGTTACACACAGCGTCTGAAGCAACAGAAGCTAGCTGAGGGTCAGACCTGGAATGATCCAACTTTAGCATATTTATGTGACAGACACGTGACTGGCGCTTCCTATCAGGCCTGTAAGCTATAAGCTGCTCTCGAGTCATAGGAAGCCTTGCAAACTCCACACTGGGTGCTCTGCATTTACCTGAGCCTTCATTAGCCTTGTCAACGTCTCCAGAGGGGCTTGGAGACAACACATCTGTGGCAAAGGTGGGTGCAAGGACGGACTCAGAATAATCTCCTTCCCGAATTTTTGAGCTTGTGCACGTGTAACCATGCAAGCAGGGAAATACTTGGGCCAGCTGACTGTGCTGGACTGGACTGTCCATCACCTCTAAACTGGGAAGCAGCTGACCTCCAGCCAAGTCATTCCCCATAATAAATGAAACCCCTTGCACAGCGAGCGCAGGACGCACCCCTATTTTAAACACTCCACTCACCAGATCAGAGCGCATATGCACAGAGTGTAAGGGCACCGACATATACCCCATCTCTGTCTCCTGCACCAACACGCTGGAACCACATGAGGTATCATCAGACAATGGAAGTACACCACCAAGAATTAACGACTGAGCAGTGCCAGTATCACATAAAATCTGTATGGGCTGCAGGTCTTGTGCATCACCAGTCAAAGACAAAAAAACCTACAAAATAAACGGTTCATAGCTAGGATCATGCCTTGACGGGACCACAGTTTTAACGAACGCAACCCCTTTAGGTTAAAGAGGCTGCTCCCTTTTCTGGGTTAACCTTATCAGAGTCAGGCAATCGGCAATGACATGACCTAACTTGTGACAATAAAAATACTCACGCTCACCTTTTGCGTATGGTGACTGTGCCTGATCAGCCCTAAGCTGGGATGGAGTAGGACCAGGCGTAGCCCTACTCTCAGTACACTGAGATGCAAATACATTCTTGTGCGTCAGTACAAACTCATCAGCCAATACTGCGGCTTGGGCCACGGATGTCACTTTTTGTTCATTCAAATAGACCATAAGTTTCTCTGGCAAACTATTCTTAAACTCTTCCAACAACATTAACTCACGAATAGAAGCCGGATCTGTTACCCTGATAGCGGTGCACCATCTATTCAAAATGATCTCTTTCTCCCTAGAAAATTCACCAAAAGTCTTATTTTGGTCCTTGTAATCTCTAAACATCTGCCGATAAGCCTCTGGGACGAGTTCATATGCACGCAGAATACTAGACTTAACAATATCATAACTGAGACTGTTGTCTAGCAAGAGAGCAGAAAACACCTCCTGTGCTTTCCCTACCAATTTACATTGAAGTAGGAGAGCTTGGTCAAGCCCTTCGAAATCGTGATACCAAAGCTATCTGCTACGGCGAAAAGTTCCACTTTCCTACTACTCAAAGGACAGTGCCTACACAAACTGCTCCAATGCAAAAGAAGCCATGACTACCTACCAAAAAGACAATCAAATAGTGTAAGAACCAGGCAAAAAATATCCCGGACGAGCCCCCCAAAATATGTTACGCACCCAAGATGGAAAGCTCAGTCTAGGGGTATATAGGGGTATATGAACATACATCACACCAAAAATGACTGTTGGGGAAAGATAACTAGAATGCAAAAGTAATAATTTATTTACAGTGAGGCTATACACAAGGGACATTTAACATACAAGGCAACAGGACACACAGAAAACAGCATAATACTTTATGAGCGGATGCCAAAGCAAAGAAAGTAACAAACACCCCACTCTAAACTGATCCTACCTGCCCTATATCAGACCTACACACTGTAGCTAATTTTCTCTAACCAAATCCCTTTCTAGCCTACTCCCAAAGTACACGGGTGGCACCTGGCTCTAACCTTACCACTAGGCATCAAACAAGCCTACATGTTGGAAGTGTATGCTCATGAGCGTCTTACCTGCCACTGCCCCAAACAGACAAAGGGGCAAACAGACAAAGGGGCAATAAACAATGGGACACTAGACAGCAAACAAACTAATGCATGCAAAACAAAATAAGTGCCCGCCAACGCGTGGGAACCGTAGGTTTAAATGCACGGTGGATCCATCGCTGGTTGGCTGAGGATTGCTGAGCGGTAGGCAGGAGGTGGGGCTAGCAAGCCGACCGTACCAGCCTGTGAGTGTGAGAGGGGAGACAAAACACCAGAGGAACAACAACCATGCAACAAACATACACAGAATACATAAGCTGAATCCCAATCTGATTGCGCAAACCACCCTTGCGGCCCCTCACACTTGCGGCCTGAGCACTTAATTGACGTCAGCTGGAAGGGCCAGAGGGTGCAAGGCCGTGAATTAAATGGGACAGCACTTCCAGCGGCGTGCCAACGATTCCCAAGCCAGTTTAGCTCAATGCCTCTCCCACTTCGTTTTCATTGGCTGCCGCGTCCCTCCGACACAGAGGCTGCTCTGATGCTCCCCTTAGCTCTCCGCTGTGGATTTCAAGATAAATGTTGTGTTATCGGCAAATTTCATAATTTAGGTGTGATGCACTCACACTCATCGCACTCATGACTCGATCGACTCAAGCACTGTGTCACATGAGACGCGGTGGGCTGTGGGTATTTTCTGCTCCTAAGTCTGCGAAATTGCGGACTTTCGGTAAGTGCGGTTAAAGTGCGTAAAATGGCGGCAGTGGCGCACTTGTGGACCTAGCAATTCCGTTTTGGGACTACCCTGAGCCCTTGTGGACTTAGCGGGAACGCGCATGTAAGGCCACAAGGCCGCGAGTGCTCTGCACTTTTGCCTAAGTGCGCGATTTGGGATTCAGTTATAGAATGTAACAGCACTTGGATTGGTCATCAATGCACGCCACCTACTGTCTGCCCCCGGCTGCCCTTAGGGGAAGGACGGTGGGATGGGTTAAGTGCAGAGAAGCGTTTCATCGATGACCTTGATGCATGTGTGTGTGTGGGTGTTTCCTGTGTAGTGTACATTTGGGTCAGGCTATCGTATCATGAGTCAAGTGCACTGCAAGCTGTATGACAAATAAATAATTCTTCTTCATATGGCTGTGTACTGTACTGTATCCACAAAATACACTGTAGCCTAATATAACACAGGACATAATATGCATTGGTTATGTAAAAATTCCATTGACATGAGGCAAATAAATAATTGGACTGTACAGCACTGTTTGCCTCTGTCACTAAACAGCGGCAAACTCCTCGTCTAATTCAATGTGGGCACAAGACAGTGTGTATTGATGATTTGAGAGAGAATACTTTACTTTACTGCACTCAGACGACACAGTTCGAAATGGTGTAATTTTCATAAAATACAGTATAGAATTATAAATCTAATGTATAGTACATAGGCAAGGCAAGTTTATTTGTATAGCACATTTCAGCAACAAGCCAATACAAAGTACTTTACATGAGACATTAAAAGCATCAAGACAAAGTGCAACACATAAAAGGTCATATTAAGGTCATATACATACAGTAAAAGCTCCTGTTATACTAATAAGGCTAGTTACAATTAAATCAGTGACATCTCTGAGTTAAATCAGTGACATCTGTCACTTCGGTTAATCCACATGCATGCCACTATCACAGGAATCCTGGTCTTTTTCTCTTTTTTTTGAAGGGGGTCCCCGGATTCCCACATGAAGGCCCCCCTCATCTACAGCTGGTCCTGACATCATGGTCTATGATGATTACATTTTGTAATCATCTGTTGAGATTAAATTGCGCAATCCCCTTTCACTGGATACTTTATCACAGATAAAAGATTACATTTAACATGACTGGGCACAGAAGGGCTCCGGAGCAATAGGAGCATGGTTATTCTAATATCACACTGTATCTACAGAGGGACATCATCAGTTATGTCCAACTCAATTTCCATCAGGGTGCTTAAATATTCCAACAACATTTCTGAGGGGTGGGAGGTTTTACCTAAACCTGTTAAGACTGGGTTGACACCGGACACAAGCGCACGACACAGGAGGCGGTGGGAAGTGGAAAAAGCACTGGTGGGCGTTTTAATCAAAATCACGGTACAGTTCAAGGCCAGGCAATAAATCAGAATCGGAAGTCAGGCAGGGGTCAGGCGATTAGCGTCAAACAATGGTCCGTAATCCAGGTTTGTTGTCAAGGTCCAGAAGAGTCAGGTGGGATCAGAGGTTCCAAGAATCAGTCCAGAGGTGGATTGGCAGGCAGGCCAAAATCTGCTCTAAAAAAAAAGGAAAATGGGGCGAGACACCAAACAAACATGAAGACAAAAAGCACTACAATTACGAACGACAATGGTAGGCTACTCTGAAGATGTGTTGATGATTGTCGAGAAGACAAGGGTTCTAGTAGGAAGGTGGGTATCAATCAAGTTTGATTTATATAGCTTCCTTCATGATACCCAGAGCGCTTTACAGAGTCCAGTATTCATTCAGACACAGTCATACCGGTGGTGGTAAGCTACATCTGTAGCCACAGCTGCCCTGGGGCAGACTGACAGAAGCGTGGCTGCCAATCAGCGCCTACGGCCCCTCCGACCACCACCAACATTCATTCACATTCATACGTTGGGTAGTTGGGTAGTTAGAGTCAGGTGTGGGAGGTGTGCAGCACTCAGCTGTAAGCTCATTCACCAATTAGCCACAACCATCTGCACCTGTGGTGAAGCGCGCGTGCCGAGGTATTAGGCGTCTCTTGATCAGTCTCCGGGGAAGAGGAGCAAGAACGCGCCGCAGCTCCGGAGAGGGGGGAGCAGAGCCAGACTGGCACTCGTCATTATGCATGGTGTGCCCAGAGAGCACCGGTGGCCCGGGGTGGGGGGGGCAGAGGAGGGTTGGTCTGGAGCCGAGGACCGTGGATTCATTTAGATGCAGGGAACCACCCTCCGACACTTCGGAGTACAGCATAATCTCAACTTGGATTACACAGTTAATCATAATCGAAATGCAAAGCCATTTCCATTAACTTTCTCCTCATTTATTATCATTAAACTAACCAAGGCGTGTTGGTTGAGCACACTGTTGAAAGAAAAAGAGAAAGTTTTTCAGTGTCTGTCATTTTGGTAATGTTTTTGGGAATACCACAGTTCCTCTGCTCAATACCTATGTCGCTGCAACCAAATAGTCTGTTGATGAATAGAGACTTCAGTTAGCTATTCAATTCAGGTTCAAACCACATTGTGTTTTTTCTTTGAAGGAACCGTCAATTCGCCACATTTATCAGACTGATCACTGTGTCAACAACAATATTTGTTTTTTTATTCCTCTTAAAAAAAAAGTCATTCAAATCTAGTGTGACCTTTTTGAGAACTACAGTAGATAGTGAGAGTGTGTCCTGACTGCTGTGGATGTCCAGTACAGCCACTAACCCTGTCCTCCTCCCTAGTGTCTCTCCCTCTTATACTCTAAACAGGTCCTGTGGACACCCCCTGTCTTCTGCAGGCCACCTGTAGCAGGTCCCCACCTCTGCTTTGCAGCATTCTCCATGAGCCTGTTCTGCTAAGTGCTTACTGTGCTTTGTTATATGATTCACTTAAATATCATATTAGATATAGCTAACACATAATGGCCTACTATGTAGGCAACTTCTCTGTAACTATTTGTGCACTCTACTGTTCGTCAGGTCTCTCTTATGAAGTATTTCAAGCTCAGGGGAGCATAGCCAGACTGGCACTCGTCATAGAGTGCCCAGAGAGCACCTCTCCCCCACCCATTGGTCTCTGTAAAGCGCATTGTGTTGCCTCTGTGTATGAAATGCGCCATACAAATATAGTTTAATTTGATTTGATTTAGCTGTTTGTTTATTTAGCTGGCCATGCTCCCCATTGGAACGCTCTGCAATTACAGCACCTCAGATTCGAGATGAAAGGATTTGTAATTGAGTGTGATTCTGAGTTTCAAAAACAAACTTCAACCAGGTTCTATTTGTTTGCTCCGTCAGTTTGTACAGATCAGAATCAGTTTATTGCCATGGTAATTTTTAAACATACTAGGAATTTGTTTGGGTCAATACTGCATAACACTGATGAGGACAGCATTAGACAGGGTGCAATGACAAGATGGGACAGTGCAAAGACAGTACAGTGCAAATACAAAGATATATACAAAAATACAATATATCCAATATAATACAAATGCAATATACAGAATGGAGCATGGTGAGTGTATATACAGTATGTGTACAGAGTGTAATGTATGTGTGATGTTTTATATATACAATGCATGTGCCGTTGTCGTGTATGGGCCTATATACAGAACAGTCAGCGGTCGTGTGCAAGTAGTACAAAGGGGACAGGGGGGGTCAGAGGAGGACACAAGCCTTATTGATAAGGCTGATGGCAGTGGGGAATAAGCTGTTCTTATGGTGTGAGGTCTTGATCCTAATGGGCCACAGCCTCCTGCTGAAGGGGAGTGGTTCAAAGAGATTGTGACTGGGATGGGAGGGGTCGACCACAGTCTTTCTGGCCTGTTTCAGGGCCTTGGAGGCGTGGAGGTCCTGGAGGAATGGCAAATTACAGCCGATCACCTTCTCAGCGGAGCGGATGATGCGCTGCAGTCTGGCCTTGTCTTTTGCTGTGGAGGCGGAGAACAAGGTGGAGTAACAACTAATGTTTACATTCAAATGATGTGTGACTACCTAGCTTTAGATCTACAGTAGTTCTGTTCTTAACTGACATTGCTGTTTCCGTCTGCGACCAATTCAATCTTTTTAAAATATTTTATGGACATATCATCGTTTTAGTTAGCTATGCCGTTAGTAGTGTAATAAGAATAATTTTGTTTGCCTAGCCCCTACTGTAACAGGGCCAGCAAGCCATAGGCTAAAGTCAGGGTTAGCCCACTTTGAAATGTGCCAGGATGGTGCCAGTGTGAAAGCTTTCCTAGCCTGGGGCTAACAGCTCCCTTAGCCTGGGGCTGAGAGCCTGTTTGTTCCATTCTGTGTACAGGTACGTGAGGGGTTGTTATGAGTTTTATTTTTCATGTTTTGTGTATTGTAATGCGTATGTGCATAATGCTGTGTTCACACCGAGCGCAAACTTTTCCTGCGGCGCGGCGAGTTTACATAGAAAGTCAATACAATTCGTGGAAACTGGGTGGCGGGCGGCACGGGCGGCGCGAATCGCAGAACTGGGCGGCGCGGCGGCCAGGATTCGCCGCACAGCGACATTCGCAAAAGTTTAATTTTTGGAACTTTCTGCGGCGGATTCGCGCGGTGACCCATTGATCCCGCGGCGAGAGTGGGCGAACTGGGCCCGGTGTGAACACAGCATAAGGGTGGGTATATACTCACTGGGTGGGATGTGCTGTTTCTTTGTTTGTCTGTTTCTGTTTGTTCCATTCTGTGTACAGAGAATAAAGCTGTGTTCGCCAAACATCGCGATTGAGACCTGGCGGCTCATCCAACAACACAACGCAGATCTATATCACACCTGCTACACATAATCACAGACGAATATATGCTTCAAGTGCAAAACATGGTGCTTGCAAGGACACTCGGCGAAGTGGACCTGACAGGCTCAGACTCTGCCAGACAGTGAATTCTGAAAAAGTAGCGGCATATAATTAGAAACCGACAACATACATGTTATCATGTAACCATGTTATCACATGGTTACTTTCTCACCTGAAAAAAAATATTAAAACGTACTCTGCTTCGCCTTGTGGGGTTATTAGCTTCCGCGTCATGCATTATTTTTTAGATAGTACACATCGTTGTGTATTATCCCTTACATATATATATATATATATATATATATATATATATATATATATATATATAAATGGCAATACATTGAACTTGAGAGCTATTTTAAGGCAACAGAACAGGAGCTAGATGAAGTTGACAAAAGAAACCTCAGATTTTCATCTCGGCCACATGCCTAAAACGAACACGACTGTTGGCTCAATCATTGGCACACTGCCATCAAATACAAAATCGTCTCATTAGTGGGAGGGCGCATAGAGAAACAGGGCAGACATTGTGTTTCATTAACGAGCAAATTATGCCATTATGAGTGAGGAGGTCTTGTGAGCTAGAATCCACAAAGATGAACCGAATAGCAAGCTTGGCACTCACTGGGAGTGCGGCTCTGAGGGCTGTTATCCTTACGGGGCTGCAACAGAAACTTGGATTTGATCAGTGCTTCAAGCCTCATGTTAGTCAAATTACAGAGTGAAATTGCATTATTAATTCATGAAACATTCCAAGGCCGCAGAAGTCTATTACTGAGAGTTTGCCAGCCAAGTTGGTCCATATCTGATGGTAATTAATAACCATTCTGATGCATGCAGAGGACACACACTTTATCAAAGGATGTGTACATGTGCACACTACCCTGAACAGAGCATAGGGCACACCTGTAACAATGGTACAGCAGAGGCTATGGTACGCTGTTTCTCTGAAACATGCCACACATTTCTGGGCAGCGTGGGACTCTGTAAACAGTTCCATAGAGATTCCTCTTTCAAATGTCTCGCTTTCTGGTAGACTCAAAGATGCAACCGGCTTTAAAAGGTCAACAGAACATGTCCCAGAGATGACAATCAGAACAGCAGCAACAGATACAGAGGAAACCAATTTCTGTGTTGATGTTTGCACACAAGGCCCCACGGGAGTTCAATCTGGAGCTAGGTTGTTACAGTGTGTAATTTGGGTGTCTAGGGAAACAATCTAACTAATGGATGTCGGCCTTCCATGTTCATGCTGTACGAATGCAGCTTAGTGGGGGGTTCGGGGTGTATTTATTTTCTCTCATGAAATATATATAAATAGACAGTATTCTGTAGCATGCTTTTACTTCAAGACATGCACCTACATGTGTAATCTCCATGATTACAGGTTTTGGTGGATGCCTAGGAATACTTGTTTGCTTCATCAGAAATGCAATTTCGGCAAATGTTATAGTTAGGTTACCTTCTCCAAAAACAAGGTTAAAAGTTAATCAAATCTTTAACACCTAGGGGATGATTGTAATCCAAGTCTGCCAAACTGCTGCCAGTGTTAATGCTTTTCCTTTCTTTTTTAACTGTTGTTGAATATGAGTAATATGAGCCCATTGTCTTTGACATACACTTGCAATACCATTTTGAAAAATACATGATATTGCTAAGCCTTAACTTACTGTAGATTTATGTCAAGTCCCACAGCTTGCATGTTTCACAGTTTCTAATTTAAAAAAAGAAAAAGAAAAATGTCATTCCAGTACAAGGCATCAGTTTTTTGAAAAGTAAAGTGTAGCGGTAAACTTAACAGCTCATTAATTATAGTCTGAACAACATCTTGAAACAACAGACTATTTCGCTATTTCTAGCTCCCTTATGAACAAAAACACATACTCACACACGCCCTCACTATTAATTATTTTCATTCAAAGTAATGAATATGTAAAGCCACTGGAAAAGGTAATAAAACAGTTTTATTTATTTAAAGTTTCAACTGAAGTAACTTTACCAAAGTAATGCGGTCCAGCCCGCACCAAGATCAAATACAACAACTACAAGTCCTGGTTCACAGCCAGACTCAGGAAGTCAAGGCTGGAGAAAGAGTTGGCACGTAGGAGTGGGGATGAGGACCGGTTAAAAGAGGCCAAGTATGTGTTTAGTAAGGCAGTGAAGGAGGCTAAACAACGCTACTCTGAGAAACTCCAACACCAATTCTCAGATGGTAATGCGTCCTCTGTCTGGAAAGGCCTCAGACAGATTACAAACTACAAACTGAGATCCCCCCAGGCCACTGATGACTCATGCCTAGCAAACGACCTAAACACGTTCTACTGCCGGTTTGAAAAACAATGGGTCCCTCCCGCACCCCCCCCCACCACTTATCAGCCACATCAACCCAGCACCCCACCCCAGCAGGGGCCCCCGCCCCCACGGCAACACAGCCTCTCACCATCCTAGAGAAGGACGTAAACCATCTGTTCAAGAGACAGAAGCCCTGGAAGGCGCCCGGACTGGACTCTGTCTCCCCCTCCATGCAGAAGTACTGTAATGATTAGCTGTCCCCGATGTTAACTGACATCTTCAACACTAGAGACATGCCATGTTTCAGCCTTCTTCAAGGCCTCCACCATCATCCCCGTCCCCAAGAAAGCAAGGATCACTGGCCTCAACGACTACAGACCCGTCGCCCTGACCCATGTAGCAATGAAGGTTTTTGAGCGCCTTGTAGGGTATGCTTTCCTAGATGCGCGCGTCTGACTCCACCTGCAGGTGGACCACAGACGTCCTGTCTGACAGGAAACAGCACGTGAAACTGGGGAAGCACGTTTCTGACTCTTGGACCATCAGCACAGGCTCCTCTTTCCCCTCTACCCTTTTCCCTGTACACAAAAAGCTGCACCTCCAGCCACCAGTCGGTCAAGGTCCTGAAGTTTGCAGACAACACTACCCTCATCGGTCTCATCTCCGAGGGCGGTGAGTCTACCTACAGGTGGAAGATTGACCAGCTGCTGTCCTGGTGCGGCCAAAACAATCTGGAGCTCAACGCTTTCAAGACAGTGGAGATGATTGTGGACTTTAGAAAGAATCCAGCCCCCCTGCCCCCCATCACACCGAATGACACTCCCTCCGCTTCCTGGGCACCCCCATCTCCCGGGACCTCAAGTAGGAGCTGTACATCAGCTCCCTCACCAAAAAAGCACAGCAGAGGATGTACTTCCTGAGGCAGCTGAAGAAATTCAACATGCCAAATGCAATGATGGTACTCTTCTACACCTGTAATGGAAATTATGTGTTATTAGATACTATTTGAATTCATTTGACATACTAGACCTGAGTTAGATCTCTTTACGTGTCTGCTGTTTAGGCCACATATTTGGCCTCTCATACTTTTGCTAGAGAAAGAATGCTGTGTACTTTGTATTCTTATGTTTTTGTAGAAGTGACTGTCTCTGCTCCCACCCCAGCCATGCCAGTCTCTCTGTTGACAAAACAGGAATCCAGGTGGACTGGGGGGTGGGAAGCGAGGGCTGGGAAAAGGTCCAGACACAGAGGTTGCTCTTTGATTCTGTAAATTATTGTTGTGACTCCTAATTGGGGCCGCACTTCTCACTTTGTGAACTGCTATGTGCATGAAGCTGAGTTGGACGGACCCCTTCTGCAGTTGGGTTTTAGTATTTTCTTTTGGTAATAAACTTTGTTAAACTTAAAAACGTTGGCATTGCATCTTTCCTAAACAATACTCTGTGAGAAATTTCCACAACAAATTTGGTGTCAGAAATGGGATTGCACGAGTGACCAGTACGGACTCTGTGCTGATGGTGACTGATCATCTTGGGTAAGCCAACCTCAAAACCTCACCGACCAAATCAGAAGAGAGGAGGACTGGAGGCCTGGAGTCTGCACTGTCGCATTCCGGAAAATAACAAATTAAATGTGGATTTTTGACAGAGTATTTTTCAGGATAAGTGATTTTTATGAATTTCGGGAAATGTTATAATTTGGCTGATGTGGATTTTTTTGGACAGTAATTTGCATGCTAATTGATTAATAATTGAATTGTCAAGTTTGCAATTTTTCTGTTCTGTGCATTTTGAGTCTGGTTGGGATAGGTGGAAACTTGGACACACCTAACCAACATTTTACCAGATTTTAGATAAATCGGAACACACAGACCTGTACTGTGTTAAAAGTTTCATGACCAGGAAGATCGCCACAATAGTTTTCTAGACATTGCCCATTCAATCAGTGCGTGACCCAAGGGAACGACATGTTCGAGGAAGGCCAGGACGGATTTACAGTATAATGGGTTGGGAAGCAGCTATAGGATTGCGTAACCTGGGAACATGCAGACTCTCATTGACAGGACAAAGTTAAAGAGTGAAAATATATTAATATTAACTAATCAATCAATCAAATCAATCAAAGCTTTATTTGTATAGCGCATTTCATACCCAGAGGCAACACAATGCGCTTTACAGAGAACAAGGGAGGTGGGCATACGTCCCACCCCTACAGTACATATTCCAGAGGGAAGCAAAAACCAGTATCACCCGGGGGCCAGAAAAGTGAGCTGTAAAAATTATTCCTAAGTAATTAATTGATTAGTCTCCCAATATGTTATTCATGCAGAAGAATTATGGTGAGAGGAGTCTGGCACAATCAAATAAGTGGATATATTTAGGATTCCCAAGAGATGGAAGCTTTAGTATAAGGCAGTTAGAACAACTAAAAGAAAAATTGCAAGCAGAGGTAGATAAAAGTAATAAAAAGAAGGGCGAGATTGAAGTAGATTGGAGAGCTTCTAGCATGTGGGTAGAAGAGGCTAGCAAAAGGGAGAGACTAACACAGGCAGGGAAAGCTAGGACTCAACCCTTGTCTCAGTGTATTAAGGTGGATCTTGACCTCGACGGTGCACCCCTGCGCCGCCATATGTGCCACCGCCAGCTGACCCGGACCAGGACCACGAGGACGGAGCTGTGGGTGGCCAGGAAGATCCACCACAACAGCTGACTGCACCTTTGCAGAATGAGAACCAGAGGAAGCCCAAAACCAAACCAAAAAAAGCATGGCACCGGAGGGGGACGAGTTGACACCTGACAGACCTGCTGACAGCAAAATGGGTAATCACACCACACTTGCACAGACACTTAAACTGATTGATGACTCTATAGGGGGATTAGAATCTGAGCAGTGATTAGGAGTGGGCACATATGCTGTTTTTTCTAAGGAAGAATGCCACAAAGTATTACCTGTTGTTACGTTAATGATCAAGGGGGAGTGGAGGGATTTTCTTGTTGACTCAGGAGCTACTGAGTCAGTGATAAAACTTGATGCGTTAACACCAACTCCCAAATTGAGTGGGAGATCAAATGTATCTGTCACTGCTTCGGGACATGCTGTAAGGGAATCTTACACGAGGCCCCTCACTTGCTCAGACGGGAAAGGGTATAAGTTGAAACATTCCTTTCTGTTGTCTGAGGTGTGTCCTGTAAATTTGCTGGGCAGAGACTTGATGTGTAAATTGGGGATTTGTCTTATCTCCACACCGGAAGGTGTGAGGATAGAAACACACAATAAACAAAAACCAAACCCAATGTTTCTGAAATACAGTCTGACTAATCCTCTCTATGTTTATCAATGGTCTCTGTACGCCTCCGCTGTCTCATCTGTAAAGAGTCAATTGCTAGAATTAGAACGCGCACACACACTTGTAGATGATCCAGAAACTGGTTACATGACTGAGGGAGAGCTGCATGTCACAGTTCACGTTCACAGAGGGAGAAATGAGGCTTTTGAAAAAAAAAAGTTCAGGAAGAGTGAGAATTTAGGGAAAGTGACTTTGAAAAAGATATTTTGGAATCAGCATAGATGTGCTGTATCAGTCTCATTTTCTCCCTCACCACATGCTTCTCTCTGTCATGCAGGTGTTCAGTTCTCATTCCATGTCCCCGATTCGGTTCCCCACGTGGCGCTGGTGAAAAATTGCTCTGACGCATGGAAAGATTTGGGCCCATGGGTTAAACAATGTGAACATTTGGGATTGTGGTAACCCATTTGTGGGCTAGAGATACATATGATGTGGGTTTAATTAGGAATGTGCAACCAGTAGTAATCGCTCCAAAATCTGATTACAGGCCTAAAGCCCATCAATATCCTCTGAAGCCAGAGGCAATTGATGGCATCACGCCAGTCTTCAATCATCTCCTGGAGGCAGGTGTGATCGTCCCACTGCCCCCTCGGCAGCCCAATTCAAACGCCAATCTATCTTGTGAAAAAGATTAGAGATAAGGATTAACCTGTTGAGTGGCGTTTTGTACAAGATTTAGAAGCAGTAAATGAAGCAGTGCATCAAAGAACACCTAACATTCCAAATCCATATACAATTTTGTCATGCATTCCGTCTGAATGCAAGTGGTTTTCAGTGGTCGACGTAGCAAATGTGTTTTTTTCAGTTCCTGTCAGGAGGACAGTCAATATTGGTTCACATTTTCATTCAAAGGGAAAATTTACACATGGACACGTTTACCTCAAGGCTATCGTGAGTCCCCTACCGTGTACAATCAGGCACTGCAGGACGATTTGGACTCTTTAGAACTGACAGAAGGAAGCATCCTACTGCAGTACGTCGATTATATCATGATTTGCGCACCAACTGAAGTTGGACACTAAAACTGTTGCAACATTTGGAAAAGGGGGGACATAAGGCAAGCCTGACAAAACTTCAATTTGTTCAACAGGAAGTAACCTTCCTTGGCCATGTGATCACAGGAGAAGGGAAATCCCTCTCTCCCAAAAGAGTAAAAGCTATTCGGGAGTTTCCAAAACCAGTTACAGTTAAACATGTAAAATCATTCTTAGGTATGACATCTTACTGTAGAACTTTCATCCCTAATTATGCATCCCTAGAGGCGCCCCTCAGCGCAATCGCTCACAGGCGAGGCCTAGCATCACATGACAAAGTGACCTGGACTCCAGAGGCTGAGCAAGCCTTCACTGACCTTAAACTAGCTCTGCAGATGACCCCGAGCATGGTGTTCGTAGGCAACCAGTAGCTTATTTTTCATTTAAGCTTGACCCTGTGGCACAGGGCCTACCTACCTGTCTTCATGCTGAAGCAACAGCAGCTGAGAAAGCTGTTTTGGCCTCCAGAGATTTTGAAGGCTACTCTGACCTGACATTGCTAGTCCCACATGCTGTCTCAATGTTACTCTTAGAGCAAAAGACTAGTCATCTCTCTTCAGCACGATGGTTACGATATCATACTTGCCTGCTTGACATGCCCAACATCACAGTCAAACGTTGCAATGTGCTTAACTCTGCTACACTCCTTCCTCTTCCAGCTGACGGGGAAGAACATAACTGTGTGGCCACTGTTAATGCTGTTTGTTCCCCCAGGGTGGATCTCACTGACAGTCCGTTCGAGAATCCAGACTGTTTTCTTTGTGGACGGGTCAGCAATACGCAATTCAGAAACAGGCAAAAACCAGGTCGGCTGGGCTGTAGTAACTGAACATGAAAAAGCTGGCTCAGGTAATCTCCCATCAAACTATTCAGCACAAGCTGCAGAGCTCATGGCTCCTACCGAGGCCTGTAAGATGGCTGAAGGATGTTCTGTGGTGATCTATACTAATAGCTGCTATGCATGGGGGGTTTGTCACGATTTTGGTATAATCTGGAAAGAAAGTTTTTTTTTTAATCATCTACAGGGAAGTTTATTGCATGCAATCGACTGATTTCTGACCTGCTAGATGCTCTCCTGCTCCCACAACAGATCGCTGTCTGCAAATGTGAGGCTCACACTGGCAGTCGAGGCAAGGAGAGGGCGGATGCAGCTGCCAAAGCGGCAGCAAGTGTTCCCATAAGAAAGAGTGAGCGTTGACTGCATGATCTGTGTGCTCCCTCCTCTCCCTGGTCCTTAACAGCTCAATTGCAGGAAATCCAGAGGTGGGTACCTGACAGCGAACTCAAACGTTGGCAGAGGAGCAAGTGCTACAAAGAAGAGGGAGTATGGTGGGGGCCTAACAATCTCCCATGTCTACCATCCTCATGGTTTCCATTCTATTCCAAGTTGACACATGGGCAAGACCATGTATCAAAAGGGGGAATGATATGCACTCACACCACATTGGTATACTAAAGGTTTCTCAATATATGCACAGAAATGTTGTCAACAATGTATTATTTGCGTCACTAACAACGTAGGCAGTGGGGTGCAAACCAAATTGGCCGGTCACCCCCTAGTGACGAAACCATTTCAACATTTGCAAATGGATTTCATTAAAGTAGTGAAGGAAATAAGTATTGTTTGGTGATTGTTGACATGTTTTCCAAGTGGGTCGAGGTTTTCCTGACAGGTAAAGCAGATGCTAAGGCAGTTGCAAAGGCCTTAGTGACAGAAATAATACCCAGGTGGGGTATCCCGGGGAAAATCAGTTCAGACAACGGCTCACATTTTGTTAATCAGGCTATAGAACAAATCTCACAGCATTTTGGTTTTGATTTGAGAACTCACTGTGCTTATCACCCAGAATCAGGGGGTGCCGTGGAACGTGAACATTTGACACTCAAAAACAAATTAGCTAAGTGCTGTGAAGAAACAGGCCTTTCTTGGACTAAAGCCCTGCCCATTGTGCTCCTCCAGATGAGGATGCGCGTTAGATCCAAAACAGGCTTCAGTCCCTTTTAAATCATTTTTGGACATGCGCCACAAACAGGGATAGGTCTGGCCCAGAGAGATGCTCAGACCATAGATCAATGTGATGATGTGATGCTGCGTTATTGTGCAACCCTGTCAAATGCTTTATCTCAGATCCACAGGCAGGTTGAAGAGGGGCTGACGACCCCTGCTGATCGCAACCTCCATGAGTTTAACCCGTACCCGGGGATTGGATCATCATCAAGGACTTCCGACGGCACTACTGGGGCCAGAGACCAAGGACCATACCAGGTGTTGCTGACCACACACACAGCGGTGAAAGTGGCAGGATGAGGGACCTGGGACCACGCGAACCACAGCAAAGCAGCACCAGAGCCTCCTGAGACACAAACACAAAGACCAGATCACAACCAGCAATAGAAGAGGGCCAGAGCGCCACCTGTTGACTGCTACGGCGATTACACATTGCACATACACGCATCCTGAGACATACACCTAGATAAACAAAGGCTCTAGGATGGACCAGCGAAGACGTCCATGGCATCCGTTCCGCCAGCCAGGACTCTGTGGGCTGCGCAGAACCATCTGCTTTCTGTTCTGTGTGACTTTGATGATTGTGCTTCCTATAGTGCTGTGGGAGATGGGGAAGACAAAAAAAAAAATGCTTCCCTTGCCCCAGCCAGAATGGGAAGAGGAAAAACGTCCCTGACAGAGGTAAATCTGTGGTATGAAATGATTTATAGAGCGGCCCGACGCTTCACCAATGGTAGTTGTTACGTGTGTACCCAGCTCCCCCACAGCACTGGCAGATCTATGCCGCTCCTCCCCCATCCACTGACCCCTCCCCCATCCACTGACCCCTCCCCCAACCACTGACCCCTCCCCCATCCATTGACCCCTCCCCCATCCACTGTCCCCTCCTGAGACTATAGCTGAATCCCAATCTGAGTGCGCAAACCGCACTTGCAGCATGTGGATTTCAAGATAAATGTTGTGTTATCTGCAAATGTCATCATTTATGTGTGATGCACTCGGATCATGACTCGGATGCACTCAAGCACTGTGTCACATGAGACGCGGTGGGCTGTGGGTATTTTCTGCTCCTAAGTCCGTGAAATTGCGGACTTTCGGTAAATGCGGTTACAGTGCGCAAAATGGCGGCGTGGCGCACTTGTGGACCTAGCAATTCCGTTTTGGAACTACCCTGAGCCCTTGTGGACTTAGCGGGAACGCGCATGTAAGGCCACAAGGCCGCGAGTGGGATTCAGCTTATGGGAGCAACTTTAGAGGGTTGGGACTTGTGGGGATGGCTGACTGGGGCCTGGGGGTGGGTGAATAACTACTCTGATGCGTCTGGTGACTCCCATTTTGACTCGATTCGATTGGTTTCTTCTGGCATTGGAGTACATATGGCTAGTTTGAATGTGTATCAACCCTTGGCCAAAAATAACTGTTTTGAACTTCGCAATGCAGATTTCCTTGACTCTGATTAGGTTCCTCCTTATGATGTTGATGCTGGTAATGAAGATGAACTGTAGAAGAATGATGATCTTCATGTGTACCTGATGTTTTTTTTATGCTGCATGTGTTCACAGGGTTTTTGTCATGACAAAAACAGCTTTATATTGCTTAAACTTTCTTACTTTTGTGTTATCAATAAATGATAAAAAGGGGGGAAATGTAATGGAGATTCTGTGTTATTAGATATAATTTGAATTCATTTGACACACTAGATCTGAGTTAGATCTCTTTAAGTGTCTGCTGTTTAGGCCACATAACTGGCCTCTCATACTTTGGCTAGAGAAAGAATGCTGTGTACTTTGTAATCTTATGTTTTTGTTGAAGTGACTGTCTCTGCTCGCACCCCAGCCTTGCCAGTCTCTGTCGACAAAACAGGATTCCTGGACTGGGGGGGTGGGAGGTGAGGGCTAGGAATCGGCCCAGATACCAAGGTTGTTTTTGACTGTATAAATGTTGACTGTAACCGCAGATCGGGCCGCCATATCTCACATTGCAGACTGCTGTGTGCATGAAGCAGCTGAAATTTGGCGGTCCCCTTCTTGAGACGGGTTATTGGGGGTGTTTGTATGTAACTGTGCTGTATGTATGTATTGTATGTGTTTACTGTGCTGCTTGCCTGCTTGCATGTAGTAAACGTTGTTAAACTTAGAATGTTGGCATTCACTCTCTCCTGAACAATACTCAGAAATTTCCACAACACTCTCCTTCTCTCTCCTCAGAACTTGTGATGTTTGAATGATATTTAATTGATATTTAATGATATTAAGGGCGGAATATATATAGAGGAGGATTTAAGAATAAGTTCAGCCAGCTGTGATGCACAGAAACAAACAGAACTGATATTTTCTGCAAAAAAGTCATTTTCATTATGATCCATTCTGTGTCCTGAGATATGGAGAAAAGCTTGAAACACTGGGGAAAGATCTGACTATATCCAAGATCTTGTATCTATATACAAGAACAAATTGCATTCAGCTGGTGGTAAGTGCAACACATATAAGGGGCTGACATGCCTGGGGGGATGGGAGAGGGATCATGGCAGCATTATTGTAGCCAGACGAAGGCACCGTCATGCCAGGCGTGCGCAAGAACGCGTACGAATCATGGGCGCAAATTGCACACAGTTGGCAAGTTTATGGACGTGTTTGCCTGGGCATATCATTAGAGCCAAATCTTTTGTGGATATTGTGCTAAACTGGAGTAGATTGCTGTTGCAATTGCTGTGCAAATTATCGAGCTATTAGCGGGAGCAATCCATTCTTTGTGGATTTGGGCCTAAGATATTAAAACGCCATGACTCCAGGACCCTAAAACGGGCCAATAAGACCCCTCCTATCCTGGTCACCATCTTTTTGACCCACTCCCCTCTGACTGTGGGCCATCGAGACCAGGTCCTCACGCCACAAAAACGGATTATTTCCCACGGCCATCAGACTCATTAACAAAGCTTGTGTCCCCCCACAATGCCCCCCCAACACAGTGACTCTATACCCCCCACACCACTTGCACACAACCTCTGAATGTTCCACATACTGTACCTCAACGGCACACACATTGCGTACACTGTACATAACACTGCTCATCCGCCACACTACACTATACTGTACACTCTGCATATGTACATACAATCACCACATTCCATTCTGTATATAGTACGAAGACATGTGTGCATCCCCCTTTTTTAGTATATCGTAATTTGCACATTGCACTGTATTTTCTTTGCATTGTATTTTGTATTTTCATTGATTTTGTACTGTTCTGCACTGTCATGTCTTTGCACTGTTCCATCCTGTCCTGTACCCTGTTCTATGTCATCTGCAGCGTATGCCTTAACCCTAGTCAAATTCCTAGTATGTGTGAATCATATGGCTAATAAGCAGCTTGAATCTTCAGTAAATTCATTTCCATCATACTTTCCAGTCCCACCATGTGCAGGTCCATAAGTCTATCTCATTGCACTTCATTCTGCATATTGATGCACTTTGTCAAGATTAAGAATGGGGTGAGCTGGCCAAGCTTCTGCTAGAGAGCTCCAGCTGCTCATCTTCCCTCCCAGCATTCACCTGCCAGTCAGTGCATAATGAATCCATCCCTGACTCTGGATTGGGAGATGGTGAGGAACCATGCAGGAGAGCAGGAGAGCCTCTCAGTGTTAGCACTGTACAGTAGGTGTACAAATAGTTGTGTGATTGATCTGCCCCCCTCTTCCCCCTCGCCCACAAGAAGCCTGTAGGCATCACCCCGTCTGTTCAGACCAAACTGTGCTACACCCCTGCTGTAATGGGCCTTGTCTGCCAGAAGGATTAGTGTTCAACAGAGCAAAAAAAACATTTAGCTTTGGTCAGCCGGGATGGCATAACAACTCGCTGCATAATACATTGCTTGTGTGATCGCTCAAGAAAGAGAGAGAAATGTCTTTGATTTTCTCTAAAAGCCACAAAACAGGTGCCAGATTCTATTGAAGTTCTCAAAAAATGAATTGGTATAGTATGAGGACACATATGGGGCGAATTCACAAAAAACGGATTGTGCTACAAAAAACTTCACATTCACAAAAAACGGATAGCACCATGAACGGCATCATTTGCTGCTGTATGTGCTCCGTCTTAATATATTCACTATAGATATTGCGCCATACACAAATCCTGCGAAACCTCTAAATTAACTTTCCATTTAATAGTCTCTTTTTGCAACAATGTCGAGTGGAAAAAACTGTGCAGTTATCAACTGCGCAAATAGTAGCGCCAAACTTCAACTTTGGAAGAAAAATGAATGCGAAATTCACAAGCCTTTAGTCCATGAAGACTGCCCCTGTTTGATGCCATACAGTTTTCATCGATTCCCTGGGCGTGCAGAGGATCAAGACGTTCGCCAAAAGTGGGTGAAAAACATTAACAGAAAGGGCTTTGTTCCCAATACCAACAGCAGGGTAAGTTTTGGTTAACAGTATTGAATCTCTAACGTTATTCATCTCCCAATTACGACTATGTGGCTAACCTAGCTAGTTAGCCAACCATGGGGAACATCAGCTAAGTTGGCTAGCTAGCTAATGTTAGCTTGGCACAGGCAGTCAAGTGTGGATTTAAAGTTGATTGTTGCAATGCATTGTCAGTGACACGAAACACCACTGTAATGTTATGGTATTGTTGACTTATGTAACGTTACTATTTTATTATTTACCATTCAAGGTGTGTGGAATACACTTCCACAATGGCAGACCAACTAAAGAGCACCCATACCCAGTATTGCACATGGGATATGAACATCATAGTACCATAAGTTTGATTCCTGTACCGTATTCCTATTTGAGGGCAAGGAACTTTTGTGAGATTGGGGTAGTGTAGCGATCTTGCAGTGGCGGTGACCCTGCTACTGTAAGAAGGGTCTGGACTATGTCATGTTGTGTGCATATCTAAAGCCCAGTTTGGGAAGAACTGCTGCCTCCTGGCTGCCTTTTACCCATGTTTTGCCACATGATCAAGTTTTGCAGAATAGATTCTAGTTCAAATGCTTTCCAAATGATGACACTAAAACCATTTTCATTTTCAACAATTATATTATAATACTGTTTGAAAATAAAAGCACATTGTTATTTGTTTTTCTGTCTTTCCTCAGGGGGGTAGTGTCATCAGTGCAACACAAACAGATCCTGCACCATCAGTCTCAGCCTATTATTTAGATGACAAAGATGCAAAGTTTTTCACAGGCATAGGTATTGCCAGTTTTTGGCAGCTTCTGTGCACCTTCATGGCTTTTCTCCCACAACCACGGACCATCAAGTTGACAGTGCATGACCAACTGTTGCTTGTTTTGATGAGGCTCTGTCTTGGTTTGATGTTCACAGATTTAGGAAAGCGATTTGGAATAAGCAGGAGCACAGCCTGTGAGATCGTTGCGCTCTGGAGACCAGTACTGGCAAGGTTTATGAAAGAAAAGCTGATTGCTTGGTTGCCTAGAGATACTCTGAAAAGAATCAGGCCTCAGAGTTTCAGTGTAAATTTTCCAAAAGCAACATGCATCATATACTGCACAGAAATATTCGTACAAAGGCCAAAGAACTTAAGGAAACGATCATAAACATACAGCAACTATAAACATCATAACACATACAAAGTCCTATATTGCATAGCTCCCAATGGTTTTGTGATGTTTGTGTCCAAATTGTTTGGTGGGAGGGCCAGTGATACTTTTATTACAAAGAACAGTGGTCTTATTGACAACCTGATTCCTGGTGATCAAGTTTTAGCAGACCGTGGATTCACCATCACAGATGGCGTAAAGAAGTTCCTGAGCAGGAAGTTACATGAACACGGCGCTTGGCAAATGTCAGAATTCATGTAGAGCGTGCAATTAAAAGGTTTTAAAATTTTGAGTAATGTAATTCCTGGTAGGATACAACATGTTGATGACATCGTAAGTATCTGTGATGGACTTTGCAACTTGCAACCACAGTTAATTCGGGAGGAATGTGAGGGAGGAGAAGCATCTGAAATGGATGAAGGTGAAGACATTGACAAGCAAGAAGGAGAGGAATGCTTATGGGACATGGCAGAGGACATGGAGGGAAACTAGTATGATTGTGGCATTTTTCATATTTCATTTTCCATAGCTTCTAGGAAATTCAGTATTTTGTTTCAGCTTTATTTAACATGTAAGTTGTATATATAGTATGTACTATGTACAGTATGTTTCAGTCCACGAACTGTCATTACTCCATGCACTATTCTGGTAGCTATTGCTTGTAGCAGATGTTCAAAGTAAACCTTCTTTAGGTGGCAGATGTGTTCCATTGTCCACTCTTTGTTGTATGGCACATCCAGGATAATCTGTTCATTTGGGGTCCAGACCAGGAATTTACAATTTGTTTTGTTTGCACAATGCATTACTACTTAGACCTGGTAATAGTAGGCTAATCCTGACACAGTTTCCCTAAGGACATATCTTCCATTTACATGTTTTACATCATATTTGTTTGATTCAATCATTTTTCGCAGGCTGCCATCATGTGCCTCAAGCTTCTTTGAAGTACAGATGTGGGAAGTTAGAAATGTCACATGCTGCAGCATTTCACCTTCGCGGTATTTGGCAGGGAAATCCCGTTGGAAATCTCGTGGGATTTCAGACAGGTGTTATTTCGTTTTAGTGATGCACCACCGCCAGGTGGCGTCTTTGAGTAGATTTAGCAGGCTGGACTCAGTGTTTTTCTCCTATAGTCTACGAATGAAGCATCATTAAGTTTCACATTCTTTATTTTAAATGCTCTGTTGTAAAGCACTTTGAGCTGAATTTATCTGTATGAAAGGTGCTATACAAATAACGTTTAATTGTTATTATTACCTTGTTCTCAAACACATGTTTTCTCCATCTGGATGTAATTTAATTATTACGAACACCTATATCTAGGCCTACAGTAGCCTATCTATCTCGGTAACTGACGTCGGGTCAAGACGTGGTGGCTGTTAGGTCAAATGCGCAAAATAACAGTATTTTAAATATATTTGTTAGTAAAGATGTGGTGAACGTGGGGGTTTTGCATTTTGTTTCTGGAACGCATTCAACTGGTAGGCTACTCGTAAACCCTGGAAGTAAATTTGAAGACGGGGCACCAGCTAATGTAGCCAAGTCTGAGCGCAGTAGGCTATATGGCTTCAGCACGATACAAAGAAAAAATAAGCTTGATCGACTTGTGGATCCATACAAAATTGACATAGTCGCCATGAGTAAAGATCACTCATTGCCAATCATATCCGGACATTAACTATCTTGTGCATAGATAGCGGCAGGTTTGACAGTGAGTGCGTTCACATGCACAATATACACAATATTTTGTTATTTTAATGATCTTGAATATATATATATTCAAGATCATTCAAATAAGAAAATATCGTGTATGTTTTTATTTATTTATACCGGCCGCCAGCCGTTCCATGAACGGCTATAGGGAATGCACAGTTTCGCGCTGGCTACAGCCTATTATATGCACAGTTTCGCGCTACTTAGGCTATTATAAATTATAATAGGTATATTATAATAAGTATTATTCATTGGGGGAGCTTGGACTCGCTGGGGACTGGTGGAGAGACGCAGAGCCTCCCCAGACGCGACATCCTCCAGTTGGCTGAAGAGCTGCGCGCTCTGGCGTCCAAACAGCCACCGGCGGCGCCCCTCGCAGTGTCCACAGAAGAATACCCCCACCAAAATACCTACATGGTGAAGACAAGCTGTAGCAAGAACAGAACTGTCTACCAATGCATGAAGTGCACCATAGCTGTCTGTGAGAGGCTATAGCAGAGGATATGTGCGAAGTGTATTTGAGCTGCCGCCTCAACCGTGCGTAAGAGCAGAGCGCATCAACTCGTGTATAGCTACAACTAGTAGCCCATAGCCATTAAAACGGCTTATTGTTTTATTCATATATCAACTAGATAATTCAATAATAATGAGTAGCCTAGTAGGCTATAAAAGGAATTAAATAGGGCCTAATAAGCCTTAAGTTGTAGCCTAGGCTACAGTACAATCACAAGACGCATAGGCCTAGCCTATCGTAAAAAGCGTTGCGTTCTCATAGGCCTATATTAACTTAGATAATTATTAATTATGCTCAGGTCATAATGTCCGTTGAAAATAATGCCCTCTAAGCAGAATTTGAATTGTATTAAAATGGGCTAAAATTAAATTTCCACATATTCTGATTCCTTCTAGGCCTATATAAAAAAAACATTTTTTTAATGTGTAGCCTAGGCTATAGGCTTCTGCGATGAACAAAACAGCCACAATGTAGCCTGCTTAGCGGGCGAGAGGGCAGTCTACCATAAAGTGTAGGCTATAGCCTAACCATAATGTAATATATCTAGACTACATGCATTGTGGTATTTCTTTATATAGCCCAGCCTGCAATTGTTTCTCAATAAACAGTTATGTCATCCTCTGAGTCCGAATGTAGGCTAATAGACCGGCAGCTCTAAATGCCTTCCCAATCAATGAGACATGGTTGTAAAAATGATGTTTTTTATTGATGAAAAGGGTCAAACTGAAAAACATGGAGTCATTGCATTGATCGATGCAGTGCGTTCAAATAGGCATCAAAAGATAAAGTAGGCCCATTTAAAATGACCAATTACATCTTCAAATCCCTTCTAATCTTGGCCTTTGATAGGGTTTTTTCCCGCCCTACTGCCAATTATATCCGAACATTAACTATCTTGTGCATACAGAGCACAAACAATGAAACAATGAAACGAATAGATTTCCTCCCTGTCCGTCTGTGGCATTCGCTACCAGCAAACACTGAAAATACAGGTCCTCAATTTATTTAGATTAGACTAGCCTATCCAACTGGACCACTCCAATGAATGTTGAACGTAGCCTACTTTTATTCTTTAGGTTTTACAGAATCGGCCTACAATGTCCACACATGCATGCGCCATCTGACTAGCTCGTCACTCACCAGCGAACCTGGACTAGACTATTGTAACCCCCCCCCCAAATTCTTTTATATTCAAATAAACTGGATGAACCGGTTTCCTAGCCCTGGATCGTGGGGAGGGGGGTAGCCTGCGTTAGCGGATGCTTTGCAATGACCGGCCACAGGTGTTGGATTGAATTCGCTAGTTTGATTGATAGATGGATGGATTTAACGTCCAAAGTAGATTGTGCAAGTATTGTATAGGCCCATGTGTAAGAGATGAATGGTTGTAACCATGAACTCAGCCAGAGGTAGGCCCTACTGTAGATTATCAGCATTATCACCAGTCTCAATTTATGTTTTCCTCTAGGCTACGTGTTGCCATTCATTTAAACCACCATCTCATCTAGACTACTTCTGTTGCTGCATTTTTACATTTATGCTTTCATGATTTTAGAGCGCAATAAACATTTTCCAGGATTCCAATAAGTCCATCCATTCATCCAACTTTGTGCTGAGCGCAGCGCAGGCTGGTAGCCTACTGTCAAGGCTCACGACTGATGCACTCCCTTAACACGTCTCGCAACTCCCCAGACCAAGAGAATTTCAATATGAAAGACCTTGGGATTCCAGGAGTCTGTAGCAAGTCGTCGGTCTTCATGACGCACTGTTATGCTTGTTTGCTGTAGATCCAGTCATAGAAGCGGGCATCTCGTCCGGCGATTTGAAACAGCTGGTCAATTCACCCCAACAAGAATAGCCAAGAGAAGGACAAAAATGAAACCACAAACGTTACTACTGGTCTTGAAACAACTGTGTTAGCCTAGTTCCATATGAGAACACTCCTCGGTCCAATTCCGTATAGTAGATCAGCCTGTGTCCACGTAGTTGCTAGCTAACTGGTGTGTAGGGGAGAACCGGGTCAAAAGTCGCACTTTTTGGTTTGATTCCATTTACTCCGAAATTAATAGAGATAGAGATTCCACATTTTATGATAAACAACTTGCACATGTCCTTCACTATTATCAACTGTAATGTTCGTGCTAGGATATAAGAGTTTAACATAAATAGGGCGAGAATGGAGCGCAATGCGAATGGTCTCAGGGCTAAAGAGACCGCGCGTCGTTTTCCTCACCCTCACTATTGGCATGCTATCAATGAAAGAAAATACATTGTAAATAAACATGGTTTTAGGCTATTGTTTTTATGTAGGCCTATAGGTTAAGCTATTTGTGTTCATAAGGTAACGTCATTGTAAACGAAAGTAGCCTATAGCCTATAATCCAATTGACTGGAAGCAGGGGGTTTGACAAAAGTTAAGAGGCAAAATAATTTGTCTTGACTGCATTCAAGATGTATCTTTCACATTAAAACTGCATACAAAGCTGACCAATAGCATTAGAAAGATCTCTTCGAGAGTTTTCATTTCACCTGTTCATTCTGCCCAAATGTCACTCGCGCACTCCTCTGGTTCTAAGCCATCACAATGCGACTTCTGTTCCTCTACGGCAGGGGTGGGCAATTATTTTTTCCATGGGGCCACATGAGAAACTGAAAATATTGTGGAGGGCCGGGCCAAAAGGCTGAACTCAATTCTGCATAATATTCATTGTATTTCTTTATAAAAAAGCAGTAAATAGCATTGTTTTGACAAGCTGGTAAGAGTATATGTTATAGTTAAGCAATGAAAAAGTGAGGTTGCCTTACAAAAAAATTGTCATTTATTAAATCAAATTTTGTTTTTCACCATTTGCGACTCATATTAGTGAACATTTTCAGTCACATTCACTCAAACACATTTTGCGTTTCATTTACTGTTGGAAAGAGGTTCTTAGCATTCTAAAGACATCACAATATTGTCTTTGTACTCCAAATATTAAGCAAGATACATCATATTGAACTGTCACTAAACATCACTGAACTGTGATTTTGAGAAAAAGGCTTCCAAAGAAAGTGTCCCAGTTCACTGCTAGTTTGTGCCTTTACATGCCAACATTTGTAGTCTAACCACCTCATTTGGTGTTTTTAAGTTCTCTTTTCTTGTTCAGTGAGAGAAATCTAGTCTCTGCTGGGCTTTAACGAGTGCATCGAAGTCAGGTTGAATGTCTGAGGTGGAGATGCGAAGCACAGCTGACAGATGATCATCAGTGAGAGAGGATCTATACCTGGATTTCGTAAACTTCATCATTGAAAATGTTTGTTCACATATGTAGGTAGAGCCAAAGAGAACCAACATCTTCTGAGCATGTCTCCTCATGTTTGGAAAGTTCTCCTCCTTGAGAGAAGAGTAGAAATCCAGCAGAGATCCTGACTTAAAGTGCTCTGCCAGTACTGCATCAGACAGCAGGTCGATGAGTTCCAGCTGAACATCACTGGGTGCATTATCCACACTGCAGGTAAAGGGAGAGGAAATCAGGTGCATTTCATCCTCGATTTTTCTGAGATCTTCAAATCGCCTTGAAAACTCACCATGCAATGCTCCCAACATGGATGAGTACCTGCGGAGGTGATCAGCTGATGGTGTGACTTCTTTCAGGGTTTGCATGTGAGTGAGAGTGTTGCTCTCCAGTTGGCTTGAAAGAAACTGCATCTTTGTCATGAAAGCCTTCACCAGGCTGTGCATTTCATGAACAAAAAGGCCCTTGCCTTGCAGTTTGGTGTTCAGTTCATTCATCAGTGCAGTCACATCAACAGCAAATGCAAAATCTGCCATCCAGTCCTCATCTGAGAGCTCTGGGAAGTCTTTGCCTTTCTTCTCACAAAACTCTCGAATCTCTGCTTTCAGGTCCCAAACTCTTTTTAGCACTTTGCCCAGGCTGAGCCATCTGATAGCTGTGTGGTAGCCGATGTCACGATGCTCAGTCTCATGGTCCTCCAAAAGTGTGACAAACTGTCTGTGATTCAATGCTCTTGCCCTGATGAAGTTTACTATTTTAGTAACAACATCAATAACATGGTCAATTTTTAGCACTGACTTGCACAACACATGTTGGTGTATAATACAATGCAAAAATACCAGTTTCTGATCCGCGTCGATTTCAGTCACTTTATCTTGCATACGTTTCAAAAGTCCGACATTTTTTCCGGTAAGATTTGGACAACCGTCCGTTGTGACACCTGCCAGTCTGTCCCATTTCAGTCCCAGCGTGTCCATGCACTCGTTTACCTCCATGAACAGATCGCTCCCTGTCGTCGTCCCTTTCATCGACCGCATTGCTGCCAGCTCCTCCGTAATCTTGAAGTCCGGTGTAATTCCGCGGACGAATACGAGTAACTGGGCTGTGTCGCGGACATCACAGCTCTCGTCCAAAGCCAAGGAGAAAAAGTCGAAACTTGCCACTTCACGTTGCAGCTGAAGCTCCAGATTCCCCGCAATGTCCTCGATCCTTCTAGTCACGGTTCGCCTGGACAGCGGGACTCGCTCAAATGCGGCTTTTTTTTCAGGGCATATTAGTGCTGCAGAGTCCACCAAGCACTCTTTGACAAACTCCCCCTCCGAGAACGGCTTACTGTTTTTAGCGATTTTGTGGGATATCACAAAGCTGGTCTTGGTTGCTGCATCCCTGGATGTGTGAAGCTTGGTAAAAAAGCCTTGCTGCTTTTGCAGCTTAGCTAGCAAAGCTTCCGATGTCCGCGCCCTTTCAGCGTCAGTCAAGTTTTTATATTTCTCCGCGTGTTTCGTCTCGTAATGCCGACTCACATTGTAGTCCTTAAACACGGCGATCTGCTCCCCGCAAACTAAACACACGGCTTTACCTCCGACTTCAGTAAATTAATACTTAGCAGTCCAATTTTTGTTGAAAACCCTGCATTCAGCATCTACCTTTCTTTTTTTAGCGGACATTTAAAGTCGTCTTGTGACAAGGATCCAATCATGTGCACGTCTTGATATACGTATTGCGTGATTATGCACGTGAATAAAAAACAACTTCAAAATAAAAGCAATGCAGCTTTAGTCCATGCATGAGGTAAAGTTAGAAAATATGTTTATTTTGTAATTTCCAATTAGCCTTACACGGGCCGGTCAGAGTCAACCAAAGGGCCGTATGTGGCCCGGGGGCCGTACAATGCCCAGGTCTGCTCTACGGGATCGGCCACGGTCTCCTGTCATTTCTCCCTGGCTTGCAGGCACGACTTGCTCGCACAAAACTTGAAAGCTATGTTATCATGTAGCCAGTAGATATGCTAAGAAAATTGCATATGTTAGCAAACTAAAACAAGTGAACACAATTTTACAATCGAAAAATGCTTATGAGACCATTATTTTACTTATATGGGGCAAAAGTGGTTTCTCTTCCTGCTTCTGCCTAAGCCCTCCACAATACCACAACACAACGGTGTCATGTTTAACGAAGGAGAAGTGAAGAAGACGGTAGCTATCAGTAGCTAAAGCAGTTAGCTAATGTTAAGATCATTCCTCTAGCTGCTTTGCTGCTAATGCGAGTTCGTCTCCGTTCCTGCCCGAGAAACAGAAGTTGAAATTATAGCATCTAAATCAAAATAGCTACAGGAATCATCGTTGTAAAGTTAGCCATCTGCTTATTAGCCACCGACAGCTACCGTTAATATTATGGAAGCTGCTGTCGTGAGCTAACTTGCTATCACGGTTTTATTGTGCAGCTTCACAGCCTGCTATTAGCAGACAGCACTTAAAGGGCAATGCTCGTTTTTGACAACCTGGACCTTATTTACGACATATTATAAGAAGTTTGACTCACCGAGATCACTTTGGTGTAGTTCGGAGGCCTGTAGAAGAAATTTAAAATCCAGCGCGAGCCAGTATATCCATGTAATGACGGTGATCGGGGCACCGAGAAGGCAGTTTCTCAAAATCTATTTTCGGCCGCTAAACGGTTGTTTTCATCAATCAGATTGGATGAATCGACAGTTGAGATTCCTCAACGCGAGGCATTGTTTCGGTTTTCAAATACGGGGTCTTTAGCCTCTGTAATATAATCTTTACACGCCTTTCCCCACTTGCTCCAGCACGCATGCGCACAGGCCAGCGCGCAGACTGGCTATTCTCCGGCTCACATTCTCTGCACTACTTTTCCTCGGTGCATGGTCTGGCCCCTGAATGTTCTCAATTGTGTCTGGTACCATTTTTGGTAGTGGATTGATTCCAGGCACACACTTGGTCAGTGCAGGCTGTGCCTGTGAAGCCTTGGGTCACAGCATCTTTCACCTTGTACTGTAGACCTGCTGTATGGCTGCAGCACTTTCCTCTGTTGGCCATACAGTCACAGTGCACATCTACAACTTTTCCATCCTTTCTTTGCACGGTTAATTCAACATTATGATGGTTGTTAATGGTCTGTGAAAATCAGACAGGTCCTTTAAGAATGATGTGTTCATCATCTGGTAGAGTGTGCAATATTTGACCAACCCACCCAGAGTTCAGGTAATTCTGACCCTCTATGAGTGACCTGTAGTTGGCATTTTGTTGATCATCCCATGCCAGGCGATGAAGGAAGTAATCTTGAATATCTATTAAAAAAAAAACATAACACAAACATGACACAAAAAATTCATATATAATTTTTTTTTTTTTTTACTAATGTAGGTAGCCTCCCCCAGACCTGACCTAACATAAGCTTGCAGTAGCTAACGAATTGTTGTAGTAACGTTAGCTAGCCTATAATAATATTAGCTAGCCTAACAGAAATTCTTTATTTCTCCGTTCTCCATTTCTGTCTATTGTCATAAGCATCTGAATAACGTTAAGATCATTGGTACCTTCATCTGTAACTGCAGGCCACTGCCTAACATCATCAATCCAACTAACATTAGCCATTATACTGCGTCTGTCACTGTCGACTAACAGAGTCGCTTGTTTACACCTCAACACCCCAGTAATGGCGGCTCCCACATATTGGCGCAATACACAATACACGCTCGTAGGATTTGTGTATTCTAACGCAAACATGCCCATACGTACGGTGGCCATTTTAGGACATCCTCAGAAGTCAGTATCAGATGTAATATATCACATAGATATTCTCAGATGTCACCTAGATATGTGTCAGATATCACCTATATATTTGTCAGATATCACCAAGATATTTGTCAGATGTCAGGTATCAGTTGTCAGAGGTCAGGTATCAGTTGTCAGAGGTCAGTTGTCAGGTATCGAACCCCACAACTCAGCCTCTGAGAGGGCTAGAGACACACGGTCTTCATCGGTGGGTGCATAGAGATTGTCCGGAAGTCACCACTGTATATGACTGGCTCTGACCCGAGGGGGCAGAGTCTCACCATCACGCCACTATCCACGCCACGAACCACACAACTCGGCCTCTGAGTGGACTAGAGGCACACGGTCTTCACCGGTGTGTGCAGGTGGATGACCTGGAGAGGTCTAATTGCTTAACGCATCATCCTTGATACCTGACATCTGACAACTTACGTATGACAACTGATACCTGACATCTGATACCTGACCTCTGACAACTGATACCTGACAACTGACATCTGACAACTGATACCTAACATCTGATACCTGACCTCTGACAACTGACCTCTGACAATGTTGTGCAGGATGCAGCACACTACAATGATCTGGCATACTTTGGGGGGATTGTATATAATATAATATATTTTATATTTATCTGACTATCTGTATCTAGTGCTGTGGATTTGGCAGGCAGCAGTCGTTCATGCAAAAATTACCCTAAGCAACAATAACAGAGAAAATAAGTCTTGATATTTCATGATGTTAAATTTAATTCCAACAAAGACAGCGCCAGGTCAAATAAGCTAAATAAATGATAGCCGTGCGAACTGTCGAGGGCTCACTGCTCTGCTTCTGCAAACACAGAGGCAGCAATTGGGAAGGTGTGTTCGATTTTCACCCTACGGCCAAATCAAGCACGTTATTGGTGCAATCCGCTACTCTGCCTCTGATTGGCTATTGCACTCGTTGCCTGCTAGGCGTCTTGTGATTGGATGCTGGGAGAAAGGAAAGCAACAGAAGTTTGAAATTAAATTAAGTTTGTTGAATTAATTCAGGCAAAATGCAAAGAAAATGTAATCTGATGTTTAAGAGAAAAGGGATAGCTGCAGAAGCTGATTATGAAGTGGTTAAAATTAGGAGACTTTCAGAGCAAGTTGAGGACCAGAGAGAGGAAGCAGAACTATCAAAAGAAACAGGTAATGATGCTAGGCCAGAGAAGGAACATGAACTAGCCATCCATCAATCACACATTTTAGTCTGTCTTTTATGTCAGAACATTGCCAATTGGGGACATGAAAGAAGAGTTGATGATGAGTATTTTACTTCAAAATGTCTCTTACAATGTGCACAAAAAATTGATGATAATGTTGCGGTGTGCATGTGTTTGAGACTAATTTTTGTGTGTGTGTTTGTGGCTGATTGAGCGAGTGGGTGCACCTGTGCTTGTTTCAGCAGGTAATTGGCTAACGCACCTGGCGAGCGGTGATTGGAGCAGGAGGTGGTTCTGCCCGGACGTCTTGAGGGTGATATTCATGGGTTTCACAGACCTGCCATGTTGAGGACCTGCACAGGTGTATAATTTGTCTGATTGGCTCTACTGCATAGAATCTTATGCAATCAATTAATTTGAAACACCTGTAGGTCCTCAAAATGGCAGATCTGGGACTACAAATGAAACCCATGAATAAGCGTTGGCGATTTCAGAGTGGCGGGGGGGCTGCCCAGTGAGTGCCACGCTCGACCCGACAGATCATTTGGTGCGCCGCTGACGAAGACACCGATCACAACCTTGTGAGGATACTGCCCAGGCCTCATTTAGTTGATTTCGTGGATATTGTCGCAGCTGGGTAGATCACAATTGACCAGTTCCTTGTATGGACTACGAGCAACCATTTCCTGGTGAGGATTACGTTCCCATGTGGATTACAATTGCCCGTTCCCGGTGTTAAAGAATTTCAACTCATCACCATGTGTTCACGCCAAGATAGGTTTCTGTTTATCTTACTCTATTGATGTTCCTGTTTCCTCTGTTTAATTATTTTACAATGTTTGTGGGAATCACACCTTAGCTAAGTTCTCACTGCCATATGTGTCTGCCAGAGCAGCTGGTCAAACATCATGTCACGACACTGTCCCCTTAAAAGGGCTCCGCCTCTATTGGACGGGGCTCTCTGACTTGAATATCACTTCCTGTTGTGAGAGACCGCTTGCAAACGTATTGAGAATAAAGCTCTCGTTTTTGTTTTAACCAGCTGAATCGACCACTCGCGTGCTCTTATTCTTAATCCAAGCATTAAGGAAAAATAGCATCAACAATATGGCGACGTGTCTGTAAAACCGAATTGCGGTTTCTGGGACAACTACGAGGTTTTTTCGCGTGCTCCGGAGGCGAAGCGTGGATCCGCGACAAGGTTTGACTTGGGGACTCAAACGTCGAGCGGCTGGCGTAATTTGCTGGCTGTTTTCTCGATGCCCTTCTCCTCTGCAGCCCGCTGAAAGGTCTGGTACGTTGTGAATCTAAATTATAGTGGTACGATTGTGTTTTTCAGCTGGAGACATTGACCATAGTTTTATTCGCACCGGTTGTTGTACATGCATTTCTGAGGTTGTTGTACATGCATTTCTTAAAGCCGGTTGTTGACCGCCTGCCCGCTTAAAAAGCCTAATGTTCTCCCTGCCCTATATATATCTAACCAGGGTTAGGTTTTTGTTTGCGACGCATTTACAGCGTTTCCAGTACTGAATAGTGGAGTACTACACAGCGTTATTACTCTCGAAAAGCCTTCTCTTTTGAATTTTGGTTTTGGGATCCGCGTTGCGTGGGGTTGCCGCGACTCGACGGAGCTTTTGTTGTTCTAAGGCTCGTTATTTTGTTTTTTGTACTCCGGTTGTGAAGGGCATGACACGGAGGTGGCTGTTACACTTCGAGAACTTTTAAACCCCGGGTGATTTGCTTTTGCTAAGTGAGTCGAGTAGGCCTTGTTTTGTTTCATTGTGTTTGTCTTGTCTTGGGTTTCTGATCCTGTTTTTCTGGGTCTTTGTTTGGTGTTGTCCTTCTGTACATGTTAGCTACGGTTTGGTTGTGCATTTCAGTGTTTGGTGTTGTGCTGGCTTTGTTTTGTGTTTAGTGTTAGGGGTTATTTTGGGATTTCTACGGCACTCTTGTGCTCATCCTTTGTTCTTTTAATTCTGCTCCAAGCTACGTATCTTGTATTTCTGTTAGCTTTGGTTTTTGTGCTATTGGTTCACTGATTAGCTTCTCTGTGCTAGCTGATTCGTCCACGTGGTTGGTTCCACATGTTGGTTAGCCCACGTGCTTACCCTACTAACACAGTACGTAAAACTGACGGGACACATTGGTGTAATTGTGGTAATTTTGCGACGTCACCAGCAGCGGACCTAGCTGACACCGAGCTGACACTTGCCTTTTCAGTCGCAAAATAACCAAAATAGCCGTCCTCAAGTACACTGTAAGGGAACGTAGCCGCCACTGCTGCTTAAATCCGTAACTACGATGTAATTAAATAACGTGACAATGTGGTTACATCGCAGTCCCAATCTGACTTTATTGGAAATGTGTCACAGTGGGTCAGAACATTTGTAAATTACTTAGGTTTTAAAATAAATTTTGAAGTCATACAGTTACAGAATTGTAATAATGAGGAGAAATCCTGCATGTCTGCTTTGTGTGTAATTTCTCATTTACAGTTAATATTAACACTAAAGATTTGCAGTCTAGGCCTAATAAAAATAATGATAAAAAATATGCCTATGAATAAAGTCCTAATTTTGCAACCTAAATGTGAGCAATGAACGCTGAGCAGTGAACGTAGAATGCAAGGCATTGGGCTACTTTCTTAGTGACACATTTGAAGAACTAGACAAACAAGTTACACACTCTGTGCCAGTAGGTGGCGGTATGCACATTAAAGTTGTTTGCGATCCGCCACTAAACCCAGCGAAGAAGAAGAACTAAACTTCCGCTCCGTTTGAGACAGAAATGATTGAGAAAGACCAACATGCTGTCGTTGTGTCGACAACACAGATCATGTAAGTATCTCAATTTCAATGTATACATACTATGTATTTTGGTATCGTCCCAGATAAAACACCAACGTTATGTGCAAGCTACCCTTTTGTAATGATTATCTATTATGCAGATGCTCTCTTTCCAATGTTAGCTAACTAGCTAGCCAGCTAACGTGATTAGCCTTTTTCTGTACATGGCTAGCTAAGTAGCCTACGTAAAATTACTCTCGCAATTATTGTTAAAACGTTCGCTTTTGTGTAATTGTAGCTTAAATTATAATGTTGGCTTGGCAACGTGAGAATATTTCAGTTGTGTACACTATAACTTTTATGAAGTGTTGTTGTGGGCCATTGTTTCCTAATAACAGGCTCGCGCGAGCTCCTGCACGTTCGTACTGTTTCATCGCTTGGAATAAAATGTGATAATTAGCTTACTCATTGATTTCGCATTAACCCACGACACCGTTAGTATGTGTTTGTTTTTAGGCATTCATTTTTCCGATTTTAACGTTAACAGAATACTAGAAGTCCCAACAACGGAGCTAGGCTAGCTAGCAGGATTTGTTATAGCAGCCATCTTGGCTTTTGGCACGTGGTCCTGTGGAGTGTGCATGTCAGCCAAGGAGAGGGTCACCCACCCACTTTCTCTCTCTCTCTCCCTCTCTCCCCTCCCATGCTCTCAGTTGCCAACCTCCCAGTTCTTGTTTGAACTGAGCAAGAAGCAGGTGAGCGGGGCAGGAAGAGGCGCTAAGACGGGGACAGGCATGGCCAGGGGCAGTCCTGGGACAGCACCACAGGCTCTGTGAGTCTTGTTCAGTTGAATGCCCTCATGAGTATTAACAGAAGAGCACCATATACATATGCACACATACACTCTAACATGTCGCTCTCTCCTCAGCTCAGCCCAATGGTCTCTGATGGTTCTGTCTGGCCAGCCCTTAGGTGGAGAAACACCTGATCATCAATATAGGCAGGCACACGTAAGTACAAATGCACATACGTTTCCATAGACGGGATAAACAAATGGGAATATTGATATTGAGTTAGCGGTAGACATGTGAGATTCATAAGACGCATCACTGATAGCAGTAGCCAGTGCCTTGGCGAAGGTGTTTGAGCAGCAGTCATCAATGGATTAACTCCCAAGACACAAGGAAGAGACAGCGCAACACACACTATGACTCCAGTGACGAAGGTAATATAATAAAGTGCATTCAACAGTCCCAAAAGAGTACTACTTGAGTTGACTAATCTGAGCTAATTTACCTCTACTATATGTTCCAGTGCCCAGGCAGCCGGTCGGCAGAACTCAGACCAGACCAGCTATGCCAGGTGCCAGAGCCGGAAGGCCTGCTCTGCCAGTTATCAATGCAGGTATCCATGCATGTTTGTGTTGGTGAAATGTCTATGCATATTTGCACACTTACAGTTAACTCAGGACTGTCTGAAGACTCATGTACTCAGTTCACTAATTCGCTCATCTCACATCTCACTACTCGGCAGTAGATGTTCATCGCCCGGGTCCTTTGAGCCAAGGCGCTGTGAGCCCAGGCCCTTCAGCCCTTCAGACGTCCAGGCACGAGCAGCATGCATCAGCGATTAGCACCCCGGCCAGACCAGGTCAGGGTCTGACATTTCTCATGTCGAGTTGATTCTTCCCCTTATGCCAGAATCACTACGCCGCCAGCACCATAGTTTCCTGCTCATCCCTTTATCCTCTGGTTTTCAGGTAGTTCTCTGATGCCATCGCCTGTGAGACCAACAGCTCCAGCAGTGTTGCCATCAAGCTCTGCAGATGCTGGTATGCTGAATTTTGTGAACTACTTCATGCTGCATGTAGGGATATACTTTGAGCTGAATATCCATTATGGGACCGTACAATTACTTATAGCCACATCTGTGTTTAATATCCAGACTTCCAGAGGATGATGTGTCAGCAGTTCTCCAGCGTCATGCAGAGTCTGAGGGAGATGGCACAGACAATGATGAGGCTGGAGCAGAGACTGTCCGGCGAGTCTGCAGACAGCTATCAGGGAGCAGTACTGGATGACCTGCACCCTGCTAAAACGGAGGAGGAGCTGCTGGTCTTGGAGGAGCAGCTGAAGGACAAGGATCATCAAAGGAAGATGGTGAGTAACTTCAAGGCAGAACTTTGTTCCTTATTTTTGCAGAGAAGTGTTAAGGAAATGTAAAAGTAAATGATTGTCTTTATGTTTTGCAGACACGATATCTGAGTTCCATTGGCGGCAAAGATCTGCCAGATGTGGTCCGGCGGGTGCTGTCAGCCATTGCCATACACAGAGTGTGGTGTGTCTACAGCGTCCATGGGAAGAGGGGGAAGAAGCCTCTGAAGAATATGACCCTCTACAATGTCATATTACGTAAGGGATTGTTCATATTTTCGCAAAATAATACATTGTCTTTGCTTCATGCCATGTGCATTGAAACCATTCCCTTTTTGGTTAAAAGGTGCAGTTATGGCCTGTAAGCCAAGCACCACTGTGACGGAGGTGTCTGCCCAGCTGCAGGAGATGCTGAAACATGCCCCTGCTCGATGCAAAAAGGTATGTGATGTCAGGCAGTTAATTTTCTCGTATCCAGTGACATGGCACGCTTCCAATGAACGTATGCGACTTGCTTTTACAGCCATTTCATTATGTCCTTAGGCATCTGCTCCAGCCCAGCTGACCTCCCCAGCCCAGCCCCTGACCGCAGCTCCAGCCCTGACCACAGTGGAGTATTCAGATGAGGATGACCTCTTCTGCCCAGACCCTCGATTCAGATGTGGGTGACCCCCAGCCCGTCTCCCTAAACCTGCCTTTCCAGCCTGCCAGGATGGATGCCTTTTTTGTAAATAGTTTTTGTAAATTTTAACCTTTTTTTTGTGGGATACAACGGTCTGTTCCCGGTCTGCCTGCCACAGAATGCGCACTGTTTCATTTTTGTTTTTAGAACTTTTGCAATTGTCAGATAATGGGTTGCTAGCCAGAGCTTGTACATGCTTTTTTTTGCTTTTCTGGCTATGCGTAATGTGACAGACCGTAAACCTCATCCTTGTAAATATGTATACTTTTAATTTGTAATGTACTTTGTGTAATAAAATGTTCTAAACTGTTCAGTCTTATATTGGTTTGTATCATAATGCTTGCTGCTATATCCCCATATAGCATTAATTCGTTTTTGTACTGCAAATGCTAAATATAGCCAGTGGTCAGGGTTTAGTAAGTAAGTGACCATATTTGCACCGTGCGAAAAAGACGTGCAGACCAAGTCATATAAATACCTGTAAATCTAGTGTCAGCCAAGTGAGTTTATTACGGAAGTTCCTGCCCACGTTTTTTGCACGCGGCCGCACCGTATTTGCACCGTGCGAAAAAGACGTGCAGACCAAGTCATATAAATACCTGTTAATCTAGTGTCAGCCAAGTGAGTTTATAACGGAGGTTCCTGCCCACGTGATCACGTGCGTTCTTTGCACGCGGCCGCAACTTCGGAATGACGTTCTTACGTAGCGTCTACTAAACGGCAGATCTCGCGTTTCCGTAAATGGCCGCGTAATTTCCGCACGCGGCGCACACGAATCGTCACCTATAGCGGCCGTATGTCGAACGTTTGCGCAACCTGCGTGTGTTAGTAGGGTAGCTAACTTTGTGCGCACGTGGTTTGACTTCCTGTTTTGCTGCTTGTGAAAAAAAAAAAAAGAGAGGTCCTGTTTTTCCTCAAACATTTTGAGGATCCACCATTTTGGTTTCTGAAGTCTGCCATTTTGGGAAAAAAAAAAAAAAGTAACAGGAGAAAAAAAAAGAGAAAAAAAAAAAAACCCTCTCAACACAGCAGTTATTGTTTTTTTTACTGTAATTTTGATATTTGTTTGTATTTGTAAAATGGGAAGTACTGCTAGTGCACCAAAACGGGAACCTTTAATGGGGGCTGCCAAGATAGTGGCATTAAAGTATGATCCGAGTGTGTGTGAGCAAATTACTTTATGGGCTAAAAATAGTGATTTTCCTCCTGTGTCTGGTACACTGTCTGTTAAGTTGCTAGGGACAGTTAAGAGACAGCTTAAGGAGTTTCAATTAACTAAGCTAGGTAGGAAGTCAGAGAATGCCATTAACTGGTCTCACTTTCTTGCTTGGGAGGCAGCTGCAAATGACTCAATTGATAGAGCTGAAACTGCCCGCAACAAAAGGGAGGCTAGGAAGAACTCTGTCACTGCTAAAGCTGTTTATGTTAAGAAATTAATTCCTCCTTCAGACAACGACGACCTTTTAGAACCGTGTCGTTTATATCCTGATCCAAATGCGGCCATCCCTATTTCAAACCCTCAGGCTCAGCAGGGCATCGTCCCTCCTCTAGCCCATGTGCTGCCCCCCCCTCTTGTGCTGCCCCCCCCTCTTCCAGTCCCGACACTTCCGCCAACCTCCATGGTTCAACACCCCCCCCTGCTCCTGCATTGTCACGGTTTACGACCCCTATTGCTGGTCCGTCATCTGTCCCCTCTCAAGTTTCACATCTCCCCTCTCCCTCATCTTTAGCTGGATCTCCTTTTGGAGCTCACTCTCAAACTCCTTGGTTGTTTCAGATGTCACCCCCTCCAGGTTATTATTCCCATAACAGTACTCCGGCAGGGTCTTCTTTTAGTGATGTTCACAGTCAGTCTAAATTGGCTATTTCCTTCCCTGAAACTTCCCTTTCTACTGGCTCATCCCCTTCATTGACTGGCTCTATGACTCCTGATGACACCTCAGCCAAAGTCTCACCTCCTTTATTGACTCCCCCTGATACTACTCCTCCCCCTGCTCTTGATATTTCTCCCCCTGCTCTTGAAACAGTCGAGGGCCATCAGCACTATAGTCTTACGTCTACTGGTCAGGTTCAGGAACAACAACTCTCTTCTGCATTAGGCAAGATGCTATTGCCAATGATTAGATGCATTAATCCTGTACCTCAACCACCTCTGGGCCAACCAGGTCACGCCATATGGAGCCCTTTTTCTGATGTCTACAGACCTTTCCGTTGTGATGAGCTGCGGGAGCTGGCTTCCTCATTACCTGATCCTGCTAAGGACATTGACAGCTTTGAGAGAGATGTGAATGCTGCCGTTCAGATGTACAGACCGCACTCTGAGGAACTTGAGGCTGTAATGAGGCTTGCGCTACGTCTCAAATGGGCTGATATAAGGGGAAATTTTGATGATAAATTGACTTTTGATGATCCTGGATTTGCACCTCAGGTGATACAGCTGCTGCAGAGAATCAGGCTCCGGTTCCCTCCACAAACTAACTGGGACCTGATCTCCTCCTGTAAACAGAAGCTGAATGAATCTTTCGATGATTTTTATGAACGCCTGGAGAAAACCTTTTCTCTTCACTCGGGCATGAATAAGCATGCCAATGACTACAATACTGTTTTGAAACAACAATTAATGAACAATGTTCTCCCTGCCCTTAGTGACCAAGTCAGGACTTCGTGTGTAAACTGGGAAACACAACCGCTAGTACAGGTCGTGGGTGTGTTCAGATTTGCCGAACGTTTCACTCTGCTAAAGGAGCAAAGGGAGGCTGCTGAAAAGAAGGACTCTGACGTGAAGCTGCAGGCTGCACAGGTTAGGTACTTCAACTCCAATGCTCGCACAGAGCCACAGCAGAGAGATGGACAGCGTCAACAATCAAGGGAGAATAGAGGGAATCAGGGTAATTCACAACCACCCAGCAGGTTTAACAAATCAAATGAGCGCTGTAATCACTGTGGGCGAAAAGGGCATTTCTGGAGGGAATGTAGACAATACGCTAGGGTACAAAGGTCTTCTCCTAACCAATGGGGATCTGCACCCCCTCCGGGAGTCTCTGTCAGTTCTCCGCAGGGAAATGGTTTCTGACTAGGTGTAGGACAGGTAGGGAAAGCTAGGGAAAGTGAGTGTGTACATGAGGAGAGAATCATTCATATTCATCAATACCTTAATCTGCATACCAAACCATCTGATAATCCAACTGTAACTATGACTGTTAATGGGGAAAGATTGTTTTTTTTGGCTGACACAGGTGCTCATTCTTCTGTAATTAGTACTGCTAGCGTGACACAGCGTCCTCAAGTGACTGAGGAGCTGGCTAAAACTGTTGGTGCTGCAGGCATTGTGAAAAATGAAAGAGTGACTGTTCCATTGAAAGTGGAAGTAGATGATTGTCAGCTAACACACCAGTTCATTTTGAGTGAATGTTGTCCAGTGAATCTTTGTGGGCGAGACTTGTTATGTAAGCTAGGTTTCCAGATGACCTGCTCCTCAGAAGGTGTCACCATACTCAGATCATCAACAATGACACCTCCGGAGGTGACAACCATGTACACCGACGCGCCTACCGATTGGTCTTATAATTGAGTGAAGGCGACCATCCCGGATGCCAGAGAGGGTTTCTTGCATCACCTCCAGCCAGGCCAATGGGTGGTGATCCGGGACCTGAAACGGAAGGCGTGGAATAGTGCTCGTTGGCTGGGCCCGTACCAGATCTTGCTGACAACCCAGACGGCCATCAAAGTAGCTGAGAGGACGTCTTGGGTACACGCCACCCACTGCAGGCTGGTTCCAAACCAAGACGAGGCCAGCCGGCCAAAAGATTCCAACAACCAAGATGCATTACCCGGTGTCACCACCAGGGCGAAAGCTCACTCTCTGGTCTCCTCATCTGAGGAATCAGACCAAGGATAACACACCCTATCTTTTCCTCATTGCTGTCATGATGACAACTTTGACCCCTGCCCCAGCAACGCCCAATCATAATCCAACCACACTCCCCCTCACACACCTACTCGCACCCCCCTTGAAAGAGAACTCGGACCAGTTCTCTCCTGAAACTGAAACCATTGAACGAAGGAAAAGACAAGAACACACTCCAGTATTCATTTGTCCCGTTGAGCGTTGCACTCCACTTGACTGTTGGGTCTATACGATAAACGAAGATGGATGGAAGATGCTGCATACTGCTTATGTGAGATTTGAAAGTAACAAACGATTCCCAGGTTCTACTATTGTAACTGTGACTGAAGTTAATGTAGAGAAAGATTCTCCTTATTGGTGTGTTTTAGCTAAAGATGTTATGCGAGTATCAAGAACAAAGAATTATGGAGTTGACATTTGTAGATCTGTTCCAGATTATCCTCGAGGTACTGTGTTTAACTGCTCTATGCACCTAACCAAATCAGCTAAGTCAATTGGACAGGAAAAGAAGCATCCTAATGAAGCTATTAGTGTAGTCAGAGACTTTGCACATAGAATGAACTACGCTAACTGTTGGATTTGTCAAAATGTACCTCTTAGTACTTCTGCACCCATATTCTATCCAATTCCTTTAACCCAAGCAGAATGGTCACACTATGACTGGCAGGGTTTAGCTACTCATGTTTTCTCTGCTCCTGGACAATCCTCTGCTTGTCATTTTCATGTAGGATTAGATAGACTAGGTAACTCCTATACAGGGATTGAAGAGGTTATTCTAAGCAAATTGACACTAGAGGTTAATGAGAATCATAGACCTTCTAATTTCTCCCGCCTTATTCTGTTCAAGGTTACACACTTTTCTGAAATAGCTGGACAGGGATTGGTTCACAAAATTCAAGTTATATTAGTCCAAATAGACAATCATGCACCGAGTACTAGGTTAGCTTGCACAGCTGTATCTACTACAGTTAATTGGCGAAATTCAATTACCATTTCTGGATTAAAATGTCAAATTATCGATTGCATCATTAAAGCACAAACAAAATTGCATCCTCAAGAAATGGAACATCAAAATCAAGTCGACCAATTCAAAGTAGTACCTCTTCAACAGGTTACAGCCTGTATTGATCTTTTCAGATACAACACACAAATTAGGACACAAATTAATGATCTAGGCACTAGCTCCTGCGTTGCTCCTATCTACGAATTCTTGTATCCAGGTTCAGCGATAGGCCTTCCAAAAGGGGTATTTTTAGTCTGTGGCGATACAGCTTATTCAAACCTAAATAGCAACAGTGTAGGAAGATGCTATCTTGCTCATTTAATTCCCATGATTAGGAAGGTGGATCACGCTGAAATGCAGGTAATTCATCATCAATCCAATTATAGACATCGTCGTGCTATATCGCCCTTTCAGTTTATTTTTGGTGTATTTTTCCCTAACTATGGCATGTATAACACCCAAACTGAACTCATGACTCTCTCCGCTGTCTTGGCGGATCACTTGAATGCATCGGACAGAGTAATTTCGGCCTTAGCTAAGGAGGTGAATGAAATGAAGAAAGTTGTGCTACAAAATAGGTTTGCCTTAGATATAATTCTTGCTAGTAAAGGAGGAACATGCGCGATTGTAGGGTCAGAATGTTGTTCGTTCATCTCAGATCCAAATGCCACATTAACAGAGTTCCATGAATCAAACATGAAAGGTATTCAGACTTTAAAGACTGTCCATGGGTTTAATGCTTGGGGAATTTTCGATAATGCTTTTTCAAGTTCTGGAAATATTCTCAGATCTCTAGGTATCATTTTTATGATTATTATTTTGATTATTATTATTATTGGCATTGTTCTTAAGTGTATTGGAAAGTGTTTGAATACTGTTACAGAGATACCCATTACTGCATTAATGTTCAAAGGAGAAGTTGAATTAGACCTTCATTCAACTCAAGAACTTAGTCAAGTCTGTGCCATTGGAAATAAGGATTTTGAATTGTTTTGAAACTTGAAGTTAAGTTTTTTTCCTCTCAAAAGAAAGAGGTTTTTTTTTCCACTCATGAATATATGAAATCTGTATTAGATTAGTATCATGTTATCTTTTTACCTTGCTTATGATGATATTTTATAATTTGATTCCACATGGTTGATTCTTTCATTTATTATTGTTGTGGATGTTTTACCCACAAGATTGGGGAATTGTTAAAGAATTTCAACTCATCACCATGTGTTCACGCCAAGATAGGTTTCTGTTTATCTTACTCTATTGATGTTCCTGTTTCCTCTGTTTAATTATTTTACAATGTTTGTGGGAATCACACCTTAGCTAAGTTCTCACTGCCATATGTGTCTGCCAGAGCAGCTGGTCAAACATCATGTCACGACACTGTCCCCTTAAAAGGGCTCCGCCTCTATTGGACGGGGCTCTCTGACTTGAATATCACTTCCTGTTGTGAGAGACCGCTTGCAAACGTATTGAGAATAAAGCTCTCGTTTTTGTTTTAACCAGCTGAATCGACCACTCGCGTGCTCTTATTCTTAATCCAAGCATTAAGGAAAAATAGCATCAACACCGGTGAAATTACAACTGACCGTTTCTGATGGAATACAAACTGACCGCGTCCGTGTCGACTACCAGTGACTGTTTACGTTAAAGAACGTTAAAGAACTCCTGCTTTGTAATGAGGCTAATTTGCTAAGAAATGGACACATTTTCCGCCCATAGTACCTCATTTAAATGAAATGTAATGTATGTAAACAGCACAAGCGCACAGAAACTCTATGATAATGGCAACACAGCACAGTATTTCACCCTTTCCGAGTGCTTTGTGAATAGCAAGGTTTATTTTGGGGTTCTTTGCACAGGTATAGCCACAGAAAAACCCGCACAATCCCTTTGTGAATTCGCCTCATATGTACACTTGAGAAAGTCACAAAAGGTGAGGTGCCCTCCGTCACTTACTGGCTCTGGAAAAAAATGGATTCAAGTTCTTAATCTGGAAGAGTTGAACACGAGTTGTTCCTTGCAGAACAAACAGTCTATAACAGTATCTGAAAAGGATTGCTTCTGCTGTCACTTCCTTTTTATAGACAGTTTGGATGGCTTGTCTTCTCCTTCACTTCAAAGGATCTGCTGCCAAAGGATCTGCTGCCATTGAGCATCATCTTGGGATAATTTGGTGGAATCTTTTCAAAATGCCACAGTAAAATCGAGATGTTTAAATGTATTTTCTTGCGTAAGGCACCTCCACCTCCTGTGTCTATAGAGAGTGTCTCGGCCTGCCAGGCAGAGGGATGATGGCTCCCTGTACACAGGCTCCAGAGAGATATAGCAATTGACTTGAATGGAGTTCTTACTCATGAATATCTTCAAACATTTTTCAAATAATTGAGGCAGGTATAATCACTCTCATACGCCAGTGAGGCGATAGACTCATGTGCTGTAAAGAGATGGAACAGTGTCCTTATCTCTAAATCTAAAATCCCATATTCCCAAACAGCCTTCAACAATACTTCATGTCACACACTAAGACACTAATGTACATACAATGACACATACTAGATGGTCACATTTTTATCATACAATTGGATTTCTAACAGATTATTCACAGATCTTCCAAAAACAGTTGGAACACCATTGTTGATTTGAACACCACTGTAACCCCCAACAACAGGCAATAGTGAATATTCAATAGTTACACTTTTAGCATACTAAACATAAAACAGAGGCCAGAAAAATGTAAGGTAGATTAAAATATGACAGAAAAAACCCTTTGCGTGGGTTTCTGACTTCAGATCTCCTGGTGGAAGCTGACCTTTGTTTGACCCTGGTGTTGACCTCCGTGTATACGGTGGTGATTCATCTTTGCATGCTGCCCTTTCCCTGTTCTCAACAAGAGGATCGGCTCAGTCCACTAAGCTTTGAAGGTGAAGATCTCTTTGTTTTCCACAGGTAAACAACAGATTTGGATTTGACCCCCGCAACACTGGCAGGCAAAGCCATTCCTCCTTGTAGCACCCGGTAATGTAATAATTAACTGATAATGTAATAACGCCTGATAATGTAATACAAGTTTGACTTGTAAAATGTAATAAAACCTGGTAACACTTTATAATAATGATCAGTTATAAGGCATTTATAAAACATTTGTTAATAATGAACTAATCATTAACAGTTCATTTATAAACATGTGTAAATGATTCATAAATGATTTGTAAATATACTAGTTAAAGATTCACAAATGATCTGTAGATGATTTATAAAACATTTAATAATAATGAACCAATCATAACCATCATAAATGATTTGTTAATGATTAGTTCATTATAAACTAGTAGTTTATAACTGTCTTTGGGGCTGCAATAATGTCTACAAATGATTTGTAGACTTTAAGTAAATGTTTAACAAATAATTTGATAAACATGATAAACAAATAAATAAGGCATTCTTAATCATTTACAAATGTTTAACTACATATAAACTAACATTAATTAATGTTGAACACATTATGTTGAACATTTGTGAATCTTTAACTAGTATATTTACGAATCATTTATGAATCATTTACACATGTTTATAAATTATCTGTTAATGATTAGCTCATTATTAACAAATGTTTTATAAATGCCTTATAACTGATCATTATTATAAAGTGTTACCTAAAACCGGATAAAGTAATAACTTAACCAATAATGTAATAACATTTCCTGACTGATAATGTAATACCATTTCTCTGATAATGTAATACCTTATTACATTATTGGTGAAGTTATTACATTATCAGGTGGGTCTTTTTTTCAAAACTGGTAATGTAATACTTGACCGATAATGTAATAATCTAAAAAAGCAAATTCATAATATTGTTAGGGTACTTTGTGGTATACTTGCAGTACTTTGTGGTACTTGTGGTATACGATGGTGTGTCTTATGATACTTTGCAGTATACTTTGGGGTGCTTTGAGGTACTTTGTGGTATACGTTGGGGTACTCTGGTATACTTGCAGTACTTTGTGGTATACTTTGGGATACACAGCAATACTTTGCAGTACTCTGCAGTATACTTTGGGGTACTTTGATATTTTGTGGTAGTTTGCAATAAACGTTGGGGTACTTTGTGGTACTTTGCGGAATACTTTGAGATACTTTGTGGTGTGCTTTGGAGTACTTTGCGGTACTTAGTGGTATACGTTGTGGTACTTTGCAGTATACTTAAGGTACTTTGCGTTATACTTTTGGGTACTTTGTAGTACTTTGTGGTATACATTGAGGTACTAACCCATACTTTGCAGTAATGTGTGGTACTTTGTGGTATATGGAGATACTTTGCAGTATGCTTTGGGGTACTTTGCGGTACTTTGCGGTACTTCATGGTATACTTTGGGGTACTTTGCTGTGTACTTTGGGGTACTTTTCTGTATACTTTGGGGTACTTTGCTGTATACTTCAGGGTACTTTGTGGTATTTTGCAGTATTTTGCGCTATACTTTGGAGTACTTTGTGATATACTTTGGAGTACTTTGTGGTATACTCTGGGGTACTTTGTGGTATACTTTGCAGTACTTTGCAGTACTTTGTGTATTGTGGGGTACACAGGAATACTTTGCGGTACTTTGCAGTGTACTTTGGGGTACTTTGAGCTACTTTGATGTTTTGCGATAGTTTGCAGTAAACGTTGGGGTACTTTGCAGTACTTTTCGAAATACTTTGAGGTCCTTTGGTGTGCTTTGGAGTACTTTGCAGTACTTAGTGGTACTCCATATACCACAAAGTACCACAAATGACCACACATTACTGCAAGGTATGGGTAAGTACCTCAATGTATACCACAAAGTACTACAAAGTACCCAAAAGTATGATGCAAAGTACCCAAAGTATACTGCAAAGTACCACAAAGTATACCACTAAGTACCGCAAAGTACCCCAATGTTTACTGCAAACTATCGCATAATATCAAAGTAGCTCAAAGTATACAGCAAAGTATACCACAAAGTACCCCAAAGTACTGCAAAGTATACCACAACGTACCCCAAAGTATACCACAAAGTACTCCAAAGTATAGTGCAAAGTATTGCAAAATATTGCAAAATACCACAAAGTACCCTGAAGTATACAGCAAAGTACCCCAAAGTATACAGCAAACTACCCCAAAGTATACCATGAACTACCACAAAGTACCCCAAAGCATACTGCAAAGTACCTCCGTATACCACAAAGTACCACAAATTAAAACACATTACTGCAAAGTATGGGTAAGTACCTCAATGTATATCACAAAGTACTGCAAAGTACCACAAAGTACCACAAAGTACACCACAAAGTACCTCAAAGCACCCCAAATTATACTACAAAGTATTATAAGACACACCAAAGTATACCACAAGTACCACAAAGTATGCCAAAGTATACCACAAAGTACCCTAACAGTATTATTCATTCCCTTTTTTAGATTATTACATTATCAGTCAAGTATTGCATTACCAATTTTGAAAAAAAGACCCACCTGATAATGTAATAACTTGACCAATAATGTAATAAGGTATTACATTATCAGAAAAATGGTATTACATTATCAGTCCGGAAAAGTTATTACATTATTGGTTAAGTTATTACTTTATCAGTTTTTATTACATTTTCGATTGAGTTAAGTCAAATTTAAGTTAGTCAGTTAATTATTACATTATCGGGTGCTACACACGCCTTGCACTAATTCAGCAAGCATTCCAACAAAGGTTCTGTTTTGGCCAGTCTCCTCTTTAAATCCCAAATTTAAAAAAGCTGGAAAAAAAAAAGCTTTGATTCTTCCGTTCACTAGGAACAGGAGAGTGCGACTTGATGTGTGGCTGATAGACCAATGCATGTGTATAGTAGCCAGCCCAGACGGAAATGCAAGCAAGACATTCCATTCAATTTCCCTCCCTGGGCTTATATTGTGTTTATCTCACAATCCATGATATGAGTACATTTTTACGTCCCAAAGCTTTTGGTGCCTGCAATCGATTTCCATTTCTTGGTGAACACACTCAGGCAAAAGCTGCTTGATGTCTGCATGGGATTTGTGTCTGCAATATTGACTGATGCAGATTCAGAATACCTCATGGTTTCCAGTCATGTTAGAATGCTCAATACCCCCACTATGTCTGCCTCTGTTATGGAGACAGACTGGGGGTCATGAACATGGCTGTTATTTTAGTAAGCACACTAGAAATGTGAATTGTACAGGAATGTATTCATTCGAAAGCACAAATCACATACCTGTTGTTTAAAGTTCTCTACTGTGGGACTGTGGTGTACTAGTCAGTACGACCAGATAAAGGAGATTGTTTTAATGCGGATGAATGGAGGGTGTCCTCACTGTTCAAACAAGCTCCATCATGACTTGGTCTCTAATGGAATATACATAGGAAAAAAGGTAGGTGGGTAGGTACAGTATGTACAGTAGGTAGGTAGGTAGTACAGTAGGTAGGTAGGTAGAGTTGGTAGGCAGGTAGGTAGGTACAGTAGGTATGTAGCTTGGTAGATAGATAGGTAGGCAGGTACAGTAGGTCGGTAGGCATGTAGGTAGGTTCAGTAAATAGGTAGGTACTGTATGTGGGTAGTTAGGTACAGTAGGAAGGGAGGAACAGTAAGTAGGTAGGTGGGTTTGTAGGTAGAGTAGGTAGTTAGGTACAGTGTTGGGGAAGTGCTGCTAACACCTCCTGTGCCTTGCCGGACATCTTACACTGCAGCATCAGAGTCCACACCTCCTTCGGCCAGCGCAATGCGTTGGCGATTCGCTCAAAGGCGCTAAAATACGAATCAACCTCAGATTCTTTGAAAGGCAGAACCAGTGTGATCTGCCGGCTTACTTCAAAAGGTCTGCCCTCCTCCACCGGAGCGGGTGAGCTAGCTGACGGGTTACCTCTAGGGGGCACAGATGTGACGATCCGTGCCTCCAGCTCTAGCTGACGCATTTTAACCGTGGTCTCGGCTTCAATTTCCATCCTGCGGATCTCAAGCTGCAAGTTATACTGACGCTCCCTATCCTGAGCCTCCAACTCTAAGCGAGCCAGGCGCAGTTTAAGACTGTGATCCTCACTCATCTGAGACTCATTGAGACGGGTAGGGGAGAACGGGACAAATGGCGGCATAACCGCACCCTTGCTATCTGCGCCAGCCAACACCTCATCATCGTCCTGATCCATATCCACATCATCATCTACCTTGTGCTCTTCAAGCACCAAATCTGGACGATCAGCAATATCAGTCTCTGGTAGTGATGGCCCAGGATTTACCGACTCAAACACTTGCCTCTCTGTTAACTGATCAAACACAAACTGACGAAGTTGCTCCTTAACCAAAGTCTTGGGAACTGTGAGACCAAAACGCTGTGCGATTTCTTTGAGGTCTGCCACCTCACAGCTGCCCAACCCCTCCGGGGTGGGAGCCTCCAAAAACACAGACAAATTAAAGGTGGCCATATCGCACTACCGAATAGGAGCAACTACCACTCTCTACCACAAAGTGTCACCCACCAACCAGATGGGACACCGGCTTGGGAACCCAGCTAGAGACCACAGCAGGCCAATAGCTTAGGATCCCGGACGAGCCCCCATTTGTTACGCCCCCTGGAGGGCGTGGTGTACCAGTGGAGGTGGAGTGGGCACAAAGTGGAGGAGGAGACCAGTTTAAGGAATAACAAAAATGGGTATTTATTTAACAAAGCCAAAATAGACCACAGGGAGCAGAGGGAACTAAGAGCGGTGTCAAATAAAAAGAAAACATCCCTACCTAAACCTACCTAGCTTACCTACCTGACCCAAACAAAAAGACTTCCCTATACCTTGCCTACCTAATAGCCAGCTGAGTGAAGACCAGCATGACTATAAAAGGACAAGGGGTTGACACACACTCCTAAACTGGTGTACTAAACAGGGGAGTCACCTACGGGCTGAGAAGTGTAAACCCCGGGGTGGCTAGCCTATTCCTCCCCACTCACCTGGGTCATTAACTGAAACTTTGGCTATGCTACAAACAGTGTGCTAAACAAACAAAAAGGCTATACAGTGTATAAAGACAACTAAGAAAATACAATAAACAAAACTAGTATGGCTACAACTGAGGACAACAAAGAGGCAACATAACTAAGGTTAACAAAACATGTAACACAAAGTCAGCTGAACATACAAACCAGTAGCACACACAGCAAAGTGGCACAAAGGCAAATGAATGAGTATGAGTAGGGTATATATAGTGGGTTGATTGGACGGCCGCAGCTGCAGGGAGTTAGTGACTGATGACCAGGAAACCGGGCCACGCCCACAGCACCTGGATGACTGAAAGGGGAGTGGGAGACAGCAGGGGGAGACAAAAGACACATACGACACACAAGCCACAGCCAGACCACTGGCTGTAACATACAGTATGCAGGTATTGTAGGTACAGTAGGTAGGTGGGTATGCAGTTAGGTAGGTACAGTATGTAGGTAGGTAAGTATACTGTAGTAGGTAGGTAGTACAGTAGGTACGTAGGTAGGTACAATAGGTAGGTAAGCAGGTAGATACAGTAGGTAGATACAGTAGGTAGGCTTTTATTTACTTCAATCGCTGAACTCTACTGGCCTATATTTGGGACAGGCATCTATATGGAACAGGCCTTTAATTCCTTTCCTACAAAATTCAGCAAAGATGGGAAAAACTCTGAAATTGTTTATTTAAAGCAGTATGAATATTGCCTGTGTAAAAATTAGGCTTTCGAATATATCATTCATTTGAGGGAATGAGGGCAGGAATCTCTGTAACAGTATAACGGCAGGAATCTGTCTCCGTCTGTATCTCTCTGTCTCTACCTACAACGGACATAGAGAAAGAGAAAGAGGATTAGTTTGTGCAGAGCGATGGATGTGACCTGCCGGGCTGCTCTCTCAGCTCCTGCAGCGGTTCTGTCAAGCTGGGCAAACCTGAAAGGCGAGGCCACTCTCAGATCACCTGCAGGTGTGCACACGGCACACTCTCTGTTTGTTCTTCATCACATCCATCCATACCCTTTGTTGAAAGGCTCAGTCATAATGATTGTTTTGTGATGTTGTCACACTTGTCTCCCCCCACCCCCCATAACCTAATCCCTCCTTTCCCATTTAACTAGTTTATGTTTGAGTCAAAGGTGTTTTATTGCTTTCATTGCCTCTGCGTCTGGTGTGGCAGCTCTACCAGGTTACTATTGATTCATACGACTGATGAAATCAATCATCCTCGCGGTAGGTAGTGACATATACATCTCGGGAGACTTTATAAGGAACCTTTGTTTTCTCCCAACTGATCCTCTGCTCATGTAGAACCGCACGTTCCCACTTCACTGATCACAGGCAGGGGCCTCTCCAGAGGTGTATCTGTTATCTAGTATGGTATATGGAACCCTTATCATGAGGAATATGCGCTGATACTGCCGAGGGAGGCGTCATGATGGACAACCGCCGAGGAGCTTTGCATGAACTCATCTCATACTCTGTCACTGTAGTATGAAGAATGTCTCCATTATTTCCAGTACAGGATAAACAATGCATGTATGTTATTGGCTCACTGGAGACAGAGAAGGACAGCTGTTCATAATGCTAGATGCACAGTTATGTACAGTATGCGTGTCTGGACAATCCTTGAGGGCTTTGACCGGACCACATTGATTTTCTAACCACACGCTCTGTAATTCACACAGAAATGTGTCAGACAGGGAAAGGAAATGAGCACTGACGGTAATTTCAAGAGATCTGAGAGACAGAAGAAAAAGGCAGTTGTGTTTGCATTACTCAGGACGGTATGGTAATGTTTTCACCACGGCTGGCCTACCCCATCTCTCTGCTCTTGAGTGAACAGTATTTACTGTTTGAAGTGGTCGACACCGGAATTGAGTTTGTGGTTCGCTCTCCTTTTCTGACAACATTTCCCTGAGGTGTTTTCACAAACCCAGCATGGTGCAGCGCTCTCCTCCGCTGTTCAGATTTCCTTTTCCTGTGTGTGCCCCCGCCTTCCCCCATGGGTCCAGCAGTCAATGTGGATCAGTACCGCTGCTTGCTCACGCCCTGGAAGTGGTCAAGGTGAGACCAACAGGGATTGGATTTCACCAGCGTTAATTACAAGAGAATCAAGGTGAAGGTGTTTTCTGGAACACTGTTGGGAGATGTGAGGGTAAGGAGGTCAAGTTTAGTCCGTGATTAAAACGAACACTGTCTGATTTATAGCAGCTCTCTTACTCCAAGGTGGAAAACAGAAAGTTTGCTCAGCTTTCCTCTGATGTCACCATTCCTCTACAGTAGTACAGCATGATGCGGTGGTCGAGTGATGCAGTACGATGCACTGAATCATCGCTCAGTATCAAATGACATACTATGTATCTGTTTACTTTTTACTGTTTTTATTGTGTGTGTCGTGTTTTATGTTGCTCATGTGCTACAACAAGGGAATTTCCTCATTGGAGATTATTACAATATTCTATCTCTGTCTGTCTGTCTGTATCTACGGCCCAGTCCCAATGTCCACCCTTGCAGACTCGCAGACTTAAGAGCGCGCTCCCGCGAAGTCCGCGAGGGCTTAGGGGTGTCCCAATGTCAACTCGGCAAGTGCGTGAGGGCTCTCCGGCAGCCATTTTGAGCCCTTTATGGCCCCTTCCCGTAAGTCTGCATTTCTGCAGACTTAGCCCAAGGGAATTACCCACAGTTCATAGCGTCGTGACGTGAAACACGGGGTTACCTGAAGAACAGCCAATAAACAAGCACGGACAGATCAACCAACCGTAACGTTCACGTTACAGAACAAAATATGTTTTCATGTTTTCAGCTGGACTTGCTCATCTGCACAAGTAGCCTTATAATTATTTTGGTTTCATTATTTTCAAGTATGGGTTATTAACCCCATGGGTTTGTATAATGTGATTTGTTTAAAAATATGTAGGCTATGGTTATAATTTACATCGATTTCTGTTGCTCTAAATCATATGATTGCCCAGTTAAAAGCAGTATGACATTAATTACCCATTTCGGTGCAGTGTTCTTTGAATTGAGATTTCCAACATGAATATGGAAAGAGTTGTGAGGTGCAGGAATGTGTATACATAATATATTATCATTCTTAAGTTAATACTTTTGGATTCATCACAAACAAGAATCACAGGCAGTAATGTAGTTCGCATATGACCACAAAATGAAATGATTTCAAGTTGAACAAATGTTTTAGGGTAACACAGAGAGTTCTGATAATGTAAAGGGGATTTGACTCAGCCAAAATTAATTTACACGAAGGCCTACAAGAAAAACATGTACAATTTAAAAATTGATTTAAAAAAAGCCCCACGCCCACAATAGTGAGAAATATGTTTTCACGTCAACGTAATGTGATGTCACAAGTGCTGTCCCATTCCTTTTTATACCACTTCGAGCCCTTGCAGCCTCGCGCACTCAACCACTTCACCAGGTGACGTCAATAAGTCTGTGAGGGCTCAGGGCTTGAGGGTTTAGGGGGGACATTGGGACTGGGCCTCTATGTATTGTGTGTTGTTTGTTTCCATCGAGGACCACTTTGGAAATAAGTGTTTTTAGTAATGCTTTTAAGTGCTATCCTCTGGGATTCTAGGCCTTTGGGATATTATGGTTTTAAATCCCTAATAAAATCTGATGTAATCTAATTAAATATCTTTATATTTATAATTAAAAGTGGTTGTTTTGTACAATGAAACTGTGTGATTCCTGTGGTAGCCGCTGAGGAGAAAAGCCTCTGGGAAGTTTCTGAGAGCAGGATTAGTTGAGACTGAGGGAGATGAACCCAGTGTACCTCAGCTGTCTCCGCGCATCTGCGTTGAGAGCCCAGTGAGAACATGACAGGGCACACCAGACGGGCCAGATGCAACACTTCATGTCCTATCAGCAGAGAGAGCACGCAGAGGTTTGGCTATAGCCACACCCCGCCTCGCCTGCGACTCCCATATGTTAGCACGGATAAGAAAACACAATTTTATGAAAACTAATCGAGGTAATCAATCACCTCAACCAATGAGGCATGCCGGCGCGTCTCCCCTCAGAACACAGCAACTTCCTCCTGGGACAGGAAATGGAAGTTGACCTCGATGGAGACAAATGCCTTCCAAAGTAATATGAATGGGGGCTCTGCTGGATGATTCTGGCCAGTGAGTAATTTCTCCTGCTGGATGATTCTGGTCAGTGAGAATTTTCTCCTCCTGGATGATTCTGGTCAGTAAGTATTTTCTGTCTCACAGGACCGAGTCACAAGTGATGACACCGCAGAAGTGAGGTCAAGTTGTACGAACGTCTGCAAACATCGGCTCTATCATCTGCAGATCTCTGTATATGTATTTGTTTGTAAATGGTAAATGAGTATTTGTTTGTCCAAGCTTATGGATAGAAGGACCACTGCTTCTGTTGTTTCTGTAGAACTGGGTCCTGTTTTGTCAGGGCAGTCATGTCATAGGAATTCCTACATCTAGTCATCATACAGATAGTTTGTTTATGGGAGGCTGCATACTTGCTTTTTCGAAGTGTTTGCTCCTTTGTGGGAGGCCTTCAAATGTAAACTGTCGCATGGATTCAGACTTGCAAGGAACCAGTGAGTGAGTGGTCTCTCCATCTGATTGGCTCAAAAGCACGAATCAACAGTCAAGATTGTTACTTCCGCCCCAGTGACAGCGCAGGGCTAGAGGTAATGCTTTCGCTGGTGTGTGTTTATCGATGCGTACGTACGTCCATTAGCAGGACTGCACAAAACACCACGAGTAGGGCTGGGTATCATTTAAAAAAATTACGATACCAGTACCAATACCAGTACCCTTAAAGTGATACTATGATTGTAAAATCTGAGTTTAGTTAGATAATCAAAAGAGCACGCGAGTGGTCGATTCAAGCTGGTTTCAAACAGAGACAATAGATTTATTCTGAAATACGTTTTGCAAAGCGGACTCACAACTAACAACAGGAAGTGTTTTCCGGTCAGTCAGAGCACTGACACTCAGTCAGGGAGAAACATCTCTAGGATGGTACAGAGGATGTGAGTGACGTCACAGACCAAATGGTCTTGATAAACAGATTCTGTGGGAACGGAGGAAACTGGTTTCACAAAGGTTGTAAAACAATAAACTGAGAGAAACTCAGAAAACATCAATCAAGTAGGAAAACAGTAAAAAAAAAAGAAAAGGGGGGTAACACATTGGTGATACTTGAATTTCATTAACAATTTCCCCAGTTTTGTGAATTAAACATCCTCAACTATAATAAAAATGAAAAAATCAACAATGTGGATAATCAAATTATGAAATATCATAAAAATAATCAGATTTGGTAAAAACCTAATTCTACACATATGGAAAGGAAGTAATCTATTCTCCACTAGGTGGACCATAATAAAGATGAACAAACTCAAGGTTATTTAACAAACTCAAGATTATTTTCTTTCCACATGCAAACCATGTACCAAAACTCCTTGCCTAAATTTGGTGGAAGCAAGGTAAAAAGATAACATGATTACTAATCTAATACACATTTCATTTATTCATGAGTGGAAAAAAAAACTCTTTCTTTTGAGAGGAAAAACCCTCAACTTCAAATTAGAAATACATCACATTAAGTCTCAAAATATTGTAAATCATCAATTCCAATGGCACACACTTGACTAAGTTCTCGAGTTGAATGAAGGTCTAATTCAACTTTTTATTTTAACATTAATGCAGCAATGGGCATATCTGAAACAGTATTCAAACACTTTCCAATACACTTAAGAACAAAAAAAAAATAAAAAAAAAATAATAACCATCAAAATTATACATAGATATGAGAATATTTCCAGAACTTGAAAAAGCATTATAAAAAATTCCCCAAGCATTCCATCCATGGACAGTTTTTAAGATCTCAATACCTTTCATGTTTGCTTCATGGAACTCTGTTAATGTAGCATTTGGATCTGAAATGAACGAACAGCATTCTGAACCTACAGTCGCGCATGTACCTCCTTTACTAGCAATAATTTTATCTAAGGCAAACCTATTTTGTAGCACAACATTTTTCATTTAATTTACTTCTTTAGCTAAGGCTGAAATAACTCTGATGCATTCAAGTGGTCCGCCAAGACAGCGGAGAGAGTCATGAGTTCAGTCTGGGTGTTATACATGCCATAGTTAGGAAAGAATACCGAAAATAAATTGAAAGGGTGATATAGCTCTATGGTGTCTAGAATTTGATTGTTGATGAATTACCTGCATTTCAGCATGATCAACCTTCCTAATCATGGGAATTAAATGAGCAAGATAACATCTACCTATACTGTTTCTATTTAGAGTTGAATAAGCTGTACTATCTCCACAGACTAAAAATACACCTTTTGGAAGGGCTATCGCTGAACCTGGATATAAAAATTTGTAGATAGGAGCAACGCAGGAGCTAGTTCCTAGATCATTAATTTGTGTCCTAATTTGTGCGTTGTATCTGAAAATATCAATACAGGCTGTAACTTGAAGAGGTACTACTTTGAATTGTCCAATTGTCCTTGCTTTTGAAGTTCAAATTCTTGAGGGTGTAATTTTGTTTGTGATTTAATGATACAATCGACAATTTGACATTTTAATCCAGAAATGGTAATTTAATTTCTCAAATTAACTGTAGTAGATACAGCTGTGCAAGCTAACCTAGTACTCGGTGGATGATTGTCTATTTGGACTAATTTAACTTGAATATTGTGAACCAATCTCGGTCCGGCTATTTCAGAAAAATGTTGATTGTTGAGAAATTGTTAGGTTTATGATTTTCATTAACCTCTAGTGTCAATTTGTTTAGAATAGCCTCTTCAATCCCTGTATAGGAGTAACCTAGTCTATCTAATCCTACATGAAAATGACAAGCAGAGGATTGTCTAGGAGTGGAGAAAATATGAGTAGCTAAACCTTGCCAGTCATAATGTGACCATTCTGCTTGGGTTAAAGGAATTTGGTAAAATATGGGTGCAGAGGTACTAAGAGGTACATTTTGACAAATCCAACAGTTAAAGTAGTTCATTCTAGATGCAAAGTCTCTGACTATACTAATAGCTTCATTAGGATGTCTCTTTTCCTGTCCAATTGACTTAGCTAATTTGGTTAGGTGCATAGAGCAGTTAAACACGGTACCTTGAGGATAATCTGGAACAGATCTACAAATGTCAACCCCATAAATCTGAGTTCTTGATACTCGCATAACCTCTTTAGTTAAAACACACCAATAAGGAGATTCTTTCTCTACACCAACTTCATTCACAGTTACAACAGTAGAACCTGGAAATCATTTGTTGCTTTCAAATCTCACATATGCAGAATGTAGTATCTTCCATCCATCTTCATCTACCATAAAGACCCAACAGTCAAGTGGAGTGCAACGTTCAACAGGACAAACGAATACTGGGGTGTGTTGATCTTGTCTTTTCCTTCGTTCAATTGCTTCAGTTTCAGGAGAGAACTGGTTCCAGTTCCTTTTCAGGGAGGGTGTGAGTGGGTGTGTGAGGGGGAGTGTGGTTGGATTATGATTGTGTTTTGCTGGGGTGGTGGTCAAAGTTGGATTCATGACAGCAATGAGGAAAAGGTATTGTGTGTTATTCTTTGTCTGATTCCTCATCTGAGGAGACCAGAGAGTGAGCTTTCGCCCTGGTGGTGACACCGGGTGTTGCATCTTGGTTGTTGGAATCCTTGGGCCGGTTGTGAACATCATGGTTCGGAACCAGCCATCAATGGCTGGCGTGTACCCACAAAGTCCTCTCTGCTACTTTTATGGCCGTCTGAGTCATCAGCAGGATCTGGTACGGGCCCAGCCAACGGGCACTATTCCATGCCTTCCGTTTCAGGTCTCAGATCACCACCCACTGGCCTGGCTGGAGATGATGCAGGAAACCCTCTCTGGCATCTAGAATGGCCGCCTTCACTCTGTTGAAGAGATCTTTTAGAATGTTGTTAAGTGCAAGGCAATACTGTACCATGTCCTGTTCACAGGACATCAGAGTTAACTTGTTCTTGGGAATAGGTTTGTTAAACATTCTCATACGGGGAGAGCCCCGTAGTTTGGTGTGTACGGCACCTCATGAACATGAGAGCCAAAGGTAGAACTTTCATCCATGACAAATTCGTCTCTGCCATTAGCTTGGTGAGTTTAACCTTCAATGTCTGGTTAGCTCTTTCCACAATTCCAGCTGATGCAGCATGGTAACTGCAGTGCGTTCGGAGGTCAATTTGCAAACTCTTACAAATCTCATTACAAATCACAAAATGGCTTCCTCTATCAGAGGAAAGTTTCAAAGGCAATCCCCATCTGGGGATTATCTCTCGGAGTAGGTTCCTGGCCACAGCGATTGCTGAGGCATGCCTGCAAGGGAAAACTTCAGTCCACTTAGAAAACACATCAGCGGCAATATGTATAACCTTCGCATGGTGTAAGTTCAATGAAATCCATCATAACATGTTCCCATGGAGACTGGTCTAGGTTGAGCTGACATTTTCATTTTAATAACTTTCCCAATGTTGTTTTGCATGCAGATGATGCATTTGGCACAGCTCTGCTCTGCAAACACAGTGAAACCTGGTGCATACCAATACCTGTTAACGTCATCCACAACCCCTTTTTTTGAAATGTGATCAGGACCATGCGCTAGTTTGAATGCATACTGGAAACAAGAACGAGGTAGGACTGGTTTGTTATTGGGTCCTAACCATAACCTGTTTTCATCATTGAATGTGCATTTGGCTTTCCACTTCTTCTTCTCATCAGGGGGAGCAGAGTCTTGTAGGTCGGCAATGTCTTTGAGAGACATGGGAGGATTGACCTGTGAATCCACAGATGAGAAAGACAGCATAGACAAAACAGGAGAGCAAGAGGAGAGCGCCGCCATTTTAGCAGCGGAGTCAGCAGCCATATTACCTATGGACCCAGGATCAGAGGTTTTAGCATGAGCTTTGCATTTGCATACTGCTAAACTGGATGGCAACAACATTGCTTGCAATAAATTGTTAATCAAAACATTATGAGCAATGGGTTTACCGCTTGAGGTGAGGAACCCACGATTTCTCCATAACATTGCAAAATCATGGACTGTGCTGAAGGCATATGCACTATCAGTGTAGATGGTAGCAGACTTACCCTTGGCTAAAATACATGCCCTGGTGAGCGCAAATAATTCAGCTGCCTGCGAAGAGAAACGGTTAGGTAGTCTGACTGATTCCAGCACTGTATTAGCAGTTGTAACCTCATAGGCAACAGGCTCACCAGCTTGTGATCGCTGGGCTGAACCATCTACAAAGAGCTCAAAATCAGGGTTTGACAAAGGAACATCAGTGAGGTCAGGGCGTGGCTTACTGACTAAGTCAATAACAGCCACACAATCATGTGGATCTCCGTCATCTGGTGTTGGCAACAGTGTCGCTGGATTCAGGACAGTGCATCTCTGGAGAGTAACATTAGACATGGTTAGTAACACATTCTGATAGTGTAACAGTCTTGCCGGATGCAGATGTGAAGTCTCTGCCTGTAAAAGTAAAGCAGAAACAGCATGTGGAACATTCACGATTAGCGGTCGCATGGCCACCACGTCTACACATCCCAATACTGCTTCAGTGGCCTCTGCCACTGATCTTAGACATGGGACTAACCTTCTAACTACACTATCAAGCCTTTTAGAGTAGTATGCTACCGGTCTGTACCGGTCCCCATGCTTTTGGGTTAAAACGGCGGACATATAACCGTCCTTTTCATTTGTGAAAAGGTGGAAAGGCTTGTCATAGTCAGGGAGACCCAAACAAGGGGCTGTAGACAGCCTCTGTTTGAGGGCTGTTAGAGCCAGTCGGGCTTCGTCAGTCCAGGTGATTCGGTCAGAGGGAGAAAGGTTGCGTCCGTGGGCCAGATCGGACAAGGGTGGTGTGAGCTCAGCGAAATCTGGAACCCAGGCCCGGCAATAGTTTGCCATTCCTAGCAGAGACATCATTTGTTTTTTGGTTGTAGGCATGGGCAGAGCAAGGATAGCCTCTACACGGCTGTTACCTAAAGATTTCCCTTGTTTAGAAATAACGTGACCTAGGTATGTAACCTGTTCACGCACCAGCTGGATTTTGTGTTTGGAAACCTTATGAACATTCTCTGCTAAATAAAACAACAATGCTTTTGTGTCTTTGATACATGATTCCTTGTCCGGGCTGGCAACAAGCAAATCATCCATATACTGGACAATGTTGCTATTCTGTGGTGGAATGAACCCTTCTAGGCTGCGCGCGAGCTCTGCATTGTAGATAGAAGGACTATCAACAAATCCTTGAGGCATAACATTCCACACATGTTTTGTTCTTAAACTGGAAAGCAAACCAATATCTGCTATCAGGGTGTACAGGCACAGAAAAATACCCATTACTGAGATCAATAACACTAAAGAAAGCAGCTGATGAAGGAATGAAGGCAAGGAGAGTTACAGGATTAGGACAAAGAGGAGTCCTAGCAATGACAGCGTCATTAACACAATGCAAATCTTGAACAAAACGGCATTCTCCTGAAGCTTTGCGTACAGGGAGGATTGGAGAATTGACAGGAGAGCTGTCAACCTCAGAAATGGCACCACACTCTAACAAAGATGCATGTACCTCTGCAATACCTTCTATAGCCTCTAGAGGGAGCGGGTACTGAGCGTGCTTCGGTCGGAATTAACCTTTAGGGGGAAGCACAACAGGATTCACGTATTCTCGTATTTTCCCTTTATCAAATTTGTCCTTTGCCCATAATGAATCTGGAAGTCCTTGCAACACAGATAAATCTTGTGTGTCATCAGTGTGTCTGGAAGAAACATGATCCTTGGATTCCCCTAGTGACTGGAATAGCCCAGCATCCGTCCTAACAAACTCAGAAACGGCAAGTGACACATGAGGCACAGAATGACCAGCATACAGCTGTTTCTGTGTACCATTAAGGTCAACAGAAAGAACTGCATGATCAGGTCCAACATACAACATATTACACATCAATGTTTCCTCAACTTGAGGTAACATCCAAGTGTCCTCAAACCCATAGTCTTGTGTTAAAAAGTATGTTGATGCGGTACAGAGCAACGTATCATGAGGGGTGAGTGGAGCATCATAGCTATAACATGTCCGTACCTTTGAAAACAACTTTGCTAAATGATGTGATGTATGGGTGTTACAATCAACATACCAATTATAAGACCAATCGGTAGGCGCGTCGTTGTACATGGTTGTCACATCCGGAGGTGTCATTGTTGATGGTCTGATTATGGTAACACCTTCTAAGGAACAGGTCATCTGAAAACCTAGCTTACATAACAAGTCACGCCCACAGAGATTCACTGGACAGCATTCACTCAAAATGAACTGGTGTGTTAGCTGACAATCATCTACTTCCACTTTCAATGGAACAGTCACTCTTTCAGATTTCACAATGCCTGCTGCACCAACAGATTTAGCAAGCTCATCAGTCACTTGAGGGCGCTGTGTCATGCTAGCAGTACTAATTACAGAAGAATGAGCACCTGTGTCAGCCAAAAAAAACAATTGTTCACCATTAACAGTCATAGTTATAGTTGGATTATCAGATGGTTTTGTATGCAAATTAAGGTATTGATGGATATGAATGATTCTCCCCTTGTCACGTACACCCTCACTTTCCTTAGCTTTCCCTACTGCACTGTCTATTTTTCCTCCATCTAGTCAGGATCCACCTCCCTGTGGAGAACTGACAGAGACTCAATGAGGGGGCACAGATCCCCATTGATTAGGGGAAGACTTTTGCATTCTAGCTTCTATTCTCTACATGTTCTCTGGAGATGCCCTTTGCGGTTGCAGAAATAACAACGGTCATCTGATCGGTTAAACCTGCTGTTTTGTTGTGAATTACCCTGATTAGCTCTGTTCCCCCCTGATTGTTGTCACTGTCCAATTTTCTGTTGTTGCCCTGTGCGAGCATTGCTGTTGAAGTACCTAAGCTGTGCAGCCTGCAGCCTCACGTCACAGTCCTTCTTTTCGTTGGCCTCCTGTTGTTCCTTGAGTAGATTGAAACGTTCTGCAAATCTGAAAACACCCACCACCTGTTCTAGGGGTTGGGTTTCCCAGTTCACACAAGAAGTCCGGACTTGGTCACTGAGGGCAGGGAGAGCATTGTTCATTAATTGTTGTTTCAACACAGTTTTGTAGTCATTGGCATTTTTGTTCATGCCAGAGTGGAGAGAAAACGTTTTCTCCAGGCGTTCATAAAAATCATCAAAAGGCTTATTCAGTTTCTGTTTACAGGAGGAGATCAGGTCCCAGTTAATTTGAGGAGGGAAACAGAGCCTGATTCTCTGCAGTAGCGCCATCACTTGAGCAGCCAACAGCTCTTTGCAGGATAGATAAAAGCTAGTTAACTGCCAGATAGACTGTGGAGCTACCTGCAATATCATCCCCATACATCTCCTTAACCCAGACACACAGCTGAAGCCCACAGAGAAAGTGCTAGTGATGTATAACAAGACCAGGTTGAGTCCACTAGGTACATGTAAGGTCAAGGTCAGAAACCCCAGAAACAACAAACAGTACAGACTAGAGTTTCAAGTGGTAGACGAGAATAGTAGAATCCCTTTACTGGGCAGGAAGGCTAGCGAAGCTTTGAAGTTAATCAAGTCCAGTAAGAGAATATCCTGGCCATTGACAGCACAGTGAAGAAAGAGCTGAGCCCTGTGACAGAGAGAGAAGAATGTGTGACGCACACATGACAACGGAAAAAATCAAAACCCGAGTTCAAGGATGTATTCACTGGTGATGGCTGACAGAGAATACAGGATTGAGATAGATGACAGCGTGCCTCCGGTGAAACTGCCAAAGCACAGGGTGCCAGTAGCTGTGATGACACCTCTAAAAGCAGAACTCAAAGATCTGGAGAGAAGAGGGATAAGTAGTATTATCTCAGTGACGAAACCAAATGTGAAGCTGAGGATCTGCATAGAGCCAAAACCACTGAATCAAGCACTTAAAATGAGCAATTTTCCCCTCCCTACAATTTATGACATACTACCAGAGTTGTTAAAGGCGAAAGTATTCACAGTCTGCGATGTGAAGCATGGCTTCTGGCACGTCAAACTAGAAGAAGAGTCTAGCTACCTCACCACATTCGCCACCTCGCTTGGCTGTTTCTGTTGGCTGAGAATGCAGATGGGATAAAGCCCAGCACCTGAGGTCTTTCAAAGGAAGCTCATGCAGGCACTGGAGGGCTTACCTGGAATCTACATCTTTGCTGATGATTTGCTGGTCATACAAATACTTCAGTTTTATTTTTGTTAAGTTGAAGAAAGTTCTGGCACATCCAATCTTTGATTTGTTTGATGCACTTACTCTGCGCTTGTATGGGATTATAGTTCCCTGGTGATATGTTGGTATAGTTGGTGTAGTCTGCGTAGCTATGATAACATATTTTGTTGTTTTCCATAATTTGAACTAGTGGGAGCATGTACATGTTGAACAGAAGAGGCCCCAGAATGAAGCCTTGGGGAACTCCACAGGTAATTTTTTTCCACTCAGATTTGTAATTGCCTATAGACACAAAGTAGTCCCTGTCCTTCAAGTAGGATTCAAACCAGTTTAGCACTGTGCCAGAAATTCCCAGCCAAATTTCCAGTCGGCCTAGTAATATGTTGTGGTCAACTGTGACGAATGCAGCACTGAGATCCAGTAATACTAAGACTGAAATGCTGCCATTGTCTGTGTTTAAATGGATGTTCTTGAAGACCTTGTTTAATTTTCAGAATTTTGTCAGAGAAGAATGAGACAAATTCATTGCGACCCTGGTGGATACAAATTCAGAGGTGTAGCAGAGTGCGCAGGCACTCACTACTCCAGATGGGGCCAGATAAGGCCTTTCACACTCACGCTCTCCTTCCTCCTAAGGGTCATTAAGAGGGTCGGATTACACTTCATTCACATACTCCCTTTTGTTGTAAGGGGGCCTGTGTAAGCAAAAAGGAGAACCAAGGGCTGTTCACACCAACGTCCTGGTTCCACATCAAAGGACTCGGCCGGAACAGGATAAACTTTACGACCCTCTCACTTCCTCTCTATCTCTCTCCCCCTCCCTCTCTCACCAACAAGTACACAATTTTGTCTGGAGAACATTCCAGAGCATGCACTCATAAGAAAACTGCCATGTTTATTCTTCAATGAGGGACATATCTGTGAATAAACGGTGTTTGGGGAGCAAACGGACTCAGAGCAGTATTAAAAATTGTGAATCCAACATGTGAGTGTGATTAAAGATGCAAGTGTTTATACTCTATGTGCTCTGGCCAATGTACTGAATATGATAATGTCATTTTTATTAATGCCCTCCCAATGTGGTGGTAATGAGATCGGATTAAAACATATCCTGGAAAATTACTATCAGTCTCTCCGACCCCCAAAGGAGAGGTCACGAATCGACTGGTCCCAACTGGCCAATCACAGGACTGGGGTCACAAGCACCCACCCCCCGACAAGCCGCAGGTATTTAAGATGTGAGACGCCATTGTTCTTTCTCTTGTTTCATCTCTTGTTTCATCTGTTCTAAACATCACGGATCCTGTGTGCCGTTATAAGCCAGTAATTGCCTCAGTGGAACTTAACAGACCAGGACGTAGGTACGGGCGAGTCGACGCGCGTTGTATCTACTGAAAAGCAACCAATCCACAACTGTTCCTTGGATTCATCCTCTCGGCAAGAGCGAGGGGGGAGTTGTGAGGCTTTGCAACTTTCATTCTGAACCGTTTCGGTTGGCTGTACACCAAACAGTGCCGAAATAGACTGTACTACTCTGCAAAATCTGAGTGTCCAGCCTGAACTCTGGGTCGCTGTGACTCACAACACCAACAACAGCAAAACCACGATGTAACGAGTCGGCGGACGACACCCATCAACCAAACCAACAACGCTGGTCACGTGGTCTTCGAGACTACACGAGAGTTGTCCAGTCAAAGCAAGCCGCGCCACACAAACCGAAAGGTCCATGCTAACGCTGCTCGTTTGATGTGTTCGTGGCTGTTGTGTGTTGAGTTTAGATCGTAGGAACAGGCTGCACTCAACTATCACTTATTTCCTTCCTGCTTTGTTTCCATCCTGCCACATTTGTGTTCCCATATATTGTTGAATTATGTGTGTTCATATTATCCTGATAATTGATTAGTATACTTCAATAAATATTCCATGCTTTGATCACGTAGTTGTAGCGTCATCAACAGATCTCTAGGTCACTTAATTGAGTCAAAGACTTCCTTTCAGACTGAGATTGATATTACATTAGACAATTGATAGGCTATCTGTTTTCCCTTTCATAAGGGTGGTACCCCAGACGAGTCGATTTAGTGTAGTTAAATCCATTTCTTTCATAGTCGTGATAGCCACGGTATAACCATAAGTTATACCAAGTCATAGTCATAAAGTCATAAAGCTATAAGCTCCTAAACTGCTACAGAGGCTACTAACACAGGAGGGTTTGTTAGCCTACAAAGCACGTGCATTATTATTGTTTTTGGTGATGATGTATGAAAAAGGTTGGACTGCCGTGCATTTCTCAGCTCCAATTTATAAATGTGAAGCCTCTCTTTACATATGTCATAATGACCATGGCATTTTTCGCAACCTGCGTTCAGCTTTTCAAAACTCTTTTTTCTATTCTGACCAGTGTAATGGATTTTAACTGATCTAGTCAAAAAAGGATTTACCAAGATTCGCTCAAAAGGTTAAGTCTGGTTTATTGAGAAACAATACGAGCGCAAGGACTTCCTGGACAACGCAACAAGTGGTTCATCCAAGAAGTGAAGCCTCCTGATCTTGGGCTGACTTTTATTCAAGCAAAACACAGGTACGGCGCTTCCAGGATGTGATTGGCTAATCCATTGGACGTCATATGAAAATGGCAGGCGTGGCCAAGAGTACAGACATGTGACATGAGAAAAGGCGGCAATTTCTTGGGGACAAAGGATGGTTATTCTGGTGTAGACAGATTCTAGGTGTGTGGACCTCCTGGAGGCCACCCTGTCTATGTGAACGGTTGAGGGAGGTGGTGAATTACAAAAGGAGAGAGAGAACAAAGGTTTAAGGTGTTTGGAATAGAAAAGGCTTGAGGCCAGATGTAAATTCTATAACACCAGCATGGAGTTTCTCCATGGAGATCGTTTCTTACCAGAGAACACCTTCAACTTAGTGGGCGCAATGGTATCAATAATATTTGCAATTTTAGAATTGAACAGCAACAACAAACTCATTGACTGAGACCCAAGAGAGGGAAGATGTGGACGAGAAAGCCTGAGTAAATATGTCACTGGTGTTTTCAGTGATGTACCATTTTGTGATGACTTCTGTTTGAACATTTGTGTGCATGGAGATAGTACTCTCAACGAAAACACAGGAATGATCAGATAGCGCAACATCAGACTCCTCAAACTTAGAAATATTCAGACCATTGGTGATGATCAAGTCCAGAGTGTGCCCCTTCTTGTCTGTGGGCTCCGTCACATGCTGAATCAGTCCATAGTTATCAAGGACACAGCACAGTTTTTTAGCCCCTCTGTCCTGAGGGTTGTCAACATGGATGTTAAAATCACCAACAATAACCACACAGTCAAAGTCAATACAGATAATAGACAGCAGTTCAGAAAAGTCATCAACAAAGTTTGGACAGTATTTAGGTGGCCTGTAGATTTTGAGAAATATGGCTCAAGAAGAGGAATTCAATTGAAGATCCAAAGTTTCTCCAACACATCTGCTTATATTGGAGGGAGTAATTAAACAAAATGGCAACTCCACCTCCTTTCTTATGCACTAGCCTCACTCATAAAGCTGAAGTTGGGAGGGGTTGACTCGATAAGAACAGCTGCAAACAACATGAAATCAAGATTGTGCTTTCCTGCTAGAGACCTGATATTTAATACAGCTGAATTAAGTGTGCTAAAGGTATTATCTGCACAGTTTTCTGTGATAGTTTGTGGCTGATGAGGAATGGATGCTAAATTTGATAAATTTGCAGAACCAGTTGAGTGTTTCCTGGTACTTAGCAGATTAACCATTCTTTTTCTATAACCTATCAAGACAGGAATTGAGAAAGATACCAGTACATTGGGCCCCGGCTTGTCCTGGAAAGAGTCATGAGTGCCATTAGTTTGTAGCCTGGACCCAGTACATATCAGTTAGAGCTTGCGGTATTTTGTAAACAAGTAATTGGATGTGCTGTGCCTTTATCAGGCTGGGAAGATAGAGGGTGGTTCCGATGCCGTCGTGAAGGGGGGATAGGGGCCTGGCGCAGTGACTGTGAGAGACTCCCCCTCTTGGGGGTGTGTGTGTGTGTGTGTGGGGGGGGGGGGTGGAGATGGTGAATCCTCATAGGCGATTGCCAGTGAGGGGGTGTGTGAAGACTCTTCCTCCTGGCTCGGGTGTCTCCTATGATCAAAACTTTGTTGAGGCGGGGGCCGAGGCAACTCTTCTTCAAGGTTTCTGCCATGTTGTGTTATGTCTTCCTCCTGTCTTGGTGCCTCTTGTCCTTGGCAGAAGGAACAGATGAATGACGCAGGAAGTAGAACAGGTTGGAGGTAAACAGTTTTACTCCTGACTTGTTAAGGCAGAGTCCATTTGCTTTAAAAAGATGTCTGCGCTCCCAGAAAAAGTTGAAATTCTCAATGAAGTGCATTGAATACATGCAGTTGAAAGCCATGTGTTCAGTGCCAACAGTTTGCTGAATCTCTTATCTCTCCCTCTTCTGACTGGTGGTAGAGGACCACTGATAAACACCTCAGCTTTCAGAGAATTGACTGTGCTCAACAGATCAATAAAGTCTCATTTAAGAACTTCAGACTGCTGTTTCACAAAATAATTTGTCCCTACGTGCACTACAGTATTATGTTTTTCACAGTTGCCCCAATATGCAAGATTCTAAATTAAGTGTATTTAATTTACCTTACTGTCCCGTGGCCTGCCATCCTTTTTACCTTGCTCATTGCCCCCTTAGTTTGCATTATATCTCCCTTATATGAGTTGTCTTCATGTGCCTATTATTGTAATAAAGATTCAAATTATGGTTGTGTGTTCGGGGATCTGCATGGACGGTGTCTAGGGGGGGTAGAATCAATGTTCAAATTTGGTAAACTTGTTAAATCACATTCCTCCCATGGCACGTGCAGTCAGGGAGATGCTGACGCTGATGGGTGTAAAAGGGGGACAGAGACTTGTGGGTATGGTCAACTATCTGTCAAAGTGCTATGACCATCTGTCAGATGACTGAGATTTTGAGACAACTCACACACAAGGACAACGTGTGGGAATGGACTGAAGTCCAAGAGGAAGCGTTCCAAAGGCTGAAAGATAAAAGAGCCAGAACTCCAGTCCTTCAGTACTGCAACCAGGAAGACGAGTTGAAGCTACAGTGTGATGCATCGGAAACAGGACTGGGAGCAGCCCTGACACAGAGGTAAACCTGTAGCATTCGGAAGTAGGGCACTCACACCTCCTGAGAGGGGCCATGTCCAAATAGAGAAGGAATGTTTCATCAGTATACATATGGTAGACAGGTAGCAGTACAGAGCCACCATAAGCCGCTGGAGAATATGCACAAGAAGCCACTTCTTAGTGCACCAAAGAGACTGCAGAGGATACTACTCAGCCTGCAGAGTATGATATCAGCATGGTCTACTTGCCAGGAAGATATATGTTACTAGCAGACACGCTGAGTAGGGCATACTTACCAGAGAGCAATAAGGGAGACATAGAGACAGAGGTAGAGATTGTGAACATGGTTAGCTACTTACCTATCACGACTGAGCTCAATCAGATCTGCAACAAAAGAAGACAAAAAGTTACAGAGGGTGACAAATAAGATACTGACTGGGTGGCCACAGAACAAAAATTACTCAATTAGGTTTCAGCCCATACCGTAGCTACATATTTATTCATAATAGAAGTGTTAACGTTACTTTGGATGTTTAAGTGTGTATTAGCTAGCAAGCACCATGGCTTGAATGCAATAATTATAGAAACCGTATAGCTTGTTGTGCTCACACACTATGGCTGTGTTCAAAATCGTTCACTCACTCTCTATTCCCTATGTACAGTAGTGTTCCTTGTAGTGAACGTCATAGGGAATGATTAAATGGTTTCCGGACACTACATGGAACGTCATTCTGTCGAATATTCATGGACGCAGGCAACCCCAGTATCAGGTAAAAAAAAATCGAGCACTGATGGCAGCAGGTTGAAATGTACTCAGGTAGAATCCAGTTTCCATGTTCAGTTTTGAATGTTAAATCCCAAATAAATTGTTGAAATTCTAACGATGTGGAAGTGTGGTTTGGTCAACTATGGTGCTATCTGCTAATAGCAAGCTGTAAAGTTGCACAATAAGACCATGATAGCCAGTTAGCTCACAACAGCAGCTTCTATAACATTAACGGTAGCTGTCGGTGGCTAAAGCAGTTAGCTAACATTACAACGATGATTCCTGTAGCTATTTTGATGCTCTTGGTTTAACTTCTGTTTCTCAGGCATAAACGGAGGCGAACTCAAACTCGCATTAGCAGAAAAACAGCTACAGGAATCATTGTAACGTTAGCTAACCACCGATAGCTACCGTCTCCTTCACGTCTTGTGTTTCGGTAAAACACAACAGCGTTGCACTGTGGTATAGAGGAGAAAATGAAGGATCAATCAAAGCTTTATTTGTATAGCGCATTTCATACCCAGAGGCAATACAATGCGCTTTACAGAGAACAAGGGAGGTGGGCATACGACCCACCCCTACATATTCCAGAGGGAAGAAAAAAACAGTATCACCCGGGGGCCAGATAAGTGAGTAAAAATTCTTCCCTGACCCCTCTCAACAAGGTGATCGAGCAAGCTCCTGGAGTATGTTTGAGATAAGAACATTTATAAAGCAATACATTACATTAAATTACATTTTCAGAGTAGGAGAGGCTAAAAACATCATAGGAGAGACATGGCAAATACTGGTGTGTGTTTGCCATGGCCCAGGCCTAAAGCCGGAAGTGGGCTGGTGTATGTTTGTGTGTACGTGTGTGTGTGTGTGTGTTAACTAAATGCTACGACATCCATAGCAGACACAGGGGTATCTATCAGACTCAGGGTGGTCTGCTGGTGACAGTGGGGCATCTACTGGACCTGGTTAGAAGATAGGAGGGAGAGAGAGAGGCACTAGGGAGAGGGAAGGCAGAACAGGGTTTGTAAGACACAGAGTCATAAAAGCAATACAGATATTAAAACAGGCAACCTGGAGCAAGCTCCTGGAATATATTTGTCTAATGGCTAAGAACCTTTATAGAGAAATAAATTACATTAAATTACATTTTCAGCGCAAGAAAGGCTTAGAGCATCAGGTCCAGGCCTAAGCCGGATGTGGACTGATGTGTGTCTGTGTGTACGTGTGTGTTAACTAAATACTACAACATCCACAGCTGTCACGGAGGTATCTATCGAACTCAGGGTGGTCTGCGGGCGACAGTGGGGCATCCACTGGACCTGGTTAGAAGGTAGGGGGGAGAGAAAAAGAGGCACTAGGGGAGGCAGAAAACGGTTAGTAGCACGCTGAGCTATTGAAGCAACACAGATGTCAGAACAGAGCAAGCCTGTTACAGGGTAACCAGCTTCTGTACACTACTTGATATACATACAGTGCATAGCAGGATATACACCAATGTATACAGAGGACATACAAATGTATACCTGTGAATAGGTAGGTTTGAGGCTGCCTTTCTGTGTCTCAAGGTCCTGGCTAGTGATTGTAGGCTAGGTCGAAAAGGTACGTCTTGAGATCTCGCTTGAAGACCTCCGTTGTTTCGGCCCTTCTTAGGCACTCCGGCAGGGTGTTCCAGAGGTTGGGGGCATAGAAACTAAAAGATGCCTCTCCGTGTTTCTTGGTCCTGGCTTTTGGAACTGTTAAAGGTTCAGTGCCTGAGGATCTGAGTGGTCTGTTGGGCATGTACTTAACAAGCATGTCTGAAATGTATTCTGGTGCGTGACTGTGGAGAGATTTATAGACTAGTAATAGTATTTTAAAGTCTATTCTAGAGTTGACAGGTAACCAGTGTAGTGATTTTAAGGCTGGTGTGATGTGTGCCCTTCGTCAAGTCTTAGTGAGGACTCGTGCTTAGAGATTGCTTTCTTTGGTAGGCCTGATAATAGAGCATTGCAGTAGTCCAGCCTGCTTGTGATGAAAGCATGCATTAGTCTTTCGGTGTCAGCCTGAGAGAGAAAGGGTTGCACCTTGGCAATGTTCCTAAGGTGGTAAAAAGATGTCTTTGTAATATTCTTGATGTGGTTTTCGAAATTAAGATCTGAGTCAAGTATGACACCTAGGTTTTTAGCCTGACATTTGGTGTACATTTTTTAAATGTGCGGATAGTTTCTCTCTTTCAGCTTTTTCTCCAATGATCAGTACTTCTGTTTTGTCCTGGTTTAGTTAAAGGAAACTAGAAAGTACATTTCCTGGAGAAAATGTGAGGTGGGCTAGCTGCTGCAGTTGTATGTAACAGCTACTGCTCGAACTACTACGGACCAGGCAATCTCCATGCACCCACCGGCGAAGACCGTGCATCTCTAGCCCAATCAGGGGCTGAGTTGTGGGGTCTGTGGTGTGGACAGTGGCATGGTGGTGAGACTCCGCCCCCTCAGGTCAGAGCTGGTCGAGGACAGTGTACCCCTCTCCGGGCCACCTACCCGCCCGCACCGGTGAAGACCATGTGTCTCTAGCCCAATCAGGGGCTGAGTTGTGGGGCCCGTGGCGTAGATAGTGGCGTGGTGGTGAGACTCCGCCCCCTCAGGTCAGAGCTGGTCGAGGACAGTGTACCCCTCTCCGGGCCACCTACCCGCCCGCACCGGTGAAGACCATGTGTCTTTAGCCCACTCAGGGGCTGAGTTGTGGGGCCGTGGCGTGGGGGTGAGACTCCGCCCCCTCAGGTCAGAGCCAGTCAGGGACAGTGAAGCCCTCTCCGGGCCACCTACCTGACTCAACCGGTGAAGACAGTGTGTCTCTAGCCCACTCAGGGGCTGAGTTGTGGGGCCCGTGGCGTGGATAGTGGCGTGCTGGTTAGGCCCCGCCCCCTTGGGTCACAGCTAGTCGGGGACAGTACAGTGACCTCTGGGCAATTTCAATGCATCCACCAATGAAGACTGTGTCTCTAGCCCACTCAAGAGTTGAGTTGTGGGGCCCGTGGCGTGGATAGTGGCGTGGTGATGAGACTCCACCCCCTCAGGTCAGAGCCCGTCAGGGACAGTGTACCCCTCTCCGGGCCACCTACCTGACTCCACCATGAAGACCTCCGGGCAGTCTCCTTGCACCCACTGGTGAAGACTGTGTGTCTCTAGCTCAATCAGGGGCTGAGTTGTGGGGTCTGTGGCGTGGTGGCGAGACCACCACGAAGAGAAAGAAAGAAAGAAAGAAAGAAAGAAGGAAGGATGGAAGGAGGGATGGAAGGAAGGATGGAAGGAAGGAAGGATGGAAGGAAGTATGGAAGGAAGGAAGGAAGGATGGATGGAAGGAAGGATGCAAGGAAGGAGGGAAGGAAGGAAGGATGGATGGATGAAAGAAAGAAAGCAGGATGGATGGAAGAAAGAAATAAAGAAAGAAGGATGGATGGATGAAAGAAAGAAAGAAAGAAAGAAAGAAAGAAAGAAAGAAAGAAAGAAAGAAAGGAGGATGGATGGATGGATGAAAGAAAGAAAGAAAGAAAGAAAGATGGATGGATGGATGGATGAAAGAAAGAAAGAAAGAAAGAAAGAAAGAAAGAAAGAAAGAAAGAAAGAAAGAAAGAAAGAAAGAAAGAAAGAAAGAAAGAAAGAGAAAGAAGGAAGGAAGGAAAGAAGGAAGGCTGGAAGGAAGGAAGGATGGATGGAAGGAAGGAAGGAAAGAAAGAAAGGAAGGAAAGATGGAAGGATGGAAGGATGGATGGAAGGAAAGGAAGGAAGGAAGGAAGGAAGGAAGGAAGGAAGGAAGGAAGGAAGGAAGGAAGGAAGGAAGGAAAGAAGGAAGGATGGAAGGAAGGGAAGGAAGGATGGATGGATGGATGGAAGGAAGGAAGGAAGGGAAGAAAGGAAGGATGGATGGAAGGAAGGAAGGAAAGAAGGAAGGATGGAAGGAAGGAAGGAAGGAAGGAAGGAAAGGAAGGAAGGAAAGATAGATGGATGGAAGGAAGGAAGGAAGGAATGAATGAATATGAATGCTACCACAATAGTCATAAAAGGGTGCCTGTACAGAGTGCATGCACGTGTCCCCAAATTCAAATCCCAACTGACACTGTGAGCATCCTCTCATTTACTTCAATGGAAAGGCATGTCCGATTCAGACAGCTCTCTCTCAAAAAGTATAAATGTCACAGCCTAGATATTGACACCGTAGGAATCCTGAGAAAATGCTGAACATTTTAGGATAGGATATGTCCGTGTAGCTTAATAACTGTAGGCATGGCGACGAGTTAGAAAAAGGGTAAAAATGCAAAATTAGCAGCTCAAAAGGTAGTGTGGGCCCATACGTTTCAATGGAGAGCGCAGTTGCCGAACAAATCGTCATACAGCGAAAACTATAAGTCACACGGCTTAGATACTTACATTGTACGAATCAGCACAGTTATGGGAACGTTTCGATATATAATATGTGTATGAGCTGTTAAAACTGTAGGCATAGCGACAAGTTAGAAAAAGAGTAAAAATGCAAAATTAGCAGCTCAAAAGCTAGAGTGCGTTGCCATATGTTTCAATGAGGAGCGCAGTTGCCGAACAAATCGTCATACAGCGAAAACTATAAGTCACACGGCTTAGATACTTACATTGTACGAATCAGCACAGTTGTGTGAATGTTTTGATGTATAATATGTGTGTGAGCTTTCAAAACTGTAGGAGTGCCAGCAGTTTACAAAATGTGTGAATATTTTCAAAGCAACTGCTGCCACCACTCTAAAAACATAAAGTTTCTGAACATTCCAAAAGCAGTTTCAAGCAGTTTCAATGGGACAAAAAATAGTTTTAAAAGTTACATTTCAAAAAAACTATAAAAAATATAAAAAATCTGAATGGATCCGTTCAAGAGCTGAACGTCATGAACATTTTAAAGTTTGAATGAAGTTTCTAGTACAAAGTATGAAGAACTAGTTAAGGTTCAAAAAAGCGGGGAGAATAATAATAACTAGAAAGTACATTTCCTGGAGAAAATGTGAGGTGGGCTAGTTGGCCTACTAGTCTACTCATGACGTGTACAGTTTTAATAAGCTAAATAGCTCAAAATAGGTATAAAAGGTATCAATATTAGTTTACAGCCTGAATGCCATTATGAAAAAGTATTTGAATATAAGGAACGACAGTAGTTGTGGTGTTGGTATGGAAGTTGAGGTGAGTGCTACAATACTACTGTTATATAAAGGATGCCTGTTGAGAGGATTAGCCTACATTAACAGATCATCACTGCAGTGGTGTAAGGGTTAACAGTAGTATTAGGGTTAACAGTAATCTTATTGTTAGAGTTAGGGTATGTAACATCTACTGCCAGTACTATTATAACTACTAACTATTGTAAATAATACTACTATAAACTCTATTGCTATTACTATTATAACTACAAATATAACTGTTAGCACTACCAATAATAATAAATATAACTAAATATTTTAAAAAAAACTATTATAAACTACTATAAATAGCCTACCACAGTTAGTACTACTGGTACTAAGTAGAAGGATTATAAAATTCAGTTACAGTGCAAATAGGGTTAGAATTCATAGGCTATTGAAGGTGCTGATAAGCCCAAGTTAATTTAAGAACTATGATGCCTATAAAAGGATATTGAATAGATTTTTGAAGCCACCAACATCTTTTTAGCAGTCACAGCTAGCTCAAGAATATGTAGCCTACATTTAAGTTCTGATTTCTTAATGTCATTCCTTTTGTTACCATCGATAAATAGCAGCAGACATCAGTTATTGCAATCCCCAGCACACACTACACAAGGTCAGGTTCACAGTTCAATACCACAGGCTTTATAATTCAGGCTTTATTTAACACATTTTACTGATTGGTTGTTGATTGGAAGCTTGTGATATCAGGATAGTCTCACCAGTCTAGAGTAATTGTGATCCTGCTTTAGGTTATCCTGAGGCTGAGTAATCTTGACTGTGCCTGCCTTAGGTTGTCCCAAAAGTTTGAATGTGGGATCTTACCCGTCATTGGCTAACCAGCCTTCCAGACTCGCCTATTGTAGGATACCAGTTTCACTTTTAGGCTGAGTAATCGTATGCAGGAACTGATTAGGCATCAGAGACTGATTATACTGTTGGTTTTAAATGTTTTGTCAAGTTCATATAAGGAGGTGCATCAGGGGTGTGGTAACCTTTTGCTTCCAATCTCGTTGTTTTGTCAATGTTCATATATCAAGAATCAAGTCACAAGAGTCCATGATTGAGGAGGGGCAGCATGGGGTCCTGGTGTGGTAACCTCTCTGCAGCAGGAGAGCAGTAGAAGAGACTGGCTGGTAGGCAGAAGCGCAGTGGTGTTGTGGATCCTTTTACAGGGGGCTCTTGCAGGGGCCTTCTCTGCAGGGGGCTCTGGGGAGGGCTTGGGGATGCAGGCTGCACTGATGGAGGTAGGGCGCCTCTTAGACACCAACACTCTCTCTGTGTTCCACCTGGGCATCGACCTCTGGTCTGCTCTCATCAATGAACTCCACCTGCAACAAGACACATTATTCCAGAGTGCATCCCAAGGACAACAACTAAGAACATACAAAAATGTGATGTTATAAAACACCATTTTCTATTTTGACACCATACCTTGAAACAACTTCTTGATCGCCTGAGGGCTGCAGGTACAGACTGGGACTTGTCCTGGGCTGGGGACAGTTACACCTTGCATGCCAGTTGGGGACAGGCTTGGCAGCCCCCCTCTGCGCTGAGGTGGGTGCCTGGACCCCCTCTTTCAAAGTCACCCTCTCTGCTGTGAGGTGGGATCCTCCGTCCGTCCCTCCCACCCTCCCAGCCTCTAACTCCTTCACTCTCTGCGAGGCTGGGGCAACAGGCCAGGTGGTGAGGCCTGCTGCAACGGAGGACCCACCTACTTTGGTTACATTGAGAGTATTGTACATTTATGGTAAATTAAACTTTTGCTCTGTCAAACTATGCTCTTTCAATCTATACTTTCTTACACTACTTATCTAAACTTTAATCTACAGGTAAAATCTTTAATATAATACTTAAATAATTTAATCTAAACTATGCTGTAATACAAAAAGGTTCCACAAATGTTTGCTTGAATAATTTAGCTTCAAAAAGGTCTTGCTTCATAAGTTGGGTTTTGTTAAGTTAAGTGATATGTGGAGTATTCTCTTTTAGCCGCTAGGGGGAGACGTACACTAGGGTGCATCAAAATACACATTTCCGGAATATTGATTTGCATGGGTGCTAAAAGTGTTACCATCCATGCAAAAACAATAGATACAAAATATTAAAGCGATACGAGGTGATTTAGAGGTGCAACGGTACGTCTGATTTTATGGCATAAGGGGGTAACAGGAACTGTGTCCCTTCACTCTGCCCTGCTCGCACATGGCCTGCTGGTGTGTGTGTGTGTGTGTGTGTGTGTGTGTGTGTGTGTGTGTGTGTGTGTGTGTGTGTGTGTGTGTGTGTGTGTGAATGTGAGTTATTCACGCACAAGGTTGCAACATTGTTATATTTCAAGCACGGAGACCTGTCTGCTCCTATATTCCCGCACCTCTGTGTGTGTGTGTGTTATTCAACAACAGTGTGTGTGTTGTTGCAATATTGTTACATTTCAAGCCCGGAGACCTGTTTGTTCCAATATTCCCGCACATTTTACCCTCTGTTTTGCGGGAACTATTCTATTTTCACGCACCTGCATAAAAATGGGGGGGGGGGGCTTTGCCTATAAAAAGCTCTGCCTGTGTAGCTCAGTTGCTGAGTCAATTCCCTCAACGCCACCATCACACACCACAGGATCCAGCTCTCACAAGATGGCCTTAGGCCCCTGCCAGAGGAGCCGCACCCTGGTTTTTGGTCTGGGCGCCACTATCACCGATGCAGATGCCATTATCACTGGCGCCAAGCTGCCAAGTGGTCACCAGATCTTGCGGTGCTTGCTGTATAACTGCGACACACAACTGCATGCAAAGCGACCAGGTTTGACTGGAGCCATGTCACGGTTCCAGGCGGCTAAGATTGTTTTGGAGCAGGTGCGTCCATTTTATGGAAAGGCCAACATCCCAATGGGGAGTGATCAGCGAGCATGTGAGAAGATGATAGCCCTCCTCGATGCCAACAACAAGCTGCGGCGCATACCAAAGGAAAGGCGCTCCAGTGAGGCTACTGCTCGACTGGTGGATGCAATGGAGCACAAGCTGGATGCCACGTTCCCGCTGTGGACTCCAAACGCAGAGGAGCTGATCCGTGATGCAGAGGACCTTGCTTTTCTAGCCAGCATGAAGGGCGACAGAGTGGCCACATTTGGAGCATTCGATGTCAAGCTGCAATCCAAGGTTTGCTTTTATTTTTATGTAATTTTATGTTTCTGCTTCTATTTTCTTATTTTAATGTTTTGTGCTTGATCTGTAAAGCACTTTGAGCTGCATTGCATGTCATGGAAGGTGCTATACAAATAAAGTTTATTATTATTATTATCATTATTAAGGTGAAGCGGCGACAGGAGCGTGAAGAAGCGCAGCAGGCCTACCTCACCAAGGAGCAGGAGATGACGGCGATGTCTACCAGCATGGTGGTATTAGAAAGCGAAAGTGATGAGGATGGCAATGCAGATGAAGCAGTTGCTCCACTGGCTGAGAACACACCCATCCGTGAACGCAAGAAGACAGGCACCACAGCATTCATTCCATCTGACATTCTCAGCCGGCCAAGCCTTGTGTCACTGGCTACACGATTGAAGATGACACCAACGCAGCAGGCTGCTTTCACACGCGGCCTGATCGAGGAGTCAGGTGGAAATTCAGAAATGGTCTCCACATCCTACGCGACAGCAGACCGATCACGCCGTCAAGTGCTGAAGACCATCAGTGAGGAACAGCACGAGCAGTGGACACCCCCTCCCATGTGCACCCTGCACTGGGACAGCAAGTTGACACCAATGCTCAACAATGTGCGTCAGTTGGAGGAGCGTCTGACGGTGGTGGTCGGAGATGCGGAGCGGCTAAAACTACTCGGCGTGCCAGCATACATGAAGGGGACTAACGAGGCATGTGGAACGATCATCGCCCGGCTGACATGCAAGCTGCTGCAGGACTGGTGCTGTACCGATCAGGTTGTCAACATGGCATTTGACACCACGGCCTCAAACACCGGCCATCTCACAGCAGCCTGCATTGCCATCCAGAACTCACTGGGTCGACCACTACTCTGGTCCGGTTGCCGGCACCACATCGGAGAGGTGCTCCTCAGCCACATTTTCACTCACCTCAAGGTGGAGGTGTCACGATCGCCAGAGGTGACATTGTTTACACGTCTGCGGGACAACTGGAACCTGTTGCCACTCAAGGGCGGCACATTGTCCTGCTACATTCCTGGGGATGCTGAACCACCATTTCTTGGCAAGTTGCGTGCTGAACTCAATGTTTGCGCTGCAGGACTGCTCAACTACAAGAGGGGTGACTATCGTGAGTTTGTGCAGCTATGTCTAGTGTATCTGAGTGCAGACATTGCAGATCAAACTCCAGTAACCTTGCAATGACCGGGAGCACTGCACAAGGCACGGTGGATGGCCAAGCTGCTCTACACCCTCAAGCTGGCCTTGATGGAGCAGCACATTGCGTTGCTTCCTCAGGGGACCATCACAACACAACAGCAGGTGTTGAAGATTCGGGCGTTTGCCAAGTTCATTACGCACATCTACGCAACATGGTGGATGGCCTGTGACACGGCCGTAGATGCTGGATGGAATGACCTCACACTCTACTGCCACCTGTGTGAATACAAGGCTGTTGACGAGGGCATCGCTGCATCAGCAATTAAGGCTCTGGAGAGGCACCTATGGTACCTGACATGCGAGATGCTGCCCCTGGCACTCTTCAGCACCAAGGTGCCAGTTGGTGAGCGGCGCGCACTTGCAGATGCCATCTTGGAGCACAAGCCGGCTGATCTACCCATGCGAGCCCCACAGCTCCGCTTTGGCACTGGCTTTGGCAAGCCGAAGTTTCCAACCCTCTCGCCGACCACCAGCTTGGCTGACCTCGCCAACCCAGACTGCTGGTTCGGCATGCACCTGCTGCACATTGATCCAACTTTTCTTTCACTGGATGTAGAGGATTGGACTTCCAGTGCAGCATTTCAAACGGGTGCAGTGAATGTACGTGCCATCAATGTGGTGAATGACTGTGCCGAGCGTGGCGTCAAACTGACGTCAGACTTCGTGGCAGCAGCCAGGAGCGAGGAGCACCTGCAAAATGTGCTGCAGGCAGTTGAGCATGACCGCACACAAAATCCAAATCTTCGCCGCAGCAAGCGCAAGCTGGACCAGGAGTAGGACACTATATTGAGACATGTTCGAGGACAGTAACTTGATTTACTTGAATACTGTACTTAAGTACAGACACTGAGGAGTTGTACTTTACTTGAGTATTAGATTTTATGTTGTTCTATTCAAAATAAATGTTCTAAAAATCTATTTCTTGTCGTTTTTGAGATTGCATCGATGTTATTCAGGAAAACACCCAAAAACGCCCATTTTGGTATTTTTCACATGCTGCGTTGGACCTCTAAATCTCAAGTAATTTTCCCAAAACTTTGCACAAATCATTTGTATGTGTGTCATAACAAAATGCCACCCCAGGCAGAATGATATGTTGAGATTTAATTTTAACATTGCAATTTGATGCACCCTAACGTACACCTTTGAGTTAGATGTCGTTTGTTATGTTTCGTCTAGTTCAAGCTGGTCTCAGTATGTTTGCCGACAGCTGACGATGGACCTTCGTTGTTTCACAAGTTGTGCGTAAATGCAATATGTGAGTATATCATTCACCATGTTAATGTCTGTACACTGTGATTCTTTGTATTGGTAGCAGCACTGTATCTGTGGAATTTAGTTACTGCTAGTTACCTGAAATAGCTACTTACTTAGCTTCTGTTTTCTGAGCTACATTGCTGAGCTAGGTTACATTCTTACTTTGTACCATATCTTACAGTATGTGATATTAATTTACTAATATTTCTTGTGTTATTATAGTAATTCTAATCATGTTAATGCATATCCAGATATATTTGTAATACAATCTTTATTTTTGATTGTAGGGATCACCATCCCCGCGACCGGTACTGCACTAATTACATCGTATCTTCACCTACTCAACCAGTTAAATTCAAGAGAGGAAACTAGCCTTTCATACAGTAATACTTACGCCATGGGGGAGGTTAATACGCAGTACACAGGGTTGTGATAGCTGTAGTAGGTCTGAAGTACACCAGATTGGAGACAGTGATGTGGTCGAGAGATGAAAATGTGATCGAGGAGGGTGTTTTTCTCAGTGGTGGCAGTTCTGATCAGTTGTGTGTATCCTCGTGACTGAAGGAGCGCAAAGATGGGCTTGCTCTTGTTGTTGGGCATCAGATCCTCGTTGAAGTCTCCACAGATGATGCTGGGATGGTGATCTAGTATCTCCAATGAGTACAGGAGGTTGCACAGGTTTGGTAGAAATTGTGCAAGACTGTAGAGCGGAGGTCTGTAAATGGCAGCAATCAATGCATTCACTGGGGCTTCGACCTTGACAACGAAAAACTCTAGGTCTGTCACGTTCTGAAAGTACTGCATGGGTCGTACCTGAAGGTTGTTTCTCACATATATGGCCACTCCACCACCGCTTCTTTGTGCTAGATGAGGGTTGTTTGTGTATGACACATGCCTGTTGCGTTTAAACATGCTGTAGCCTTCCAACTGGAGATTATCAGCAACCAAGGAACCTGACAGGTGGGTCTCTGTGAAACACAAAATATCTGCAAGGCGCAACTCGTGATGAGTCTTGATATCATCAATATGTGACAACAGTCCCTCTGTGTTGTGATGAATAACTGTAAGTGTGGGAGTCATGCTTACGGTCTGAGCATTTCTGAAGAGCGGCATTGCATTGTCTAATGTGACTTTCCTCATGTCTCTCAGGGACGTGGTGATTTCAGGATTAGCATATATTTTCTTTTCATCAAAGTCGGTGATGTGCAATCCATGAAGTGAGGTTGTTCTACTCAGTGCCAAATACGCCATCCCCGGCTCAAAAACTCTCTTCAATGAAACCACTGCGGACACTGTTGTCATGCCTTGGACCTTGTGAGTAGTGCATGCGAAGGCCAGTTTCATGGGGAATTGGCGCCTAACAACTCCTTTTCTGCTCAAGGGCTCCTCTACTCTCTCAATGTACACAACATTGTCAGGCCCGTTGGGTATCTTGTTTCGGTGCCTCTGTCCTGCACTCACATTGTCAAGCTGAAGTCCCAGCATGTGTACAACCGTCCTGCCATCCTGAACGTGGGTAACTATTCTGGCGACATTGCCAAAGGAGCCATTTACCAGTCCGTCCTCCACATCAATGTTTTTGGTAAGCATCACACGAGCACCCTCTGCCACTTGCAATCTGTCTGCTAGATCTCCCTTGCGCCCTTCAAACGGTATACTAACTCTCTCCATCCATCCTGTGCGAGGATCCTTCTTGTAATCATCTGCATCAACATTGACAAAATGCGAATGGAGGACAGACATTGTGTTTGTGTTGTGTTTGTCCACTTCTTTGTTGGTAGCGAATATATGCAGCACTTCAATAGGCAAACTCACTGGGTCACTCACAGCCTGGACAAGCAAAGATCTGTCTGCTTCAGATAAGGCCTCTCCTTTCTGTTTCACTCTGATCCTGTTTAGCAGCTCAGCAAAGGCAATGTCCTCTCTCTGTCGCATGATCTCTGTGAGCGTGATCATTTGGAAATGGTCTTGCCAAAAATCAAGCATGTGCTCCTCAAATACACACAGGTTTAGCGTTCCCAAGCGGTGGCAGTTGATAGAAGTCTCCGACAGCTAGAACTGACATACCACCAAAAGGTTTCTTGCTTCCTTTTATCTGTTGCAGCCTCCAGTTCACATAGGCAAAGAGGGGTTTGGAGACCATTGATACTTCATCGATGACGAGTATCTCAGCATTTGACAGCGTTGCCCTCACTTCATCTAAAGTGTTTCCGAGTCCTTGATATGGAGGCTTAAGGCTTCTGGGAAGTTTGAGGATAGAATGAAGCGTTTTGCCTGATATGTTGAAGGCAGCAGTGCCGGTGAATGCAGACAATAGAACAGTGGGCATTGACATGTCACTTTCCTCACAGACACGGGGGAGTTTGCACAGTATCTTTGTGGCCTCTGTGTAGATGCACTTAATAAGATGTGATTTGCCAGTACCAGCGCCACCGGTGACAAAGTAGAAGAACTGGCCGGGAGTCTCACCATACACGCGTTTCATGCACCAGTCTCTGACCGTGTAGAAGATGGATGCTTGGGTCTGATTTAGACTTTGGTACATCTTGCGCACAACTGCAGGGCTTATCTGTGGTCCCTCAATTAAGGGTGCAGTACCTCCTGTTTCCACTCTGGAAGCAGTGTATTCAGGGACATCATCTTGTTCGTTGTGTTCGTCAGGGTTTACTTCTTCACGTTCTGAAATGCACTCCAGTCTGACCAACTCTGTTTCAGGTGCCAGCGTTGTCCATGCATCCTCAATGGGTCCTTGTTGTTGAAAGTCCTCAATGGCTTTCTCAATGGCAGTGTTGTGTTTATCATACACAGACCTGTTTCTGTTGACAATTACACACACCCGCTCAGTATACTGTGTTCCCGGGAGTTGCACAGAAGCACCGGCATAAAATGATTCATACGACTGGAATCCATGACACTTCAGCTGTGCATCTGAGCGGTAGGGCAGGTAGAGTTTCAGCAACGTGCCATAAAACTTCTCTGAGTTTTTTTGCTGTGAAAAACGGGCATATCTGATGATGGCAGGTTTCCCCTTTGAGCGCTTTTGAATGAATCCTTTGTCATTATTTAGTCTAATTAAATTTTTACTGTTCCTGTGTCTCCCATAGACTACTCTGTAGGTTGATGCAAAGTCTGCCATGCACATTGTTTAAAATTCAGGTGTGTGGGGCCTGGCTTTGTATTTGTCCGGTAACATCCAAACATCCTCAGAGTCTGGCGATTTGTTCTCCAGGTATTTAACAGGAAGGCTCATTCTCAGTGCGTCGTCATCTGTGGGTATGTAGAACGCTGCGTAAACAGGATTTCAGTTTCAAACTACATGTGCGGGCAACAGCCTCCTGAGCGCTAACCTCTCTGTTTTTTGAGTAGGCCTGCATGATCTGTTTCATTTGTTCCCGATCAGATGTGTTGGCTTGACTAGTATCTTTCATTACTGTCTTGAGATAGTCGCTCATCTCGTGCTCTGCTTTTGAAATATAGAACAGCATGTACATAATGCAACAGTAAGGATTCAGTATGAATTGGATATCCATGTTGGCATTCCAAGCCCTCAGCAAGTGGGGATTATATCCGTTCACCCAACAGTCTTTTGGATCACGCTTCATGACAATCACGCTGGCGTTGGTCAGTGACTCCACATTGTCTACATATTCCTCATAGCTTAAGTTGCATTGGGCGAGTAGCTGTGGGGTGTTTTCAAAAGTAGCTTTGGGGTCGTTAAGCAGGTCCCACACAGGTTTCAGTTTTGCTTTAGCTCTCTCTGGAGTCAACCCTGGTTGTTCATTGGCTTCACTGACCTGTGGTGGCATAGGTCGAGTTACCATTGTTTTCCTCACAGGCGGTTTTGGAAATCCAAATCTGCAGTGTTTGTTGCCTTTCTTGCATGACTTTGAATGGTTTTTGCTATGAGTCTGTACCTCTGTCACAATTGTATATAGTTCAGGGTCTGCATTTTGGTCGGGCAGTTTGCATGTTATGTACTTGTCAACAAAGTCACACACTTTCTGATCAGGGTCTTCCTCAAATACAGGTGTGTTCTGGCACCAAACCAAAAGATGGATGTGAGGAGATCCACGTGCTTGATATTCCACACGAATGAAGAAGTCTATCACTTCACCGATGGGCTGTGCAGGTGACATGAGCAAATCTCTCATCAGCGCGTCAACTCTCTTCTCAAACATGCGCATGCAGGTAACGGGGTTACTTCGCAGTATTTCACATTTTGTGGCCCAGTCTAACTCTGAAAAGTCCACCTGTTCACCTTGTTGTGTCTTTATTGCTGTTATCACTTCAGGCCATCTCATTTCTGCTGCGCTGAACGTAAGGAAAAAAGTTGGTGTTCCCAGTTGTCTGAGCATGGAAAACATCCCTTAGTGTTTTCTCCCAGTAGGCTGGAGTCCCTCTCAGTGGTGCCATAAATCTGGTAACATCTTTGTTCTCCACCAGCCTCTGAACCTCACATTTGTCCTGCAGCAATCTAGTGCTTATTCTGCATCCATCTCTGGTCGTGGGCTTGCCTTTTCTGAGCTGTATGGCCATACTGGAGGTGGCCATATGCATTTCTGTGACAAACTGTGCAAAAAATATATAATTTATGTCCATGGCAAAACGATTGTCGACACAGAACAGCCTCGCCTTGAAATATCCGCTTGGTGATAACTTCCTCATTCTGTTGACCTCATCTAAGGTGTTCTCTCCACCCTACTAACACACGCAGGTTGCGCAAACGTTCTACATACGGCCGTTATAGGTGACGATTCGTCTGCGCCGCGTGCGGAAATTACGCGGCCATTTACGGAAACGCGAGATCTGCCGATTAGTAGACGCTACGTAAGAACGACACGTCATTCCGAAGTTGCGGCCGCGTGCAAAGAACGCAAGTGATCACGTGGGCAGGAACCTCCGTTATAAACTCACCTGGCTGACACTAGATTAACAGGTATTTATATGACTTGGTCTGCACGTCTTTTTCGCACGGTGCAAATACGGTGCGGCCGCGTGCAAAAAACGTGGGCAGGAACTTCCGTAATAAACTCACTTGGCTGACACTAGATTTACAGGTATTTATATGACTTGGTCTGCACGTCTTTTTCGCACGGTGCAAATATGGTCACTTACTTACTAAACCCTGACCACTGGCTATATTTAGCATTTGCAGTACCACTGGCTATATTTAGCATTTACCAGTACAAAAACGAATTAATGCTATATGGGGATATAGCAGCAAGCATTATGATACAAACCAATATAAGACTGAACAGTTTAGAACATTTTATTACACAAAGTACATTACAAATTAAAAGTATACATATTTACAAGGATGAGGTTTACGGTCTGTCACATTACGCATAGCCAGAAAAGCAAAAAAAAGCATGTACAAGCTCTGGCTAGCAACCCATTATCTGACAATTGCAAAAGTTCTAAAAACAAAAATGAAACAGTGCGCATTCTGTGGCAGGCAGACCGGGAACAGACCGTTGTATCCCACAAAAAAAAGGTTAAAATTTACAAAAACTATTTACAAAAAAGGCATCCATCCTGGCAGGCTGGAAAGGCAGGTTTAGGGAGACGGGCTGGGGGTCACCCACATCTGAATCGAGGGTCTGGGCAGAAGAGGTCATCCTCATCTGAATACTCCACTGTGGTCAGGGCTGGAGCTGCGGTCAGGGGCTGGGCTGGGGAGGTCAGCTGGGCTGGAGCAGATGCCTAAGGACATAATGAAATGGCTGTAAAAGCAAGTCGCATACGTTCATTGGAAGCGTGCCATGTCACTGGATACGAGAAAATTAACTGCCTGACATCACATACCTTTTTGCATCGAGCAGGGGCATGTTTCAGCATCTCCTGCAGCTTGGCAGACACCTCCGTCACAGTGGTGCTTGGCTTACAGGCCATAACTGCACATTTTAACCAAAAAGGGAATGGTTTCAATGCACATGGCATGAAGCAAAGACAATGTATTATTTTGCGAAAATATGAACAATCCCTTACGTAATATGACATTGTAGAGGGTCATATTCTTCAGAGGCTTCTTCCCCCTCTTCCCATGGACGCTGTAGACACACCACACTCTGTGTATGGCAATGGCTGACAGCACCCGCCGGACCACATCTGGCAGATCTTTGCCGCCAATGGAACTCAGATATCGTGTCTGCAAAACATAAAGACAATCATTTACTTTTACATTTCCTTAACACTTCTCTGCAAAAATAAGGAACAAAGTTCTGCCTTGAAGTTACTCACCATCTTCCTTTGATGATCCTTGTCCTTCAGCTGCTCCTCCAAGACCAGCAGCTCCTCCTCCGTTTTAGCAGGGTGCAGGTCATCCAGTACTGCTCCCCGATAGCTGTCTGCAGACTCGCCGGACAGTCTCTGCTCCAGTCTCTGCTCCAGCCTCATCATTGTCTGTGCCATCTCCCTCAGACTCTGCATGACGCTGGAGAACTGCTGACACATCATCCTCTGGAAGTCTGGATATTAAACACAGATGTGGCTATAAGTAATTGTACGGTCCCATAATGGATATTCAGCTCAAAGTATATCCCTACATGCAGCATGAAGTAGTTCACAAAATTCAGCATACCAGCATCTGCAGAGCTTGATGGCAACCCTGCTGGAGCTGTTGGTCTCACAGGCGATGGCATCAGAGAACTACCTGAAAACCAGAGGATAAAGGGATGAGCAGGAAACTATGGTGCTGGCGGCGTAGTGATTCTGGCATAAGGGGAAGAATCAACTCGACATGAGACATGTCAGACCCTGACCTGGTCTGGCCGGGGTGCTAATCGCTGATGCATGCTGCTCGTGCCTGGACGTCTGAAGGGCTGAAGGGCCTGGGCTCACAGCGCCTTGGCTCAAAGGACCCGGGCGATGAACATCTACTGCCGAGTAGTGAGATGTGAGATGAGCGAATTAGTGAACTGAGTATATGAGTCTTCAGACAGTCCTGAGTTAACTGTAAGTGTGCAAATATGCATAGACATTTCACCAACACAAACATGCATGGATACCTGCATTGATAACTGGCAGAGCAGGCCTTCCGGCTCTGGCACCTGGCATAGCTGGTCTGGTCTGAGTTCTGCCGACCGGCTGCCTGGGCACTGGAACATATAGTAGAGGTAAATTAGCTCAGATTAGTCAACTCAAGTAGTACTCTTTTGGGACTGTTGAATGCACTTTATTATATTACCTTCGTCACTGGAGTCATAGCGTGTGTTGCGCTGTCTCTTCCTTGTGTCTTGGGAGTTAATCCATTGATGACTGCTGCTCAAACACCTTCGCCAAGGCACTGGCTACTTCATAATGCTCTGTGTGTTCCTCAGCAGAGACAGAGGTTGTCATGGCTCCTCTTGATGTGCTTGTGGAGGTAGATCTGGGAGGTATAGGAGAATGGGCACTCAGAGCAGGAGAACACCCAAGTCTTGCACAGCAATGAGAGAGACCATTAAAAAGGATTATCTCACCTGTAGTACAAGTTCAAATATAGAGTGATTATACGTCATTGTAAATGAGAGCTTACTCTCAATTGATTCACGAGGTTAAATAAAGATTGAATGAATATGTAGCTAGTGGGGGGTTACAACCACACAACTGTGGAGAGAGAATGAGACACTTGGTTCCCTCCTCTACTGATGTTCATGGCCATGGCCACACACCTGGAATACTCCAACCCTGATTTAAAGGCATAAAAGTGGGGAACACATTCTTGAGACGGTTCCTAAAACTGGAGGGAAAAAAAACGGGAAAATGATCTTACCTCTCCTCATCACTCACTTCTGCATGGGGCTGAGCTCTACCCTGTCAGCAGTGGCAATACATGGGATAGCGGCTCAGCACACAGGAGAACTGCACAGAGAGGAAGGAGGAGAGAGAAAACCAACAACAAAAAAGGCAAGAAGGGTTAATAACTGAGCGAATCTTGCAAGTTTGCACTACAGGGAAGCAATTGCTCAATTTCCCTGATATTGTGGCGTCACTGGCGTCAGTGATGCGTCTTATGAATCTCACATGTCTACCGCTAACTCAATATCAATATTCCCATTTGTTTATCCCGTCTATGGAAACGTATGTGCATTTGTACTTACGTGTGCCTATATTGATGATCAGGTGTTTCTCCACCTAAGGGCTGGCCAGACAGAACCATCAGAGACCATTGGGCTGAGCTGAGGAGAGAGCGACATGTTAGAGTGTATGTGTGCATATGTATATGGTGCTCTTCTGTTAATACTCATGAGGGCATTCAACTGAACAAGACTCACAGAGCCTGTTGTGCTGTCCCAGGACTGCCCCTGGCCACGCCTGTCCCCGTCTTAGCGCCTCTTCCTGCCCCGCTCACCTGCTTCTTGCTCAGTTCAAACAAGAACTGGGAGGTTGGCAACTGAGAGCATGGGAGGGGAGAGAGGGAGAGAGAGAGAGAAAGTGGGTGGGTGACCCTCTCGTTGGCTGACATGCACACTCCACAGGACCACGTGCCAAAAGCCAAGATGGCTGCTATAACAAATCCTGCTAGCTAGCCTAGCTCCATGTTGGGGCTTCTTGTATTCTGTTAACGTTAAAATCGGAAAAATGAATGCCTAAAAACAAACACATACTAACGGTGTCGTGGGTTAATGCGAAATCAATGAGTAAGCTAATTATCGCATTTTATTCCAAGCGATGAAACAGTACGAACGTGCAGGAGCTCGCGCGAGCCTGCTAGACTCCACCATATTGCCCGAAAAAGGCTAATCACGTTAGCTGGCTAGCTAGATAGCTAACATTGGAAAGAGAGCATCTGCATATAAATAATCATTACAAAAGGGTAGCTTGCACATAACGTTGGTGTTTTATCTGGGACGATACCAAAATACATAGTATGTATGTATACATACTAATGTATACATTGAAATTGAGATACTTACAGGATCTGTGTTGTCGCGGGGTAGCGTGTTGGTCTTTCTCAATCGCTTCTGTCTCAAACGGAGCGGAAGTTTAGTTCTTCTTCTTCGCTGGGTTTAGTGGCGGATCGCAAACAACTTTAATGTGCATACAGCCACCTACTGGCACAGAGTGTGTAACTTGTTTGTCTAGTTCTTCAAATGTGTCACCTAAGAAAGTAGCCCAATGCCTTGCATTCTACGTTCAATGCTCAGCGTTCATTGCTCACATTTAGGTTGCAAAATTAGGACTTTATTCATAGGCATATTTTTTATCATTATTTTTATTAGGCCTAGACTGCAAATCTTTAGTGTTAATATTAACTGTAAATGAGAAATTACACACAAAGCAGACATGGAGGATTTCTCCTCATTATTACAATTCTGTAACTGTATGACTTCAAAATTTATTTTAAAACCTAAGTAATTTACAAATGTTCTGACCCACTGTGACACATTTCCAATAAAGTCAGATTGGGACTGCGATGTAACCACATTGTCACGTTATTTAATTACATCGTAGTTACGGATTTAAGCAGCAGTGGCGGCTACGTTCCCTTACAGTGTACTTGAGGACGGCTATTTTGGTTATTTTGCGACTGAAAAGGCAAGTGTCAGCTAGGTGTCAGCTAGGTCCGCTGCTGGTGACGTCGCAAAGTTACCACAATTACACCAATGTGTCCCGTCAGTTTTACGTACTGTGTTAGTAGGGCAGTGGGGAACTGAACGGGGAAAGCCATAGCCTCCAATTTAGGAACTTTAAAAAAGCTGACTGGTCTGTTTCCCTCAGCAGGAGCGATACAATAAACACTGTCACTGTAGGTTAACATCTCATGTGCTATGTCAGCTGGCTGAAGGCACGTATCCAGGGCAACACCAGGTCTCTGCTCATCTACATCCTGTTCTGAGTCAGGTGTCTGATTATCTGCGGTCACATTTTCATCAGAGGGCAGATTTGTGCTGGGTTGATCTGACAGATTTGCCTCCACAATTACACTTTCCTCCCAGCTGTCCATTTCCATCAGATCACTTTGGTCAAAGTTGTCAACAGCATCACTAACGTCAGGCTGTGGCATATCACTGTTTTGCTGCTGCTCTACTACACTATCTTGTGCCTCAGTCACTTCACTGTCATCACAGTTATCAAAATCTATCAATTCCTGTGCTATACTGTCAACAGTTTGGTCACTAGAGGAGGCTTCATCTCTGATAGATATGTCCTTATACTCAGAATGAATCTCTTTCAACTTTGATAAGGCTGTTAGCACTTTCCTCATGTTTAGTGTCTGGAACTGGTAATGGCCTTTGTAGTTCATGCGTCTTTTCAACTTAACTTTCATGAGCTGAGATTCACTATCGGGTCTTGGTAATGTATTCACAGTCGCTTCCACCTCTGAAGGTACACACACCACAGCGCCATGTATTGCTCTCTGTTGTCCTTTGGGAAGGGAGATGATTTTAGCAAACGGAATGTGTCTGGCTATGACGTGTCTCTCAAGTATGTTCAGGTCACAGAGTTCAGCGGGAATCGGTGATAACTCCAGTTTATTTGCCACAGCTAGGGAGGGCATGCTTCCTGCCTTGAGATGATCATGACAAGTAAAACAAATCCACTCTTTCTTTCTCTCACTGGGTACTTGACACTCTTGTGCACCTCTGCATTCATCATTACAAACATGAACATAACTTCCTGTCAGGCAAGCTGCAACCACATTAGGATTTTTTATGTAATTTGAGCGGATGCAGGATCGTACTTGATTTGGAAATGATGCTTTATGACAGACTGTGCAGACAAATGTGGGTCCGTGTTTTATTTGTGTCTGAAGAACGGCTATAGCTTTTTCAATCAAAGAGTTGTCAATCTGAGGAGTTAATGTACAGGTCTGTTGCATATTCATCCTTTGATATTTTCTTTTTATTTTCATTGCACATCGCATGTTATGAAGGATCCTAAATGCTGCTTCATTGTGATATCTTTTGTGAAGGTTAGAAGCACAGCGCTGCCTGTGATGCATTCTGAAATCTGTGTCATTTGTGTACTTGTATTTCATGCGTTGTTTCTGTCTAAGACTGTGATGCATTCTGAAATCTGTGTCATTTGTGTACCTGTATTTCATGCGTTGTTTCTGTCTAAGACTGTGATGCATTCTGAAATCTGTGTCATTTGTGTACCTGTTTTTCATGTGTTGTTTCTGTCTAAGACTGTGATGCATTCTGAAATCAGCGTCATTTGTGTACTTGTTTTGCATTTGTTGTTTCATAATTAGTTTCTGTTTCAGTCTGAATGCAGCCTTGTTTGCATAACGGTCTGTGATGTAAGACTTTTGTCTGAACTGGAAGTCAGAATCTTGACGGTATCGACTGGTTATATATGACTTTTGTTTCCCCCTGTAGTCAGAATCTTGACTGTAACGACTGGTTATATATGACTTTTGCTTTCGTCTGTAGTCACCATCTTGACGGTAACGACTGGTTGTGTGTGACTTTTTCTGTTCTCTGTGAGCTTTATAATTTGCATACTTCTCTCTTTTTTCATCTTTTTAACTTCACTCCGTCTGACTTTGTCTACCTTTCTGTTATAGTGATCCTTTGCGGTTTCTTTTATTTTTTCCAAGCACAATGCCCTCCTCTTTAACTTTTTCTGTTCCTGTTTAGTCAATTTTGACACAACTGGAATATGTTGCTCGATCAGGTTTGGCATTTCTGATATAGGATGTTCTCCCATAATGTTACCGGAGGTTACCTGCATCATATGTTCATTTACAGAAGAGTTGGTGAGAGCAGAGGGTGTGTGTGAGGTACTCAAGTTTGAGGTTGGCTTATTGTGAGTAGCATCATGTGTGACAGAAGTTAAGTTTGATGTACCTGACATGTCATGCTCAGCTTCAGAGTTTATCTGAACCTCCTGCTCGCTTATATGTGATGCAACAGTGGCAGCAGTAGCGTCTGTGTGAATACTGTCATCCACGTTGGGCACGTCATCACTGTAAAATAGCATGGGAGTCAGCTCATATTGACATGTAGGGGGTGTTTCTAACATGTTACGGCATTGGACGAGCCTCCTAATCATATCACTCAAATGGGTGAAAGTAAGCATTAAGGCAGTGCCAGCACTTTGCATGCCGTAGGATTGTATGGGTAAACCACCAGGACTTCATGAGTGTGGATCAAAGAAACCATACCTTCCTGCCTTGTTCCTAAATAGACCAATGCATGATCCACCCATTATCAGCAAAGCGTTGTTCACATCTGATGTCAAACACTGAAGTCTTTCTCCCAGGTTCAGGTAGTCGTCCGCGCCTTCAGGTACAGGTGCTCTAAATTCGCCATACTTGGAAAGTAATTTCTCCACACTGTACTCTTGCCTGCGTGCAGCAACTCTCTCTGGGAGCTCATCACTAGCCAAATGTATGTGAACATTGTTTGTCTCATTCCTAACACGTCTATACATAACATCACCCTTATCTAATACAAGGTCAAGGTCTGCACTTGTGAGTTCTGGATTCTCTTCAAGGAATGCAAGAAACGTGAGGGAGTTGCAAGTACACTGCTTGTTCCGAGAGAACTCACCATACCTCAAGGACGCCTGGCTACGGGACGCTTGCACACATGTAACATCAGGCTGACCTCCCTGTTGTACACAGTCAGCATAAGACAGCTCTGACAGATTTACCTCTCTGCTTCTCACTGGACCATGAGACTCAACCTTCTCTGCTGATGCTCCACAGTCGGATTGATCCAGCTTCCTCCAGCGCACTGTTGCAGCCCGACATTTCTTCCCCTTCTTTGGCATGGTCACGAGGAATTCAGAAAATGAACACAACCTTGATGTAGGCTATCTTTTAATTGTCAAAACTGGAAACCGCTTGAATAGATTAAATACAATCAAATTATATATATATATATAATATATATAATGAAAACAATATTTAGTACACACAAGGCTGCCTAAGTGCACAATGTAAAGGTAAATACGGACTGTTATTGCTATTGCTGTCTTCTAATGACAAAGGTTTCTCAAATGAGTTTGCACAATCAGGAAGTTATTTGCAAGGAGTAGGGGGGCACTTTATAGAGGAGCAGTATACAAGGTTCTCAACAAGGTAGTAGGTAGCAATAGGTTTTCTCAACAAAGAAGTAGGTATAAGGTTTTCACAACACAGAAGTAGGTGTTAGGTTTTCTTCAACACAAGATGTATGCCGTCAGGGCTTCTCAACAGAGTGAGGTGGCACAATCAGGCTGTTTTCTCAACACAAGGGTTATGCCGTCAGGGCTTCTCAACAGAGTGAGGTGGCACAATCAGGCTGTTTTCTCAACACAAGGGTTATTCCGTCAGGGCTTCTCAACAGAGTGAGGTGGCACAATCAGGCTGTTTTCTCAACACAAGGGTTATGCCGTCAGGGCTTCTCAACAGAGTGAGGTGGCACAATCAGGCTGTTTACTCAACACAAGGGTTATGCCGTCAGGGCTTCTCAACAGAGTGAGGTGGCACAATCAGGCGGTTCTGTCCAAAGGTAGCTTATAAGGGGGGAAAGGGAAGTGGGAGTACTTTAAAACGGGGAAAAGGCTAAGATGGGAGTACAGGGAGTGGGATGGGAGTACGAGAGAAAAAGACAGAGGTCAGAATGTGGACAGCAGGGTTGTGGTGGGTGGGTGAAGGGGCTGAAGCCCGGGCTTCCCAGCAGCAGATTTACCTGAAAGAAGAAAAAGAATACATTTCCTTGTAAAATTTCAGATAAAAAAGCTTAACGTTTCTTGAGAAAATGTATCATTAGTGAAAACACTACAGTACTTTGTGGTCCACCAGGTGCCAAAGGTCAAGTGGACCACAGGTGGTCACTTTTTTGTGTGCCATTCATAACATGCAATACACAACAGTTAGGCAAAGTGCCGAACAAGTAATTGGATTGGCAAAGAGGCATTTGCCTAATAAAACCAGCCCCCCTATTGCTTGGTGTTGTCATTCAGTGTGTCAAGATGTGCTGTCAAATTGTTGTTTATCAGTGTTTTATGTTTTGTTATGAGCTGGTCATGTAACCTATTTTAGTACTAGTAGTTTGTATTGTTACCTTCTTTCTAATATAGGCTTTACTGTGTTTTTATTATGCTTTTTATTAAGTAGCCTTGTATCACAGGGACCACAGGTGAAAATGTGCCTTTTGGCTAACCCTGGCATATTTACAGTAATGTTTATTAATATGCACTATCCCTGACAAATACATCAAATCAAACTCTATGACTGAAAAGAAGACGGTGTGAACTCAGCGTACTGTTGAGGCCGGAGCTCAGATGCACCAACAGTATGAAGAGCCAACAGGATCAGCAGGTCTGCAGTATGACAGAAGAGAGCATGTGTTATTAATATAGGCTATGGTTGGGTTGGAGAGACAACAGACTGATGACGAAACAATGCTGCAAAGGCTAACTTGACACCTACCTATGACATTTGTAGATTTGATAAATGACACTCTCGGTTCATGCTGTTTTATCTAATGATGTGATATTAGCTAGATACTTTTCATAGATATGTGATACTGGGGTAATGGTCAAACAATATCCTACAGGATATATCCTCAAATATAGTGGATGGTTAAATGTGCAATGTTATAATAATGTAACATAATAATGTGTGACTAACCTTTGTAGCTCAAGAGGAAACAACAGGATCTGCAGTGCAACAGGGTGGTGGAGGGAGGGAGAGAGAGATATTAATATAGGGTTGGAGACTACAAGTTGCCACATAAAATCAGTGATTGAACCCAATAATTGAATAAAATGTATGACTTACTGTCACCAACGGTGTGAACCAGTTTGCTCTGCAGTGACAGAACAGAGAGTTTGTCCTATTAATATGGCACAATTGAGATGGAAACAGTATGGTCAATAATAGTGAATATACTTTAGAGACAAATAGTACCTTGATCACTTTGAAATCTGAAGAAAGAGACAAAGAAAATAGGAAATAATGGCACAATTGGTAAAATAAATGATTGACGTGCATAATTAAATGGCTAATGTGTTTTGATTATTATATTAGTAGTGTAATTGTCTCATTCTGTCTACAAGGCGGCGCGGGCGCTCTAGCTATACAGTGGTGATGGTGATGTATGCCAACTAAATTAGCTAGTGCTAACTAGGTAGTAGCATTTTTCAAGCCCGCCAGCTAACCAACATTAGATAGAACAGTAATAAACAGAAAGATATGGCATACAGCAGGAACTTGAAATAGGATAATACATTAGCTGCGTCGCTTGTTTGCCATCTAGTGAACTAATGTGATGCCCTAGGCTAGCCGAAGCCAACAGTTGTTTTGCGTACGTTATAGCTAGCAGACGTCAAGCAGCCCCAATTGGAGGTTCGTTGGCCAACGCAACGGAGAACGTTATTTCGCTTCATTCAGTCTGGTCTAAAATAACATTGCGAGAGTTTCTTTTGTCTTTGTCTAGCTAGCAAAACCCCGTTGTCACTGATATTAAAAACTTATATTACTTATTTGCCTTTTGTAATTCAGACTATGGCTCGCTAGTTAGCCGCTAGCTAACGTGACTTACCTTCCACAGGCTATGTGAAGTGTCTCGAGCCGACTGCTGCGTGAATCGTATGAATCCGTCAATATCATGAATATTAATGAGAAACCGGTGAAGTCAAAGTTCTAGAGGATATCATATTTCCCGAGTGAACGTGATGTCCTCCGGTCTCCGTAATGGTACATAATGTAGGCCTACTACTAATAGTCAATCACACTGGTAAAATTGAACATGGTCTATTGGGCATCGCATCGGTGCAATTAATGACCCCATTATGCACAGGCAATAATGGCAATTGCTTATGGGTAGGCCTATTGAAAATCATGCATGAGATGGATTCAGCTGGTCGTGGCTTGGGATCCTGGGCTATCAGTGATGAGTGGATTTGACAAATAGGCTAATGAACTACTGTATGCTACTCAGAGGACATGGCTCGTTCCCTACTAACACAATCAGGTTGCAGCAATGTTGCAGAAACGTGCAATTTAGACTTTGGTATGGTCCACTATACGTCAAGTTAAACGTGCATGCAACGCAAACGCGGTATCTGCACACAAGTTGCTGCAACGTGCAGGTCCAACGTGTCTGCAACGTGCCTGCAATGTGTACACAACGTTGTGATTTCCGCGATGATTTCGATGTATATTGCTGCAACGTTGTATACACGTTTATATATTACTTTGTTACGTTGCTGCAACGTGGTCTACACTTCCGTTGGCTACATTTATAATTTGCATTACAGAACAAATCCGCTCCTTGCACAAGCTCCACTACTTCCTGAAACTCTACAGGCATATTTCTTTACCGTCCTATACTATTGGATAGCAATTGCCATGAATCCGGTGTGCAGCACACCTGATCAATCACTTCCATCCACTAGTATAGGCCAGGAAAGAAATACGCCTGTAGAGTGTCAGGAAGTAGTGGAGCTTGTGCAAAGAGCCTATTAATGTCATAGTCAATGCAGCAAGCAAAATTATGGTACAAAAGTTATGACACAACACCATTCAGTCAAGAACAATTTATTTTATTAAAAAAAGTACACAATATCTAGCCTACAAATGATAAACAATTTTAAAAACAAAAAGTATTTAAAAAAAAAACTAAAAAAAGTTATTTACAAAAAAGTATTTACAAAAAATGGCAGGCTGTGCTCAGATAGGCTGGGGGGGGGGGGGTGGGTTGCTGTGCTCAGATGGGCTGCGGGTGGGTGTCAGATGGGTTGGGGGGCAGCTAGGAAGGGAAGTCTTCCTCATCAGTATGCTGGGGAGTGCTCAGATGGACTGTTCTTGGCTGGGCTGTGCTCAGGCGGACTTCTGCAGATACCTAAAGACACAATGAAATGGCCGTAAATACACAACGCACATACATGCACAAAAAAGTGGTAAACAATCTTTGGAACCATGCAGTGTCACTGGGTAGGAGAAACCAAAAAAAAAGACATCACTTACCCTTCTGCATTTAGCAGGGGCATGTTTCAATGTCTCCTGCAGCTGGGCGGCCACCTCCGCCATCGTAGCCTTCGGCATGGAGACCATCACTGCACCTTTAAGTTATCAAGAAAGGTAATGGTTTCAATTCACATCGGTCATGGAACAAAGACAATGTATTAAAAAATATTCAAAATATGAACCATTTCTTACGTGTTAGAACATTGAAGAGTGTCATACTCTTCAGTGGCTTCTTCCCCTTCTTCCCGTGCACACTGTAGGCGCTCCACACCGCATGTGTGGCTACAGCTGACAGCACCCGCCGGACTGTGTCCGCCAAGTCTCTGCCACCAATGGCACCTAGGTATTGTGTCTGCAAAACAAAGACAGTCATTTACTGTACCCTTCCCTGCACTGCAAAAATAAGACAAAGTTCTGCCCTGCAGACACTCACCATCTTCCTCTGATGTTCCCGGTCCTTCAACCTGGCCTCACAGACCTGCAGCTCCTCGTCCGTTTGGGCAGGGTTCAGTACATCCAGCACTTCTCCCTGGGCTCCAGACTCCACAGGCCGCATGCTCTGGGCCAGTTCCCTCACAGTCCGTGCAAGCTCACGGAGTTGCTCCCGCATCTCTGAGAACTGCTGATGTACAGACCTCTGGAAATCTAGATAAACACAGATGTGGCTATAAGTACATTGACATAAAACTAAATGAAACTCAAAATATATCCCTGCATGCAACATGAAGTAGTCCCATACCAGCATCTGCAGAGCAGCATCGATTAGGTAGAGGGTTACACGGAGTCAATGGTGCTGGAGCCGTTTTATTGGGCGACGGCATCACAGACCTAACTGAAAAACAAAAGGGATAAAGGAAAGGGATTAGCAGGAAACTGTATGGTGTTGGCAGCATGCCTTGGCTTCTGGCATTTGAAGGAAAATAAATTAAGACATTAACAGGTAGACATCACAACACCACAGCAGTACATGCCACTCTTACCTGGTCTGGCTGGGGTGCTATACATGAGGCCTGGGCTCATATGGTTTTCGCTCACAGGGGATGAGCTCGGAAAATCTGCAAGATGAGTAAATGGTATTCAATCTAAAAAAGCCAATCACAGAGCTAACTGAATGGGATTAGCAGGAAACTTTATGGTGTTGGCTTTGGCTTCTGGCATTAGACACCACAGCAGTACATGCCACTCTTACCTGGTCTGGCTGGTCTGGCTGGGGTGCTGTAAGATCTGGCTGGGGTGCTATACATGGGGCGTGGGCCCCGCTCGCTCACATGGGACAAGCTTGGAAAATCTGCAAGATGAGTAAAATGGTATTCAAAATAAATAAAAAATAGTCCAACTATCAGTGTGCAGTAGGCATAGACATTTCATTTCAACACAAACATGCATACCTGGATTGTACAGCACACATGGATTGTACTGGACCGCTGGCAGAGGCCTTTCAACTCCGGCACCTGGCACCTGGTCTTTGGCCGTCATAGTGGGGACCAATGGCTGCCCGGGGCTTGGAATATCTAGTGGAATATCACTAAATTAGCTCACGATTTCAAAAGTACTACTCTTTTGGGACTGTTGAATGCACTTTAGTATATTACCTTCGTCACTGGAGTGATAGCGCGTGTTGCGCCGTCTCTTTCTAACGTCCTGGCTCTCGTCCATCGACGACTGCTGGTCTTTGGCCGTCATAGTGGGGACCAATGGCTGCCCGGGGCTTGGAATATCTAGTGGAATATCACTAAATTAGCTCACGATTTCAAAAGTACTACTCTTTTGGGACTGTTGAATGCACTTTAGTATATTACCTTCGTCACTGGAGTGATAGCGCGTGTTGCGCCGTCTCTTTCTAACGTCCTGGCTCTCGTCCATCGACGACTGCTGCTCAAAGACTTTTGCCATGAGCCTGGCACCTTCGTAATGATCTGTGTGCATAAAGTACCATAATCAATACATTTCAGCCATCCTTTTTCCTCAGAATAATGAGTCATGATCTTTTTCCCCCCCGTCAGTATTTTTTAACAGCTTAAAATGCAAACAGTACCAGTTGTGGACTTGGGGAAAACCCGGACTCTGTGGAGCGCCCAGCCAGGGTTAGGTTCCACGCAGCTCTTTATCCGTTGGCTGACTTTGTTCATCGGCCAGGAACACATCTGCAACTGTGAGTGAAACCATGTCAGTACCCGCTTCCCTGTACTATTGAAAAGGCAATCAGAAACATTGTTCACACAAACATGTTCTTACCCCATCCTTTTTGGAGAGCCAGGATACTGGGACAACCGACACAGTGTCCTCCCCCAGAAACTCCACTCTGCAATACAGTCTGCCCAATAAACAAAAAAAATTCAGGTTATAAACACATAACCCTATGGGAAAGTAGGCAGAGGGGAAGAAGCGACTAAAACAACAATTCAACAAGTCATTACAGCCGATAAGTAACAGTGAGTGACTCGCCACTATTCTATCCTTTTTTTTAAAATTCTCTGCCGGCATCTGCCCAGGACAGATGCGGTCAATGGCGGCTAAGTGTGTGTGGGAAACAACAAGCTAGTTTAGGCACCGCGATGACCTCGTGGGTGGCAGTCTCCCACTTTACAGACAAATGGCAAATATATAAAGCATTATCTTGGCTTCGCCTTCACTGTTGCCTATGTAAAATTAGCCTAAGATTCGTGATGGCCTTAGAAAGCCTGACACGAGCGAGCTCCCAACGTGATCAGTCGAACAAACAAACAATTCACATTTCCCTCAGTCCAGCGGCCATTTTAGAGTTAACTAACAAAACAAACCACCAGCTACGTTAGCTAACGTGGATTTTAACGCAGGCCTGCGCTGGTAATGTACAAATGTAACTTAGTGCGCTCTTACCTTGAAGTCATTTTTCGAAGAAACGGTAAAAGTAATTAGTCGTCTTTGTGTTCGCGTTCGTCTTTCTCTTCGGGTTTGCGTCTTTCTCTTCGTGTTTGCGTCTTCTCTCTTCTTCGTCTGCGTCTCTCTCTTTATTTTTCTTCGTGGTCTGGGGGTTTAAATGCCCCACCTGAATCCTCAGTCGCCGAGCCATTGGCCAGTTATTTGTTAAAACGTGACCAATGACAGTACAACTACAGTACACGTTAGCCAATAGGATCCCACCACACCGATGCAAGCGGATGTCCGGCGCTTTAAAATTCGTCTTCTTCTCGCCTACATCTGAAACAGCGCCTCGCTCGCTACCATACAGAGAAGAAGAGGAACAACAACAACAACCAAGTACTACTGTTGAATTCAGGTCAGTACAGTGTGCATTAACCAGCTACAGTATAGCTGGTTAGCCGGCTAGCAATATTTTAACCTGCAGTAACCTGCTAACGTTATACGTTTTCTGTTATCCGGGCGGGCAAACAACAGACAGGCTGGCATTGAAGCTAACGTTAGCACCCCTGTGTTTTTAACTATTGTTGCCCACTGCATTAACAGATGTAATGTTTTTCATACACACGGTAGTAACGCCTTCGAATTCGTATCACTGGCAAGCCTTTTAAAGCTAGCCAGCCTAAAATTGGCTGGTCAAACCATGCAGTTCATGTATACGCCGCCATCATGGCTTTGTGTTGGAGTTCAGTTCAGTAGGATTGTGTACTTTTGGCCACCTCCGACAGAAACTGTTTGTTTTTTTCGGATTTAATTACACTTTTCCTCATATTTGCATTGTCCCTGTTGACGTATTCCATAGTTTTCGCCATCAACCAACTGTGTAATATACAAAAGTCACTCGCCTTGAAAATATTGCTAGCCGCCTAGCAAAGGCTAACAATAGCGTCGTTGTGTCTGTGGGTATGGCGCGTCACTGCTACGCGACGTGTTGTTGGCCATATAAGCTATAACTAGCCGGCTAGCAATATATTTCTTTTCCTCATATTTGCATTGTCCCTGTTGACGTATTCCATAGTTTTCGCCATCAACCAACTGTGTAATATACAAAAGTCACTCGCCTTGAAAATATTGCTAGCCGCCTAGCAAAGGCTAACAATAGCGTCGTTGTGTCTGTGGGTATGGCGCGTCACTGCTACGCGACGTGTTGTTGGCCATATAAGCTATAACTAGCCGGCTAGCAATATATTTACAAGGATTGACTTTTGAATAGTATGCACTGGGTTGATATTTGTCCACAGGGACACTCTAAATATGCGTAGAGGTTTGTTTATGTATTAAAAAGCAAGCATGTCGTAGGTGGCTGAACGTACAGAAACACCGTTCATAACAGTGCGTTGTCCCCCCACTTCCGGAACTACCGTGTATACTAAAATCAAATATCGCGACACTCAACACCCACATCACTATTGTCTGTCAGTTATGTTGAGATTTCTAAAAGGGCTCTTCTGTTTTTTTGTGTTTTTTATAGGATGGACTTGGAAGAAAGGAGACAGAGAAGGAATCGGTATAGAAGGCATTGGAGGGCTGGACACAAAATGTTCAAGGAACTTAGGGAGTTTCAACGGCCCCTCCACAATGCTGAACACAGCCACATGCAATCCATAGATGGCACTGCGGAGAGCTATAATAATCATGAAGAGATTGCAAGAGTTGATGTCCCTGACTTGGATGAAGACGCCCTTACAGGCAGCAGAGAGGAGGATGATGAGATGGTGAGAATTGATGTCCCTGGCTTGGATGAAGACGCCCTTCCAGGCAGCAGAGAGGATGACTCGGATCATCTGCGAGAGGATGACTCGGATCATCACCGCGAAGATGACTCAGAACATTCCCAAGAGGATACAGACTCTGATCATTCGGCCTCTCTGCGTGAGGAATTGCGGGACTGGACAAATGCATATCAGGTCAAGCTCAATGCCCTGGATGCATTGCTCAAGATCTTGCAAAAACATGGCCACCAAGAACTGCCTTCCTCCAGCCGTACAGTAATGCAAACACCCAGAGACATTATTGTTGAGAAGAGGTCAGAGATGGAGTACATACATCTTTCACTTGAAAAGCAGTTACGTGATACACTTGAGCAATACCCACATGGAGATTTTGAAAACATCACAGAGGTTGAATTGTCCATTAATGTGGATGGCCTACCACTGTTCAAAAGTTCAGGCCAAAGTATGTGGCCTGTTCTCTGCGCTGTCCAGCTTCATCCTGTCAAGATCTTCCCTATAGTTCTCACTGCTGGGGACAGCAAACCCAAAGACTTGGACTTTTTGAAGGAGGTGGTTGCCGACCTGAATGCTGCGATGACTTCTGTTCAGGGGCAAGAGGCTCCAGGTTAAAGTCCGATGCATTGTCTGTGATGCTCCTGCCCGCGCACTTGTAAGGAACACGAAATACTGCACTGGGTATTATGGATGTGACAAGTGTGAGCAGAAGGGTGCTTATGTGACTGGTCGAGTCACATTCCCAAAAGTAGATGGCCTGATTCTGAGGGACAATCACTCCTTTAGAAACAAAACGCAAGAGCTACACCATCGAGGTGACACCCCACTATCCGATTTGCCGATTGACATGGTTGCAGCATTCCCCATTGATTACATGCACCAGAGTTGCCTTGGGGTTATGAAGAAACTGCTCCTCACCTGGACCAGAAAAGGAAAGCGAAGTGTCAGAATGTCTGCCCAGCAATGTGGATTACTTGGCAACAGAATGCGTGAGCTCAAGAACAGCATCCCATCAGACTTTGCAAGGTCGCCTCGATCGATTGAGCATGTGGAGAGATGGAAAGCAACAGAATTCCGCCAGTTCATGCTCTACACTGGAAAACTTGTGCTGAAAGGTCTTCTGGATGATAGACTATACAAACACTTCATGGTGTTCAGTGTCGCTATGGGCATTCTGGCGTGTCCAAAACTCCTGAAAGTCTACAGTACCTACGCCCACGAGCTTCTGGAGTACTTTGTTGCGCAAGCTAGACTCCTCTACGGCGATGACTTCATGGTGTACAATCTGCACAGTTTGGTTCACATTACTGCTGAGGCAGAGAAATATGGCGGACTGGACAACTGCAGTGCATTCCAGTTTGAAAACTACCTTCATGGCGTCAAGCGGCTGGTGCGGTCTGGAAACAATCCCATCAAGCAGGTGGCTAAAAGACTGCAGGAAAGGAATTTCAACATGCATGTCAAACCACACAACGTGAAAAGGTCAAGCCAGGAGAAGGACCGTGCATTCATCACAGAGGATGAACAGTGTGTGGAAGTTGTTGGAATACCTGGAGACGACGACAACATGGCTCTTTGCCTTGTCTACGCAAATCCTGCCCCTCTCTTCAATCACCCATGCACATCCTTCATGATTCATGCCTTCCGGTTTCAGAAGAGAGATGCAGACAGGAAATTCATACCAAAATCACAGCTGACAAGAAGAGCAATCAAGATTGAGCAGCCACAAGGCAGTGTTTTTGGGACTTCTGCACAGTTTTTGATAAGACACTGCAAATCCTAACATTTGCACATTTGCCCAACAAGAGACAGTAGATAACAGCTGCCCACAATCAGGAACCAAAATCAATCAATCAATCAAGCAAAGCTTTATTTGTATAGCACATTTCATACCCAGAGGAAACACAATGCGCTTTACAGAGAACAAAATCTGCTCTCCAGACCCAGAACAAACCCAAGAGAAGATGCTCTCTTCTGAGACACTGCCACGCGACAAGCTGCAACTGTGATTCATGTAGTCCCAGTGGAGTGGATTGTGTGGTAGCGAGCTGTCCATTGAGGGGGACGATGCACAATTGTTGGCTCAATGGACAAGATTGCCCACACAACGACCATGAATGTAAATTAAATAATCAATCACCTGTTTGAATAGCGAGGGGGCGGGGTGTTCTCATTCATATATGGGTACCTGGGAGAAGGGTTTGTTCTGGGTCTATCTGGGAGACTATAATGGAAATTTGTGATTTCATTCATGTCATTTGAGTGAACAGTGAGGTTAGCCTGTTTGCTCGGTTCCTTTGTGGTACAGTTCTTTTAATGCATTGTTTAATTAGGTAATGTATTGTTTTAATGTAGTACTAAACACTCCCTAGTAGTGACGCAGGCTGTAGAATCTACATGGGGTCTATAAACAGAAAAGCCATCCTCTTGTCTTGTTTAATGATGGGGCAGAATGTCTTCTATTGTTTATTGCAGATGTTGACTAATCAGATTTGTGCACAACATGATGGATTTCTGTGGTTGTACACGATTGATTAGATGCCCAATTGTAAATAAAGCTTGGGGTTAACCTTGTGTATTCTCATTGTAATCTCTTGTACCTGTGCACGGCATATCTGCAATAATTAGCTGTGACTATGAAAATGTAAAACTAAAGTCCAGTTGCTCATGAGGGTGTCATTTAAAGGTGCTCTCCCTCCAGCTCTGTTTTCAGCAAGGGGGCATAAACCGTTAGTAGATTAGAAAAGAAACATCAAATTGTGTGCAGGTTGATTAGGCAGTTTGACAGGTCATTCCAATCATTTCACTTGGTCAGAAGTGTGATTGGTTGTTCTGTTTTTATCTGTATTGAGCATTCATGTGTCAAATCTCTTATTTCATTGATTACATTCCGGGGTGATGGCACCTTTGAACACATGATTTCCACCATGGGTCGCAGTGATAGAGAATCCTGCCTACTTTAACTGTGAGCCAAGCAAGCAGTGACGTCACGGGATAGCCCGATGCTAGCCTAATATGACTTTAATCCAACGTCACTGCAACGTTATTTAATGACGTTGCAGGGACCCATATTGCCAATGTTTCTGCAACGTTGCAGAAAAGTCTAATTAGACTTAGGAGGGTAAAGTTATTTTCGACCTTAGATGAACGTTGTCACAACATCGCCTGATGGTAACGTTGCAACTTACCTAAGTACAACTTATGTGCAACGTTGCTGCAACCCACTGTGTTAGTAGGGAAAGGACTGGTACGTTGTGAATCTTAATCATAGTGGTACGTTGTGTTTTTCAGCTGGAGACATTGACCATAGTTTTATTCGCACCGGTTGTCGTACATGTATTTCCTGGTTGTTGTCCTTAAAGCCGGTTGTTGAACCGCATGCCCGCTTAAAAGCCTATATAACTTAACCAGGGTTAGGTTTTTGTTAGCGACGCATTTACAACGTTTCAGTACTAAATGGTGGAGTACTACACAACGTTATTACTCTCGAAAAGCCTTCTCTTTCTCCAACGTCACTGCAACGTTATTTAATGACGTTGCAGGGACCCATATTGCCAATGTTTCTGCAACGTTGCAGAAAAGTCTAATTAGACTTAGGAGGGTAAAGTTATTTTCGACCTTAGATGAACGTTGTCACAACATCGCCTGATGGTAACGTTGCAACTTACCTAAGTACAACTTATGTGCAACGTTGCTGCAACCCACTGTGTTAGTAGGGTTATTACCTTGTTACAGCAGACACTTCAACTCAAGAACAATCTCGCCAACCATCATATCAGAACATCACAATGGCACAATTGTCAGAGCTGTAGGCTACTTTTCAGTCGGGGTTAAAGGTTAGAGTGTTAACATTTCAGCCAAGTCTACTTCTTTCCGGAACCTCAACAATTGGGCATATAACGCAGTCGGCGGGATGTATAAAATGACTCGGATATGGCTTGATTCCAAAAAGGCATTGTATTAGGGTAATATAAAAATAATAAATAATAATAATAATTTACAACAGATAAAAACAACAAGAACAAGTACAACTAAATAACTAACTAACACTAGGCATTCACTAATCTCCCAATACACAAACAAATATTTACATTTAAAAACTATTTACACTATTTCACTTCCATAGTCACCACTTTCCCCTCCCTGTAAACCAGGCGCACGGGGCACGGGACTATGGCGAGGCCTTCTGGGAACGCCCTGGCCCAGACTTCCTCCGGCACAGTCAGTATGCTGTCCGACTCCAGCAGCATCTCCCGGTTTCCATCGCCCAGTTCGATGGATCCCATGACGGCCACTTCGGTGTCCGCCGTCTCTACAGGCTGTTGAAAGCAAACATTGTTTTCTGTCAGGACTTTTGCACTCAAACTATATAGGCCCCACAACCGTTTTACGCGGAAAGACAACCTCATTCACCAGGTTTCTTCTTAAACTCCACGTATACGCCGTTTCCAAGAAAATCCTGGCATTCCCCAATGGTTTCTCATCAGGGATTTCCAACTGTGTGATACAGCATTAACTGAACGAGTAGGCTAATATCATCCCATGCATTTTACTAACGCTGCTAAATATGACAGGTCGAGTCCAGTCTTTAGATTTTGGTTTGAGCATGCTGCATTGACAGAATGTGTAGTCTAGGCCTATTGAATAGCCTACATTTGTGTAGACTACAAGCTCTATTGTATTCTATCACTTTTTGCACTGTTCGCTATCTTTAGCTATGCACCAAGGCAGATTGGTAGTAGGCTACTTATCTAAATTCAAATCAGATTTTGATTGCCCACGCTGGATTAGACCTGCAGTCCTCTGACTTGCCTACGCACCTAACACAACCCCACCTAAACCATTATGCTATCAAAAAGAGGCGAGCGCGCGTGACCGGTAGGCTATTCATTCCCCAAAAGTGACATCTGCATGGCCTTAAATGGAGGCATGGGGCTGGCGAAGAGTTTACCTATGCTAATTCGGGTGAGCGACCACGAGCATTCAACTTGAGAAACCATGAGATTCACCATTATGAGAAGGCAGGTGCGAATTCATCCAGCGCTTTACGAACACGTCGTGAATCAGATGGGAGCTTTCTTTAGAAACGTTATAGGAAGGAATTTAAGAACGGAACTTAGGAAGATATTGGTGAATGAGGCCCTTTACACATTAGTAGGCCTAATAATAAGGGGCCGAGTATATAATAATAGGCCGAGTCTATTAAGCCCACCTCCACAGTCGTGTAATTTGTGGACGATAGGACGAGTCCATACTGGGGCGTCCTTTTCCCCCTTAGATGGGAGATCCTGACCCAACTGCCCATCTCAATCGTGCACAAATTGGCCTCGCTCCACAGGGCCACTTTGGCGCTGGCACCATCCTGCAAAAAGAAAAAGGCATAAAGGACTTTCAACCTAACCCACGTTCAGGGACTGTACAGGGCTGGACGCGAACCGGCAACCTTTCATTCGCGAGTCAGATATGCTAACCACTACGCCAATAATTACAACCTATTAGAAGCGTCGTTAGCACCTCTTTTATAGCTGGGAAGTGAGTTTAACCACAACTTGCTACCTGCTCAGGACTCACGAGGAACCATTTTCACTCGGTTACAGAGTGAAGAACAACTACCTAATAGGAAAAATATCGGCTATGATAGTTCGTTTGATTGGACGAGAGGCATTAAGTGCTAACATTTAATCATAGGCTAACAGCACATGACTTTGTACTATATGTAGCCTATGCCTAGGCTATCACTTCGTCTGCCGCGCGATAGGGAGAACCCGCCGCGCGGCACCCAGGATTCGCCGCGCGGCGCCATTCGCCAAAAGTAAATATTTTACAAATTTTGCGCTGGATCCAGCGGCGAGATTCGGCCGAACTGGGCGGCGCAAATTTTTCGCGCCCAGTCTGAACACAATAGCCAATAGCCTACTGAATATTGAATTGCTGGATAGCCAATCGGCCTGACTGGAAGCGAAAGCGAAGCGGAGTGAAACGGCGCGCCTTTCCAGATGCGAAACTAGCGCTGCCGTGCGCGGGCCGGCCGCGGAGCTTCGCAACGCGACGCTGCCTGTGTGACGTCGGCGCTCCACTCCGCCCCGCTTCGCTTTTGCTTCCAGTTGGCTACCTACGACCGATTCGCTGTCGTGCTGGTATTCAACAGCTCTTGTGTGATATTCATAGGCTAACTGAAACGCTCACGTGAAGACATATATCTGCATTCAATTAATGAGAATGGTGGTAGAATAAAGCAAATGCTAGTGATTGGAATAGTCTAACGTTACATTTCTCTTAGGCTACCTGGTTTAGAGTCAGATTCCTGACTGGGACCGGAGGGCCGCCCTGCTCGCTCCGGGGCTGCACTGCATCCATCTAATGAATGTGATAGAAATTGAGAAGGCACAGCAGAGTTGACAATGAAGTTAAGCATTTATGTTTTATTTATTAGGCAAGCTAAAGTAGACTACCAGTCACTATATGAACTTACAGAACCGATTTGGCCAGAGATTGTGACCAGGCCTGCCTGGTCACCGAGGTCCTGGATGGCCACCAGGGGAGAGGGAGGGAACAGGAGGAGACGGCACCTCTCCTCCAACTCCTTGGACACCGCGAGGGGGGCGGTGCTGTAAAACGCGGTGTCCCGCCAGCATTGTAGGGTCGGTGTGCCACCGGACTTTCCTACGCGGTAATTTCTAACCACGTAGGTCTGTCCCGGCTTTACGTTACCCGCGGCCTCCTCAAAAAGGATAAATTTGGTGGCGCTTTGGCCATCGCTGGCGGCCACCAATAAATTGTTTTTGGCCACCACTCCTACCGCCCTATCACCCTCGAACGCCCACTGGGTCACCCTGACGCTCTCCCTGGTGTCCACCACCTTCAGCACCACGGGAGCGCGTCTTGAATAGGGCTCCCCGGTGGCAGACAGGATCTTCTGCAAAGCCATTCTGAGAAGACATTTAAAATAGTAATGGAACAACAATCATAATAAAAGGCTGAAACCAACTCATTAGACAAGGCAGCGATTTATGCAATTTGAAGTTGTGCGCGTTTGATGTTTAGGTCGGGTTTTAATTTAACGTTACGTTAGGCCTATAGTCTGAGATGAGAATTAATTATCCAAGAAAAATTTTGTGAGGAAAAAATAATTACTTTCACAAACATTTTCCTCACAGAACTGACTTTTTCCTCACAAATGATAGTTAACCTGAGGTAAATTAGCTAACCTGCCTATTCTCAAGGTGTCCATCACCTCAACCCTTATAAATAATAGCCTAACGTATCCACTTTAAAAGTAAACTTTTGAATGTATTGTTATTATTGAATGAATTGCCATATTATCCATTACTTACATAGTATATATATTTTTTTAAGTTAATAATTCCATAGATCTAGGTGTAGGCCTACCTTGTCTCTTGAAGTTGCTCTTGAAGTTCTAGAGTCTTCTTGAAGGTCTTCTTTTAGAGTCTTTTGACTACTTTGCAGCTATGACTGACGTCATAACTTGACGTCATATTGTTGGGGAGCTCGAGACATTACAATACAGTAGCCTACAGTAAGAACGAGCTGTCAAATCCGCTGTCTTGCAGTGCTGGGGTCTCGGGCCAGTAGTAGCCTGCAGTAGCCGATATTAATCCGCTGTGTTGGGTCTCAATACAGTAGGTCTATTTTACAAATTTTGCGCTGGATCCAGCGGCGAGATTCGTCCGAACTGGGCGGCGCAAATTTTGCGCGCCCGGTCTAAACACAATAGCCAATAGCCTACTGAATATTGAATGGCTGGATAGCCAATCGGCCTGACTGGAAGCGAAAGCGAAGCGGAGCGAAACGGCGCGCCTTTCCAGATGCGAAACTATAGCGCTGCCGTGCGCGGGCCGGCCGCGGAGCTTCGCAATGCGACGCTGCCTGTGTGACGTCGGCGCTCCACTCCGCCCCGCTTCGCTTTTGCTTCCAGTTGGCTACCTACGACCGATTCGCTGTCGTGCTGGTATTCAACAGCTCTTGTGTGATATTCATAGGCTAACTGAAACGCTCACGTGAAGACATATGCCTGCATTCAATTAATGAGAATGGTGGTAGAATAAAGCAAATGCTAGTGATTGGAATAGTCTAACGTTACATTTCTCTTAGGCTACCTGGTTTAGAGTCAGATTCCTGACTGGGACCGGAGGGCCGCCCTGCTCGCTCCGGGGCTGCACTGCATCCATCTAATGAATGTGATAGAAATTGAGAAGGCACAGCAGAGTTGACAATGAAGTTAAGCATTTATGTTTTATTTATTAGGCAAGCTAAAGTAGACTACCAGTCGCTATATGAACTTACAGAACCGATTTGGCCAGAGATTGTGACCAGGCCTGCCTGGTCAGCGAGGTCCTGGATGGCCACCAGGGGAGAGGGAGGGAACAGGAGGAGACGGCACCTCTCCTCCAACTCCTTGGACACCGCGAGGGGGGCGGTGCTGTAAAACGCGGTGTCCCGCCAGCATTGTAGGGTCGGTGTGCCACCGGACTTTCCTACGCGGTAATTTCTAACCACATAGGTCTGTCCCGGCTTTACGTTACCCACGGCCTCCTCAAAAAGGATAAATTTGGTGGCGCTCTGGCCATCGCTGGCGGCCACCAATAAATTGTTTTTGGCCACCACTCCTACCGCCCTATCACCCTCGAACGCCCACTGGGTCACCCTGACGCTCTCCCTGGTGTCCACCACCTTCAGCACCACGGGAGCGCGTCTTGAATAGGGCTCCCCGGTGGCAGACAGGATCTTCTGCAAAGCCATTCTGAGAAGACATTTAAAATAGTAATGGAACAACAATCATAATAAAAGGCTGAAACCAACTCATTAGACAAGGCAGCGATTTATGCAATTTGAAGTTGTGCGCGTTTGATGTTTAGGTCGGGTTTTAATTTAACGTTACGTTAGGCCTATAGTCTGAGATGAGAATTAATTATCCAAGAAAAAGTTTGTGAGGAAAAAATAATTACTTTCACAAACATTTTCCTCACAGAACTGACTTTTTCCTCACAAATGATAGTTAACCTGAGGTAAATTAGCTAACCTGCCTATTCTCAAGGTGTCCATCACCTCAACCCTTATAAATAATAGCCTAACGTATCCACTTTAAAAGTAAACTTTTGAATGTATTGTTATTATTGAATGAATTGCCATATTATCCATTACTAAAATAGTATATATATTTTTTTAAGTTAATTAATTCCATAGATCTAGGCGTAGGCCTACCTTGTCTCTTGAAGTTGCTCTTGAAGTTCTAGAGTCTTCTTGAAGGTCTTCTTTTAGAGTCTTCTGACTACTTTGCAGCTATGACTGACGTCATAACTTGACGTCATATTGTTGGGGAGCTCGAGACATTACAATACAGTAGCCTACAGTAAGAACGAGCTGTCAAATCCGCTGTCTTGGAGTGCTGGGGTCTCGGGCCAGTAGTAGCCTGCAGTAGCCGATATTAATCCGCTGTGTTGGGTCTCAATACAGTAGGTCTATAAGCCCTGGCCTTCTCAAGCAAATTATCTCCTAAATTGATGGAAATTTGAGCAATATTAGAAGCCCCTTTGTGGTTTCCCATTAACAGAGCGATTCTAGCAAGTTAACTCAACGTCATAGTAATGCCTCATGTAAGTTGATGCACATTTTAACTGTAGGCCTAGTATTTAGGCTATCACCAACAATGTAGCGAATTGGCCTATGAAATACTATAGGCACGCGTCATATGTAGCCGTCTTGCTGTGTTATGGGAGACAGCAACAGCAACTGCGTTTCCCAATAAAGATCGTAATGAGCCATGTAGCCTAATAAATATTGCCACCCGTCTGCCGACTAAGTAATTGCCTGTTAGGCTACTGTACCCTTTAAGTATTAATATTAACCGCGCTAAAACTAATGTGTCTGTGGCCGAGTGGTAAGTCCTGATGTGCGTGGGTACATGGGTCGCAGGTTCGAATCTTGACCGGTGTGATATCCTTTTGAAATTATATTTTTATAAAATGTGCATTATACTGTTACATTGAAATTAATAGCTACGGGCCGTATTACAGAACCATCCTAACTCGCAGATCCCTATCCTAACTGGCTGGTTACCATGGTAGTTTGGATTAGGACGGAAAAGCCATTAGCCTACAGAACAACTGTTCTTAAGTCAAAAATCCTATCCTATCTCCAGATAGGAAAAGTGTATTACAGAAGCAGCCTAACTTCACAAAATTTTAAATAAATCGTCCTAACTTTAGGACGACCACTACCCTGTCCTAACCCTGTCCTAACTAGGTAGCCTAACGCAGCTAACGTAGCCTAACGTAGCGAAGCGATATGGCCGCTATTTTAATTGTCAACCAAAATGTCAATAGGCGACATTTATTTATTGAGAGGCGGATGGCAGACCCCAACGATGTGCCGAGGAAGTGCGCCCAGCTTTGGAGAGGCCGACCCGTCGTCATGGGGCTCTCCCGGTTGTGGTGCAACCTTCATCCATGGGTGCAACTGACAAACGCGCTCCGTGTTTTTGCGAAAGGGGACTTTCAGAGTGAAGTGGCTGATTTAGCCAAGGTATTTCAGCCCGCTATCTCCCGCAATTTAACGGAGGTGGCACTGCCACAGTAGCGATCAGTAATTTGGCTGGTCGATACAGTTTCCGAGGGGAGAAGAAGCCACTGCATATATATCCCTACTAACACAATCAGGTTGCAGCAATGTTGCAGAAATGTGCAATTTAGACTTTTGTATGGTCCACTCAACGTCAAGTTAAACGTGCATGCAACGCAAACGCGGTATCTGCACACAAGTTGCTGCAACGTGCAGGTCCAACGTGTCTGCAACGTGCCTGCAATGTGTACACAACGTTGTGATTTCCGTGATGATTTCGATGTATATTGCTGCAACGTTGTATACACGTTTATATATGTTACGTTGCTGCAACGTGGTCTACACTTTACATATATAATACATATATAATTTGCATTACAAAACAAATCAGCTCCTTGCACAAGCTCCACTACTTCCTGAAACTCTACAGGCATATTTCTTTACCGTCCTATACTATTGGATAGCAATAGCGATGAATCCGGTGTGCAGCACACCTGATCAATCACTTCCATCCACTAGTATAGGCCAGGAAAGAAATACGCCTGTAGAGTGTCAGGAAGTAGTGGAGCTTGTGCAAAGAGCCTATTAATGTCATAGTCAATGCAGCAAGCAAAATTATGGTACAAAAGTTATGACACAACACCATTCAGTCAAGAACAATTTATTTTATTAAAAAAGTACACAATGTCTGGCCTGCAACATGATAAACAAGTTTAAAAACAAAAAGGATTTTAAAAAAAAAAATACAAAAACAGTTATTTACAAAAAAAAGTTATTTACAAAAAAATGGCAGGCTGTGCTCAGATAGGCTGGGGGGGGGGGGGCGGGGGGGGGGCTGTGCTCAGATGGGCTGCGGGTGGGCGTCAGATGGGCTGGGGGGCAGCTAGGAAGGGAAGTCTTCCTCATCAGAATGCTGGGGAGTGCTTAGATGGACTGTTCTTGGATGGGCTGTGCTCAGGCGGACTTCTGCAGATACCTAAAGACACAATGAAATGGCCGTAAATACACAACGCACATACATGCACAAAAAAGTGGTACACAATCTTTGGAACCATGCAGTGTCACTGGGTAGGAGAAACCAAAAAAAAAGACATCACTTACCCTTCTGCATTTAGCAGGGGCATGTTTCAATGTCTCCTGCAGCTGGGCGGCCACCTCCGCCATCGTAGCCTTTGGCATGGAGACCATCACTGCACCTTTAAGTTATCAAGAAAGGTAATGGTTTCAATTCACATCGGTCATGGAACAAATACGATGTATTAAAAAATATTCAAAATATGAACCATTTCTTACGTGTTAGAACATTGAAGAGTGTCATACTCTTCAGTGGCTTCTTCCCCTTCTTCCCGTGCACACTGTAGGCGCTCCACACCGCATGTGTGGCTACAGCTGACAGCACCCGCCGGACTGTGTCCGCCAAGTCTCTGCCACCAATGGCACCTAGGTATTGTGTCTGCAAAACAAAGACAGTCATTTACTGTACCCTTCCCTGCACTGCAAAAATAAGACAAAGTTCCGCCCTGCAGACACTCACCATCTTCCTCTGATGTTCCCGGTCCTTCAACCTGGCCTCACAGACCTGCAGCTCCTCGTCCGTTTGGGCAGGGTTCAGTACATCCAGCACTTCTCCCTGGGCTCCAGACTCCACAGGCCGCGTGCTCTGGGCCAGTTCCCTCACAGTCCGTGCAAGCTCACGGAGTTGCTCCCGCATCTCTGAGAACTGCTGATGTACAGACCTCTGGAAATCTAGATAAACACAGATGTGGCTTTAAGTACATTGACATAAAACTAAATGAAACTCAAAATATATCCCTGCATGCAACATGAAGTAGTCCCATACCAGCATCAGCACCAGCAAAATAAATTAAGACATTAACAGGTAGACATCACAACACCACAGCAGTACATGCCACTCTTACCTGGTCTGGCTGGGGTGCTATACATGAAGCCTGGGCTCGCATGGTTTTCTTTCACAGGGGATGAGCTCGGAAAATCTGCAAGATGAGTAAATGGTATTCAATCTAAAAAAGCCAATCACAGAGCTAACTGAAAACCTAAAGGGATTAGCAGGAAACTTTATGGTGTTGGCTTTGGCTTCTGGCATTTGGAGGGAAACTAAATAAAGACAAGACAGGTAGACACCACAGCAGTACATGCCACTCTTACCTGGTCTGGCTGGGGTGCTGTATGATCTGGCTGGGGTGCTATACATGGGGCCTGGGCCCCGCTCGCCCACATGGGACAAGCTTGGAAAATCTGCAAGATGAGTAAAATGGTATTCAAAATAAATAAAAAATAGTCCAACTATCAGTGTGCAGTAGGCATAGACATTTCATTTCAACACAAACATGCATACCTGGATTGTACAGCACACGTGGATTGTACTGGACCGCTGGCAGAGGCCTTTCAACTCCGGCACCTGGCACCTGGTCTTTGGCCTGCATAGTGGGGACCAATGGCTGCCCGGGGCTTGGAATATCTAGTGGAATATCAGTAAATTAGCTCAGATTACTCGATTTCAAAAGTACTACTCTTTTGGGACTGTTGAATGCACTTTAGTATATTACCTTCGTCACTGGAGTGATAGCGTGTGTTGCGCCGTCTCTTTCGAACGTCTTGGCACTCGTCCATTGACGACTGCTGCTCAAAGACTTTTGCCATGAGCCTGGCACCTTCGTAATGATCTGTGTGCATAAAGTACCATAATCAATACATTTCAGCCATCCTTTTTTTCCTCAGAATAATGAGTCATGATCTTCCCCCCACTCCCATCAGTATTTTTTAATAGCTTAAAATGCAAACAGTACCAGTTGTGGACTTTGGGAAAACACGGACTCTGTGGAGCGCCCAGCCAGGGTTAGGTTCCACACAGCTCTTTATCCGTTGGCTGACTCATTCATTGGCCAGGAACACATCTGCAACTGTGAGTGAAACCATTAGTACCCGCTTCCCTGTACAATTGAAAAGTCGCACACCAATCAGAAACATTGTTCTCACAAACATGTTCTTACCCCATCCTTTTTGGAGAGCCAGGATACTGGGACAACCGACACAGTGTCCTCCCCCAGAAACTCCACACTGCAATACAGTCTGCCCAATAAAAAAAAAAATATTAAGTTTATAAACACATAAGGACCCTATGGGAAAGTAGGCAGAGGGGAAGAAGCGACTAAAACAACAATTCAACAAGTCATTACAGCCGATAAGTAATTAGTGACACGCCACTATTCTATACTATTCTTTTTTTTTGATTCTCTGCCGGCCCAGGACAGATGCGGTCAATGGCGGTCAATCATCAGTGTGGGAAACATGAAGCTAGTTTAGGCATTAGCCACTGCAGTGCACAGATTAAATGTATAAGGCCCGTGAATCACGCGTTACTACTCGCAGTTTTAACAGGAACGCCTGTTTTTGACTCGTGAACTCCAGTGAACTCCAACAATACACACCGATACTACTAATGTGGCAAACAAAGCTGCCTCCATCTTTGTTTCGAGCTAACGTTACATGGACCAAGTTGTCCATGGTACCCCGCTTACCTCGTGGGTGGCATTGTTCTCAGTCTCCCACTTTCCAGACAAATGGAAAATATATAAAGCATTATCTTGGCTTCGCCTTCACCTTTGCCTATGTAAAATTAGCCTAAGATTCGTGATGTCCTTAGAAAGCCTGACACGAGCGAGCTCTCAATGTGAGTCTCAAATTCAGCAGTCAAACAAACAAGCCACATTTCCCTCAGTCCAGCGGCCATTTTAGATTAACGTTAACTAACACAAAACTTACAGCTCAGACCATTCGCTTATGTTTCTGCAAATGTTCGCGGCGAACACAAAGCCAGCAGTAACAGAAAAAAGGTTTGCAATACTTTGTCGGAGTATTTGCAATATTGTCTAAACGTTAGCCAAGTTCGGGCCTCGACTTAGCTAGCTAGCACTAGGTAGCGTGCTAGCTAGCATTAGCTAACGTTAGCTAGCTATCATTGGGCTTCCAATTCCTGAACTTAGTTTAGCGTGCAGGTTATGAGTTACTTCTGTTTACTTAAATTATTACCGGTAAGTAAACAAATAAATAGCTAAACCAACAGTCAAATCAATGTAATTTGATGAGAAAAAAACCCCGAGGTAACTGGTATAACTTACCAGAGATGAATGCGCACCACACAAAAAAGTGTTGTTGGTCCCCAATCTGCTCTCTTTATGGCTTTAAACCACAGCTTTCGGTGGTTCCTCTGAAAAGGGTGACATCTCGAGGAGATGCTGAAGAATCTGAGGCCATCATCTTGTCCTTTTCTGTTTGTACAGTTCACAGCAGTTTTGAGGCATAATTAGCTACATGAAACGGAGCTCCTGGCTACTGTGGCGAGTTCGTTTGCCTTTTTACCAAGAGGCTGCGTGCTCGCTCTGCTGTGCCGTAGCAGGCGAACCCATCTATAGGAGGGAAAGTAATCTCATCGCCCCCTAGTGGAAGCGTTCCATAATGCCGAGAGAATGAATGGGATTTCTCATAGACACGTCTTTTGAAAAATGATATCTTGGTCGACACCGAAAAGTTAGTAGAATTTTTTTTAATTAATGAAAAAGCATTCAATTTATAACAAACAGGGAAATATACAATCAATAACATTTCTAAGATGCGTTATTAACCTCAACATACAGTACAATATGAAGGATATAAGCGAAAATTAAAAAAAAGAAAAAAAGACGAGCAGTTTGGCAAAGAATCCTGCCTACTTTAACTGAACCAGCAAGCAGTGACGTCACGGGATAGCCCGATTGCTAGCCTAATAGGACTTTAATCCAACGTCACTGAAACGTTATTTAATGACGTTGCAGGGACCCATATTGCCAATGTTTCTGCAACGTTGCGGAAAAGTCTAATTAGACTTAGGAGGGTAAAGTTATTTTCGACCTTAGATGGACGTTGTCACAACATCGCCTGATGGTAACGTTGCAACTTACCTAAGTACAACTTATGTGCAACGTTGCTGCAACCCACTGTGTTAGTAGGGATGGCACGCGAAAGCGCACGAGCAGAGAAGCGGAGAAATGAAGCATCGGTTGCTTGGTAATATATGCCAATGGCATTTATTTCCTTCAATCGCTGAACTCAACGGGCCTATATTCGGGACAGGCCTTTAATTCCTTTCATACAAAACCCAGCAAAAATGGGAAATACTCTCAAATTGTTTATTTAAACCAGTATGAATAATGCCTGTGTAAAAATGAGGCTATCGAAAAAAAAACTATCAATATGAATCCTTCATTTGATTTGGCTTTGAGACAGCGCATCTACAGTTCTTATGCCAACCTCATGCAGGAGAGAGAGAGGCGAGGAAGGCCTATCGTTACCAAATGGGTGGTGATCCGGGGCGAAAGTAGCCAGCCTACAGCAGGGGGTGCGGTTGTAGCCTGGTACGACCATCGGTCGGTCTGGCCTTGCCTCCTCCAGAGCGATTATGCCAGCTCAAAAAGTATAAATGTCACATCTTAGATGTTTAAGATGGACCCCTCATTGTTGCACCCCTCATTGGAGACCATGTGTCTATAGCCCACCCCAGGCGGAGCAGTAGCTGTGGAGGTGTTGCAGTAGGTGTTTGTTATAAGTAATGCTAGTACTACACTCAAAAATAGATTAGACCACTCATCATAACTCATAGTTTTATTGAGTTCAATAGCTGAAAGAGGAGAACATATATTAATATGAGTTTGCAGCCTGAAAAAGTGTCATTCTGAATATTTCTTTGAATATAAGGAAGAAAGAAAGGATGGAAGGAAGGAAGGAAGGAAAGGAAGGAAGGAAAGAAAGAAAGATGGAAGGATGGAAGGAAGGAAGGAAGGAAGGAAGGAAGGAAGAATGGAAGGAAGGATGGAATGAAGGATGGAAGGAAAGAAAGAAAGAAGGAAGGGAAGGATGGAAGGAAGGAAAGAAGGATGGAAAGAAGGATGGAAGGAAGGAAAGAAAGGAGGAAGGAAGGAAGGATGGAAGGAAGGAAGGATGGAAGGAAGGAAGGAAGGAAGGAAGGAAGGATGGAAGGAAGGAAGGAAGGAAAGAAGGAAGGATGGAAGGAAGGGAAGGATGGAAGGAAGGAAGGAAAGAAAGCAAGAAAGAAGGAATGGAAGGAGGGAAGGAAGGAAGGATGGAAGGAAGGAGGGAAAGGATGGAAGGAAGGAAAGAAGGAAGGATGGAAGGAAGGAAGGATGGAAAGAAAGAAGGAAGTAAGGGAAGGAAGGAAGGATGGAAGGAAGGATGGAAGGAAGGAATGAAAGAAAGCAAGAAGGAAGGAATGGAAGGAGGGAAGGAAGGAAGGATGGAAGGAAGGAGGGAAAGGATGGAAGGAAGGAAGGAAGGAAAGAAGGAAGGAAGGATGGAAGGAAGGGAAGGAAGGAAGGATGGAAGAAAGGATGGAAGTAAGGAAAGAAGGAAGGATGGAAGGAAGGGAAGGAAGGGAAGGAAGGATGGAAGGAAGGAAGGAAAGAAAGCAAGAAGGAAGGAATGGAAGGAGGGAAGGAAGGAAGGAGGGAAAGGATGGAAGGAAGGAAAGAAGGAAGGAAGGAAGGATGGAAGGAAGGAAGGAAAGAAAGAAGGAAGGGAAGGAAGGGAAGGAAGGAAGGATGGAAGGAAGGAAGGAAGGATGGAAGGAAGGATGGAAGGAAGGAAAGAAAGAAAGAAGGAAGGAAAGGAAGGATGGAAGGAAGGAAGGAAAGGAATGAAGGATGGAAGGAAAGAAGGGAGGGAAGGATGGAAGGAAGGATGGAAGGAAGGATGGAAGGAAAGAAAGGATGGAAGGATGGAAGGAAGGAAGGAAAAAAAGAAGGAAGGGAAGGAAGGATGGAAGGAAAGAAAGAAAGAAGGAAGGATGTAAGGAAGGGAAGGAAGGATGGAAGGAAGGAAAGAAAGAAGGAAGGAGGGAAGGAAGGGAGGAAAGAAGGAAGGAAGGATGGAAGGAAGGGAAGGAAGGAAGGATGGAAGAAAGGATGGAAGTAAGGAAAGAAGGAAGGATGGAAGGAAGGGAAGGGAAGGAAGGAAGGAAGGATGGAAGGAAGGATGGAAGGAAGGAAGGAAAGAAAGCAAGAAGGAAGGAAGCAAGGATGGAAGGAAGGAAGGAAGGATGCAAGGAAGGAAGGAAGGATGGATGGATGAAAGAAAGCAGGATGGATGGAAGAAAGAAATAAAGAAAAGGATGGATGGATGAAAGAAAGAAAGAAAGAAAGTAAGAAAGATGGATGGATGAAAGAAAGAAAAAAAGAAAGAAAGAAGGATGGATGGATGGATGGATGGATGAAAGAAAGAAAGAAAGAGAAAGAAGGAAGGAAGGAAAGAAGGAAGGATGGAAGGAAGGATGGAAGGAAGGAAGGAAAGATGGAAGGATGGATGGAAGGAAAGGAAGGAAGGAAAGAAGGATGGATGGAAGGAAGCAAGGATGGAAGGAAGGATGGAAGGAAAGAAGGAAAGAAGGAAGGAAGGAAAGAAGGAAGGAAGGAAAGAAAGGAAAGGAAGGAAGGAAAGAAGGATGGAAGGATGGATGGAAGGAAGGGAAGAAAGGAAGGAAGGAAGGAAGGAAGGAAGGAAGGAAGGAAGGAAGGAAGGAAGGAAGGAAGGAAGAATGGAAGGAAGGAAGGAAGGAAAGGAAGGAAGGAAGGAAGGAAAGATGGATGGAAGGAAGGAAGGAAGGAAGGAATGAATATGAATGCTACCACAATAGTCATAAAAGGGTGCCTGTACAGAGAGCATGCACGTGTCCCCAAATTCAAATCCCAACTGACACTGTGAGCATCCTCTCATTCACTTCAATGGAAAGGCATGTTGGCTTCAGACAGCTCTCTCTCAAAAAGTATAAATGTCACAGCCTAGATATTGACACCGTAGGAATCCTGAGAAAATGCTGAACATTTTAGGATATGATATGTCCATGTAGCTTAAAAACTGTAGGCATGGCGACGTGTTAGAAAAAGGGTAAAAATGCAAAATTAGCAGCTCAAAAGGTAGAGTGTGGGCCCATACGTTTCAATGGGGAGCGCAGTTGCCGAACAAATCGTCATACAGCGAAAACTACAAGTCACACGGCTTAGATACTTATATTGTACGAATCAGCACAGTTATGGGAACGTTTCGATATATAATATGTGTATGAGCTGTTAAAACTGTAGGCATAGCGACAAGTTAGAAAAAGAGTAAAAATGCAAAATTAGTAGCTCAAAAGCTAGAGGGCGTTGCCATACGTTTCAATGAGGAGCGCAGTTGCCGAACAAATCGTCACACAGCGAAAACTATAAGTCACACAGCTTAGATACTTATATTGTACGAATCAGCACAGTTGTGTGAATGTTTTGATGTATAATATGTGTGTGAGCTTTCAAAACTGTAGGAGTGCCAGCAGTTTACAAATGGTGTGAATATTTTCAAAGCAACAGCTGCCACCACTCTAAAAACATAATTATACTGAACATTCCACCAGCAGTTTCAATGGCACAAAAATTACTATTAAAAGTTAAATTACTAAAAAACTATAAAAAATATCAAAAATCTGAATACATCCGGGAAACAGCTAAAGACGATGAACATTTTAAAGTTTGAATGAAGTTTCTAGCACAAAGTATGAAGAAGTAGTTAAGGGCCAAAAAACTGGGGAGAATAATAATAACTAGAAAGTACATTTCCTGGAGAAAATGTGAGGTGGGCTAGCTGCTGCAGCTGTATGTAACAGCTACTGCTAGAACTACTATGGACCAGGCAATCTCCATGCACCCACACCGGCGAAGAGCGTGCGTCTCTAGCCCACTCAGGGGTTGAGTTGTGGGGTCTGTGGCGTGGACAGTGGCATGGTGGTGAGACTCCGCCCCCTCAGGTCAGAGCTGGTCAAGGACAGTGTACCCCTCTCTGGACCACCTACCCGCCCACACCGGTGAAGACCATGTGTCTCTAGCCCAATCAGGGGCTGAGTTGTGGGGCCCTTGGCGTAGATAGTGGCATGGTGGTGAGACTCCGCCCCCTCAGGTCAGAGCTGGTCAAGGACAGTGTACCCCTCTCTGGACCACCTACCCGCCCACACCAGTGAAGACCATGTGTCTCTAGCCCAATCAGGGGCTGAGTTGTGGGGCCCTTGGCGTAGATAGTGGCATGGTGGTGAGACTCCGCCCCCTCAGGTCAGAGCTGGTCGAGGACAGTGTACCCCTCTCCGGGCCACCAACCCGCCCGCACCGGTGAAGACCATGTGTCTCTAGCCCACTCAGGGGCTAAGTTGTGGGGCCGTGGCGTGGATGGTGGCGAGACTCCGCCCCCTCAGGTCAGAGGTTGTGGGGGGCAGGTCAGTGATTGCCAGGCCATCCCCATGCACCCCTCATTGGAGACCATGTGTCTATATCCCACCCGGGGCGGGGCAGTAGCTGTGGAGGTGTTGTATGGAACTTAAGGTTAGAAGCAGTAGCAGTGAGAAGCAGTAGGTGTTTGTTATAAGTACTGCTAGTACTACACTCAAAAATAGATTAGACCACTCATCATAACTCATAGTTTTATTGAGTTCAATAGCTGATGAAAGAAAGAAAGAAAGAAAGAAAGAAAGGAAGGAAGGAAGGAAGGAAGGATGGATGGATGGATGAAAGAAAGGATGGAAGAAAGAAAGAAAGAAAGAAAGAAAGAAGGAAGGAAGGACAGAAGGAAGGACAGAAGGAAGGAAGGATGGAAGGAAGGATGGAAGGAAGGATGGAAGGAAAGAAGGAAGGACGGAAGGAAGGAAAGAAGGAAGGATGGAAGGAAGGAAAGAAGGAAGGATGGATGGAAGGAAGAACAGAAGGATGGAAGGAAGAACAGAAGGAAGGACGGAAGGAAGGAAAGATGGAAGGAAGAAAGAAAGAAAGAAAGAAAGAAGGATGGATGGAAGAAAGAAAGAAGGAAAGAAGGATGGATGGATGGATGAAAGAAAGATGGATGGAAAAAAGAAAGAAGCATGGAAGAAAGAAGGAAGGATGGAAGGAAGGATGGAAGGAAAAATGGAAGGAAAAATGGACGGAAGGATGGAAGGAAGGATGGAAGGAAGGAAGGAAGGCTGGAAAGAAGGAAGGCTGGAAAGAAGGAAGGAAGGATGGAAGGAAAGAAGGACGGAAGGAAGTAAGGATGGAAGGAAGGAAGGACAGAAGAAAGGATGGAAGGAAGAAAGGAAGGAAGGACGGAAGGAAGGAAAGAAGGAAGGAAGGACGGAGGGAAGGAAGGAAGGAAATAAAGAAGGAAGGATGGAAGGAAAGGAAAGGAAAGGAAAGGAAGGAAGGATGGAAGGAAGAAAGGAAGGAAGGAAGGAAGGAAGAAAAGGAAGGAAGGAAGGAACGAAGGAAGGACAGAAGGAAAGAAGGATGGATGGATGGATGGATGGAAGGAAGGAAAGGAAGGAAGGAAGGAATGAATGAATATGAATGCTACCACAGTAGTCATAAAAGGGTGCCTGTACAGAGAGCCTGCACGTGTCCCCAAATTCAAATCCCAACTGACACTGTGAGCATCCTCTCATTCACTTCAATGGAAAGGCATGTTGGCTTCAGACAGCTCTCTCTCAAAAAGTATAAAGGTCACAGCCTAGATATTGACACCGTAGGAATCCTGAGAAAATGCTGAACATTTTAGGCTATGATATGTCCGTGTAGCTTAAAAACTGTAGGCATGGCGACGAGTTAGAAAAAGGGTAAAAATGCAAAATTAGCAGCTCAAAAGGTAGAGTGTGGGCCCATACGTTTCAATGGAGAGCACAGTTGCCGAACAAATCGTCATACAGAGAAAACTATAAGTCACACGGCTTAGATACTTACATTGTACGAATCAGAACAGTTATTGGAACGTTTCGATATATAATATGTGTATTAGCTGTTAAAACTGTAGGCATAGCGACAAGTTAGAAAAAGAGTAAAAATGCAAAATTAGCAGCTCAAAAGCTAGAGTGCGTTGCCATACGTTTCAATGAGGAGCGCAGTTGCCGAACAAATCATCATACAGCGAAAAGTATAAGTCACACTGCTTAGATACTTACATTGTACAAATCAGCACAGTTGTGTGAACATTTTGTTGTATAATATGTGTGTGAGCTTTCAAAACTGTAGGAGTGCCAGCAGTTTACAAAATGTGTGAATATTTTGGCAACTGCTGCCACCACTCTAAAAACAAAGTTTCTGAACATTCCAAAAGCAGTTTCAAGCAGTTTCAATGGGACAAAAAATAGTTTTAAAAGTAAAATTTCTAAAAAACTATAAAAAATATCAAAAATCTGAATGGATCCGTTCAAGATCTGAACGTCATGAACATTTTAAAGTTTGAATGAAGTTTCTAGCACAAAGTATGAAGAACTAGTTAAGGTTCAAAAAAGTGGGGAGAATAATAAGAAAGAAAGAAAGAAAGAAAGAAATAGTGGGAATATCACAAGTTGGGCTAGCTTATGCAAGCTAGCCCACCTAATAAAGAAAGAAATAGTGGGAATATCACAAGTTTGGCTAGCTTTTACAAGCTAGCCCACCTAATAAAGAAAGAAAGAAAGAAATAGTGGGAATATCACAAGTTGGGCTAGCTTTTGCAAGCTAGCCCACCTAATAAAGAAAGAAAGAAAGAAAGAAAGAAAGAAAGAAAGAAAGAAAGAAAGAAAGAAAGAAAGAAAGAAAGAAAGAAAGAAAGAAATATTGGGAATATCACAAGTTGGACTAGCTTCTGCAAGCTAGCCCACCTAAGTATGTGACATCCATACATTTATATCCGTAATACACTTGACAAGGCAGTCAACCAAGCTGTAGTTCCTGGGTGTTACAGTAACTACAGCTTGGTTGACTGCCTCATCTGACATCATCTGTTCAACAGAAATCAACGTGAATTGTGGGTATTTTGTAGTGGACTATATAGTGAATTAAATTAACCGTTGAGAGTTCGTACACTGCAAAAAAATGGCGGACGCACTATATAGTGCATTATATAGGGAATAGGGAACAGTTTCGAACACAGCTCAGGTCAGCCTGTGCCTGTCATCAACCCCAAAAATACAGACTCCCTCCACCCCCTCCCTAGTGTTACCATTAAAACATCTTAAGCATAAGGTGATAAGGTATAAACATTTTAACTGTCCTATTGTGAGCCCTGCTCCTGTCAACATCCTTGACTCCTACTGTGTGCAGGTTTTATTCATGTTATGGTGCTGTCTAATGGGCAAAATATACTGTGGCCTGGATCCCACCAAATTTCACAGTATATATTCATTTACTCAACCCTGATTCTACCAGAGACAGTGAACCGTTCTCACTAATTCATCATGACTAATGCTAAATGTCAGGTCAATAACATTCCAGCTGAACCTTCAAATGTCTTAACTTCTGCCTCTCTGTGTGGTCTATATTTTCAGACAACCACCAATCTCTCCTTGCTGCACTATGTTTGAGGCCCCTGATCTATCACAGGGATTAGACTCCTGCACCTGCCTGCAAGTGGACTCTGATGGCCCTGCGTAAAGGTGAGACATGGAGGCAGGCATGGACACACACGGAAAAACACACAGACACACACACACACACGGCCACATGATTGCACACACGCAGACAATGTTAACATGTGTAAAGCACTAATTGTCTATTCCATAAATTGTCTAATCCATGAAGCTAATAATCAGACTCCAAGGAGGAAATCATACTATGTTCCACTCTGAAACCAATGATTCTCTCCTCTGTGCTTGTCTGGCAGCTCCCAATAGCGGGTTATATCATGTGGTAGAGAGGCACCGCTGCAGTAGAGCCACACTTAACTGTATGAGAACGGTCACAAGCAGAACCGTAGATCGGCAGCAAAGGGACAGTCTTCCTCTCCCCCATCTCTCACAGGGCAGAGCAGAATGGCTACTCTAATAAGTAGGCTCATTGCCAGTCATGTGAAAGTAGCTATGAAGGTCACAGAAATCACACAACAAACAGGGCAAATCATGTAATATTAAGAATTTCCAATAAGCTCTACCTCTCATTGTTATTGTTACTTATCATGAGGCCAAGCCCTGAGTGTGACTGGTCCACACATATGTGGCCAGCACATCCCACCCCAGATTACTCTCATTTTACTATTACTCATCACAAAAGCATTCATAAATCTGTTTTGTTCACACATATTTTTATTTATTTATTTGAGCTCAACACTCTTCCTCGAATGTTTTGTTTGCAGTCTTCTTTATTGCCCTTTCGTCGTGTTGTAGTGTGCAAAATATAGTTCATATTTAATTCACATTTAGCTGTTACACGTTAATTCATAATAATCTAAGTCTGAACTTCTATAACACCACTGCACTGTAGACAAGCACTTAACATTATATGGGATCTGGATTCATTTAGTGATGGATTATGTATGATGACATGTGATTATGTACATTGTTCATTAGTCAGAATATCAATCAACCTGTATAATAAAGTTGCATTCCAAAGTATTCTGTTATAATGTGTGTATTAATAATGCACAGTATGTGTTTGCTTGCAAAATTACATTCTACACCTGCAACCCAAATATGTACTCCAGATAAGCATTGATAAAGGGGTAGGGTAGCATAGATTATGGGGTAGTACTCTATGCTTTTATGACTTACTCTCCCCACAGTGTACTAATTGAGAACAATCCTTTTTTAGGCAATTTGTGTCATTTTAGTCTTTAATGTTTGTATTGAAAATCGAGGCTTGCCAATAGAAGGACATCTTCCTCCTCATCAGATTGTTCAACTGGTACTTGTATTGTTTGTTCATTGTTATAGAGAGTGACACTTATAAAACATTGTACAAGCCAGATTGGCTGATACACATCCACAGGCCCGGGTTTGGCGTGGGGTTTCTGCAGCGCCAGAACAACAGACTACCTTCGTTTCTTCATTCCTTTCCCACCCATACTCAGTTGGGTCTGGGTTAGGGTGAGGGTTAGGTCTGCTTTTGGCGGTTAATGAAGAGAAGAGCCTTCCTCCAGATGGAACAGTGGATATGGGCTCTCTTTACATTCTCCTATTCCTGGTATGTAGAAATTAATGTCATGAAGGCAGTGTGGGATTGGCTGTAGTAGTGATACCGCACTAATGGTAAATTGACTGCACTTATATAGCGCTTTTCCACCTTAGCGGCACTCAAAGCGCTTTACAATGGCCTCTCATTCACCCATTCACACACACATTCACACACCAATGGCGGCAGCTACCATGCAAGGCGCTAACCTGCTCATTGGGAGCAATTTGGGGTTAGGTGTCTTGCTCAAGGACACTTCGACATGTGAACAGACGGAGCTGGGATTCGAACCACTGACCCTTCGATCATTGAACGACCCGCTCTACCAACTGAGCTACAGCCACTAATGTAGACATCAGTGTGATCTGCAAATACTCCCACACGCTTCCCCTCCTCAGTTGCTGCATAGATAGCCTGTGCCACTACAATTTAATCTACCTCCCTCAGATCCTGTCTTGATATAGTGATGCCACCTGCTAATATCTCAGTGGGGGTAGGGTTCTGGACTGTCATAACTAGTTTGCTCTGGTATACTGCAAGAACTGTATAGAACTGCAAGAACTGAGTTTCTACTATGATCTGTATAAGTTGCTTCAGCTTTCAGTTCCGCTTTTAACACTATAACCCAACCCAGACGCGACACCAAGCTCAGGGTCCTGGGGCAAAACGGTGGGCAACCACACCACATCCCCCCTCACACTCAACATGGGACCCCCCCAGGGCTGTGTGCTGTCCCCACTACTGTACTCCCTGTACACGCACAACTGTACAACCACCTTCAACTCCAATGCCATCGTCAAGTTTGCTGATGACACAGATGACAGTGATAGGCCTGATCACCAATAATGATGAGAGGGGTTACGAGGAGGAGGTGAGGCTCCTGACCCAGTGGTGTCAGGAAAGCAACCTCCTTTGGAACGTCAGCAAGACTAAGGAGATGGTGGTGGACTTTGGGAGGAAGCAGGAGAGGAGAGAAACTACACCCCTCTAATCATCAATGGGACCCCTGTAGAGAGTGGACAGCTTCAAGTACCTTGGCGTCCAGATCACCAAGGACCTGACATGGTCAACACATATAAACACTGTGGTGAGGAAAGCTCGTCAGAGACTGAACCACCTCAGAAAAAATTCAGAGCGCCCCACCAGATCTGCTAGAGCTTCCTCTCATCCATGATCGAGAGCATCCTGACTGGGAATACCACCTAATACGGGAACAGCAGCTCTCAAGACTGCAAAGCCCTACAGAGAGTGGTACGGTCAGGTGAACGTAACTTGGGGGGCCACTCCCCCACCCCGAGGACATCTAAACCAGAAGATGCAAAGCCAAAGCCAACAGGATCCTGAAAGACCCCAGCCAACCAGGAAATGGACTGTTCTCTCTGCTACGGCCAGGGAAGAGATACCCCATTCACATAGCGAGCACAGAGAGTCTCAGGAAGAGCAACATTATTAATACACACATTATAACAGAATACTTTGGAATGCAACTTTATTATACAGGTTGGTATTCTGACTGGTGAACAATGTGCATAATCGCATGTCATCACACATAACACATCACTAAATTAATCCAGATAGGATCCCATTGAATGGCAAGTGCTTGTCTATGTGCAGTGGTGTTATAGAAGTCCAGACTTAGATTATTATGAATTTACGTGTAAAGCTTAACGTGAATTAAATATGAACTACATCTCCCCCACTACAACATGACGAAAGGGCAATAAAGAAGACTGCAAACAAAACATTCAAGGAAGAGTGCTGAGCTCAAATAAATAAAAAATAAAAAAGATGTGTGAATGTGTGATGTGTGAACAAAACAGATTTATGAATGCTTTTGTGATGAATAATAGTCAAATGAGAGTAATCTGGGGTGGGATGTGCTGGCCACATATGTGTGGACCAGTCACACTCAGGGCTTGGCCTCATGATAAGTAACAATAACATAGAGAGGTAGAGCTTATTGGAAATTCTTAATATTACATGGTTTGCCCTGTGGGAATTGTTGTGTGACTTGTGTGTCCTTCATGGTTACTTTCAAAGGCTTGGCAATTAGACTGCTTGAGATTAGCCATTCTACTCTGCCCTCTAGATGAGGCAAAAAACAGGCCACTGAGGTTGCCCTCATTTTCAGTGACAACGAGTAGGAAAAATGCAAGAAACAGAAGACAGTGATAACACAATAACCCTAAGGCAAACAAAGTAAAAGGTTACAAGATAAAGTCATAAAACATCAGGAGATTCAGCTAAAACAATCACAACAAGATGGTAAAAATACAGAAAGCAAAGATTTAAAATGAATAAAAGTAAGGAGGGAAAACGTTTTTAGGGAACTTTGTAGGGCATTCCAAGACATCGGAGCACTAACACTAAAAGCAGACAAACCTAAATTGGAATAAGCCCTAGGAATTTTTAAAATAAGCAACTCACCAGAACAGGTTCTGTAAGATCAAAAATTCCACTCAAGCAAACTGGATATGTACAGTAATGTGGTTGTTTACCAATAAAAGCTTTAAAAATAAATAAAAACCAATGTTTCTCACGTCTAACAAAAGAAAAGGCCAACCAACCATCTCATAAAGAGAACAATGATGAGTATTGTAGCTGGCGCCAATGATGAACCTGAGTGCTGTATAAGTCCAGAGATCTAAGAGTGGAAACAGAAGCATGTCTGTAGACTACATCACCATAGTCCAGGGTAGCTAAAAAGAAAGCCTCCACAATTCTCTTCCTACAAACCAATGGAAACCTAGTTCTGTTCCTATACAAGTAACCTATTTTCTGGCGTAGTTTGATGACAAGATTATCAATATGAAATCGAAATGTTAATTTGTCATCTAGCCAAACACCAAGATATTTGTACTCTGAGACTTTCTCAATGATAGAGCCATTAGAAGTGGATTTATACACAGATTATCAAGGTCAGGGTCTTTAGTCTCTGAGAACATCATACATTTAGTTTTGCTTAAGTACACACTTTAAAGAAACAAGGGCCATGGCAATTTGTTTATTTAGAAACAAATTGGAAATAAAAGGAAATACTCCAGTTTTCTGACCTGAGTCAATATTTCAATTTTCATTTTTCAAAGGAGCGTATACAAAAATCGACAACTGGAAAAAACGAATCCACATAGTCAAATCAGCTATAAAAAAAAAATGCAAAATTTAGAAATTGCAACCAATTACATATTATTCTATTTAGTCACGTCATTGATAAAATTAAACTGATAAACGTTACACGGATCCACTGTACATTACGTGAAAAATAGACAAATAAAATTAATCTTGAATCAAATGCGACAGCCAGGCACTGTCAGAAGGGACGAGCTGAGGAAGACCACATACCAGTAATCCCAGGGAGGGCCAGCCACACGGTAGCTCAAACTTAGAAAAAATATGGTGAAAGTAATTTAACAACCAAGCACCCTTTGGGGACACAAAAAGCCACCATTCTGTGGTACTATTAGTCGCGTCATTTCTTTGCAAACAGCGGGGTCTCGCCGAGTCATGCAGTGTCTGCTCAGATAGTCGTCTTTTTAGAGAGCAGTTTCCAGTACAGGTGCAGGTTACTCAAACCATGCACAGCTGGCCTGTCACAGCCAAAGCCATCGCCTGAATTGGGCTGAAAATGATTGGTGTGAAAAGAGAGCAGACTGACATTTTACCGAAGCACAGCTCAGCTTCGCTCCATTGCCATGGGCTGAAATTGACTGCACTTAAAGTAAGTCACAGTCCTAAGCAATTTATACCAAAGCAGGCCTTTTTCCTTGGGTGTCTATACCAAACCAACAGCGGCTCAGTGGCTTCAAGAGATGAATTGTAAATTTTACACTCATTTACTGGATAATTAAAACTCTACACAAAGTAATCATCACTCAATTTGCAGGGTAGGGCATGCTTGAACAAATTATTGATAAAATGTATTATGGACAAATGAATATGCTAGGCTGGCCAAAAATTTTAAGGGAGTCCACCCCCCTCAGGGAGATTGTATAGAAAGTCCTTGGCAGCCTAATGCTAACAGCCAATCACAAAGAAACTGCAAACCCTTGTATGCTTCCCTTGCTAATCCAATGCCAATGATTGTTGTTCTAGCTCATGGAAATTATTTTTTCTCAAAGGGCATAGCTTGACTCAATATACTATATATAGTTAATTCAGGAACACTCGCATCTTAGATTGATTACTGTACCATTTTTATTTGCCGCTGATGGCTCCACTGTACATGCTTTCCTAGATTAGCCAAGCAGCATGCTAAGCCAAAACAGGGAGTGAGCTATGAACCCCCCACGGGGACACAAAGCGGCCAAAGTAAGACATAGAAGATCAGTACTGTACATCACAGTACAGACACTGGGCAGATACATAGACGAAAGCGACAGACAACAAGGGCATACAAGAAAAGTGGCAAAAGACCAACACGTGCACACACTCCAGTACAAGGGTAAAATGAGGGAAAATAAATTCAAGACTGGGAGAACATAGGAGCCGTGATAGTGCACTGAACCAGAAGGGTGGAGGTCGGGGGGTGGAGGCAAGCTTGCCAGCAAAGCGGTGAGTACGCAGCATTGGAGTAGCAGAGCGCAGTGTACTAGGAAGTCTAAATAGACCGCCTTGTCGCGAGAACGGGCTGAGATTGGATAATGAATGATTGAATGATTGAAAATGCTGATTGTTCAGCGGGCTGTCAGCTGATTACAGCTGAGGCGCATGACCCGTGTCCTGCATGGAATTACGCGAGGCCATGATTATCCCATATTCAGACAGTCTGCTAGTCTCACGAGACTAGCACAGTGAATACATTTAGGCTATATCCTAAACGGTAGGCAGCTGCCGGCTGCCTTGCTGTCTAGCGAGGCAGTATCCTTTGGAGGCAGTGTTTTTGTCTGAAGTTGCCTGGAAAGGAGTCTGGATTAAGACGGACTTGCAAGGAAGCAATGCGTAACGACGTCATCATGTCATGTCGCTAAATACCTGTCGGTCAATCATCCTAAAATATCATTCTGGAAAAAGTGTTTCCTGTGTAACAGAACGTATCAGTTGTCAAAACGAAAAGACAACAAACTGGTTGTTATGCTGGCCAGCTAACGTGTTCCAAAATGAATGCTTGTCTACTACGTTAGCTTATTATTTGACTACCTGTAGCCATCCAGTCACGAATGGTCCTAGCTTCAGATGAAGGAACAAGTTAGTTTTTTGTATCCTGTTATTTTAACAACTGCTAAGACAGCAATATAGTAAGATAGTTATTAGATATTGGTCCCCAAATCATTTTACAACTTGTTTAGCTATTTGTTCCGACATTTCTGTCAAACCCTGCAGGTATCTATGTAACTAACGTAACTAACGTTAGCCTAGCTGACGTTAGTCTATAGAAGAGGAAAACAAACGTCAAATCAGATATATAAACGGGTTATTTTGATAAACTGGCCACATTTTGGGAATCTACATGGTTGCTTTCTCACCTGAAAACACTTCAAACTTCATAAAGTGAACTATTAACAGCCATGGAGACAAAATTGCTCTCAAAATGGCTCTTTTGGTCGGAGCAGTGGGGCGGGCGCATGGGATTGTGGGATATCTTAACCAACAAAGGATACATCTGTGCTGCCTTCAAAATCTGCCCAGTCGGAGGCACCTCAGCAGGTAGCATATTTGTAAATATTCGATTGGGACATGACTTGATGCCTCCCTGCCTCTTAATGCTGCCTAAATAAGCATCATTTTAGTCGTTTGAGACAGCCTTAATGCACTCTCTGTGCTAGTCTCGTGAAAGCCAGTGATCAATCATGAATCATAACAGGCGTATCTCCCTGCTCCCAGAGCCGTAGGACAGTACAGCACGCTGGAGGCCCATGATTCACTCACTCGTGGGTGTTTCACTTGTTTCACTTCCTGTCACCTGCCGCCATTATCAGTTGACTCAGCTGTGTCTGTAGGATTGTTAATATATCACTTTATTAAGTTTTAATGTCATTTCAGGTGAGAAAGTATGGATGTAGATTTTCAATATGTGGTCAGTTTATCGAAATAAGCCCTGACTGAGGAGATCGCTGGCCAGGGTCTGTTTGCCCCTTTCACTTTTACCCTCTCCAGATTGGACACAGCCATGCGGAATTCACCTGGAATGTGCATGGAATAGACATCCATCCTATTTTATGCTAATTCAAAGCGTCTAGACTACGCACATCGCAAGAGAACACATTGCCACAGGAAATTGCATTATTTTTCCTGTCTGTATTAATGCTTGTGTGTGTTACCTGTTCTCTCTCTGTTCCTGTATTGTTTTGCCTGATGTTGTGATTGGAGGGTATGTTTGGAAAGTTTGATGTGTGCTTGCTCTTCTGATGCTGCCGATTGTTTGCCTGTGTGTGTTAATGCTAAATGTTACTCCTGCTCTGCAGCTGCACTGTAGTCTTTACTGTATGGCCTGATGGTGTGACTGTATGTAAGTAGAGGATGTGTGGGAAATTATTGGATCTGTGCTGCTGTCTCTTTTTACGTTGAAGTGTTGGAAATCGGGAATTGCTTGCTGTCTTTTAACTGTTGATTGTCTGGATGTGTGCTGTTGACTTTTAACTGTGTTTTTATAAATTATCCTTGGCATTCCTTTTCAGGAGGAAGGGGGGGGGGCATTAGGGAGACATACAGGGGAGAACAGAACTCACCCACAAGTCAAGTCAAACTTTATTTAACCCTAGAGTACTAACACCAATTAATAACACACCTTCACTAAGGTCGGGTATATTTTACCCGATATAATATACCCCATAAAAAATACTTATCATCAAAATATATTAAAAGTACAATAATTTGCACACAATTTGCATGTCAAATTGAGGAACTTTACTTGTATTTTTAACTGAACAATGTCACACAAAAAAAACAAAAAAAGTATAATGGGGGGACCCTATAAAAAAGCTGTAAAATTGGTGAAAAATTTGAATCGTCAAAAAACTCTTAAAAATAAATAAATAAATAATGGAGCTGGTAACTTGTTCTTTGGTCCACCCATTATTCGGACATGTGAGCCTTGTCTGATGAAGGCACAGTCTCCCTGCATCACTGGCAACTCGGGTAAAATCCACGAATTAACAAAACTAACATCGGGTGAAAATCACCCAAACACATGCCTGTAGAAAAAAAACAGGGATTGGAGCAGGGAAACACTTATACCTTCAATGACACCAGAGAGCAGCCTGAAGGACCCGCCCACCTCAGCCATCAGCAACACAATTAAAATTCAAAAATTAAAATCATATGGGTGAAAATCTCCCAAGGTTAGTGCTCTGGGGTTAAAATAAAGCACATTTAAAAACAACCATGATTGACCAAAGTGCTGTACAGTGGGCTGAAAGGCACTAAAACAATAAACTACAATATAATAAATAGCAAATAACCAGAGACAAACAGGAAATACGAACATAAATTAATGGGGTGCTAAGCTCATCATGTTATGAAGGCCATGGAGAAGAGGTGAGTTTTCAAGAGAGACTTAATGGAGTAGTAAAGGGAAAATGCATGTTTAGCCCTGTTTTAAGGTTACTTATGATCATATACAATGGTTCAGATCAAAACGTTGACAAAACTAGCGCTTTTGAGAAAGTCTGATAATTGCTCTACCACCGTTTTGGTCATACAATGGATGTGGGTGGGCACCTTGAATTCGCCGCAATGTATGAATCCTGAAGGGTTTTATTTATCATTTTATGAAATCCATTGACTTGTATTGAAGCGACCGTTGTAGATGTGTAGATCAATCCGCAGAGGGGATTCAGGAAGTGGAACTACTTATGTTAGCTATTGTTATTGTTTATGTTGCTAGGCTACCTAGTTTGCGGATGTTTACTCACGTATGTGCTGCGACTAAATAGTTCTACGCTACATATTTTAAAAAGCCTTTCCAGATGAACTACAATCTTACTTTATGGCGAATTATGTGTATGTTCACAAGGGCCGTACCACCTTCAACTACTTATTCCATCCAGTCATAGATTACTGTGACTGTGAATGTAATATAGGCGTTATAAAATGCAAGTATACAGTTGTACAGAATCAATTGCTATTGTTGTATAGGCAAGGTGTTCAATTGTTCAGCACTCTCTGTCTTACATTTCACTGGATCAGAAGGGAAACTCTGTCTGGACTCAGAACTATGAGAGTCAGGTGATCCTAAAAGTTAGAACGATACTTTAAGTAACTGTTGTTGCCGCCTCTAAACAACAGTGTTACAGACAGTGCAGTTCATTAACTTCATTAGCTTTCGCGCACCTCTTCAAAGGAGGAAAAGATTACACATTGATTAGGCTTAATTGTTATCGATTCGAATTAATTTTGTGGAATGCGGCCAGCATGAGAGTGCATCGGTGATGTCCCTGAATTGATTTTTACAGATGTTCACAACCACAACGTAACAGCTTTGGGGCTACCTGATCTCTCTCCTCCACTTGTTTCGTGGACTCATGCACCCCCAGGGAGCTCAGTATCAATCTACTAATTATTGATTGTTGTGGAGCCAGACATTTGAGTTCATGTACATCAACGGTTTAAAATTCAAGTCAATGAACTACAAAAAAGCAGAGAACAGTTTGGGAAGGTAATTAAGAGGAAACTGCTTTACCAACACAAACTCCTGCCAAGCTTATAAGGTATGTTTGAAATTATACTCTTGATGGTGATACTATAATTCATAGTATAACAAATAACAAAGGTGCAAAAGCAGAATCTTCGCTTTACAGCAATAGAGACAGCAAAGATTATGTTACTGAACGATCTTTATAAGTTGAGCTTACGGTGTTTCCTGTTTCCAACAGGAAACAGGAGCAGAGGGTGGGCACATCCAGGAAGTAACACGAGTCTTGAATTTTTAATGGGTGCAGATTCTAAAACATATATAATCACAAAAGGGGAAATCTGCACTCTCAAATTAGTTGAATTGCTTCTGATGCATACAGCAGACAACAAACGAACTTCAGCTCTCCGGCCTTTGGCAGCGTTGACCAAAATGCTGTCGTTTAAACACTGACTGGAGGGCTGAAGCATGTTCGTTGTCTGCTGTATACTATGCATTAAAAGCAGTTAACCTTGATTCAAGAGTGCGGGTTTCCCCTTTGGTAATACTCGTATATATGGAGGCCATCACTAAAGAAGTCTGTTTCTGTGCCTGAAAACAACGTGTGCTTCCATTCAGCAGAGAAAGCAAACGCAGGCCCTTCAGAAGTGCTGTCTGGACTCATCAATTCAAACCCATGGCTCTTTTTTTTCTTTTACCCACAGAGCCAGCTTGGCAGAATGAAATGTTGAGCCCGTTACTTATGTCCTGGTAATTTGATCGAGGCTGTGCCGAACGTGGGCATGATGTTGAGTCAGGCTGCGGGGTGGGAAAATATCACATTAATAAGAAAAATTGACAGACGGGGAAAAATCTGGGTGTCTGGAGTGAGGTGATCCTACTGATGGAGGCCATGCATCATCACCCCCAACACAGGCATCTGTGTAGCCAGCTATAAGGAGGGATTTGGACTAGGCACTTTGCACTAGGGTCCGTGTGCTCCCTCTGCTTGCTCTCTCTCTGCTCTTATCACACACACTCAGCACTCAGCACAGGGCAGGGGCTACCTAACCTGACGCGCCATATGGTTTGCTTCACATAACCATCTAGGAACTCTCCATTGGAAACTGTTTGGAAAAGGGCAGGCATTTTCAAAAATACTTGGCAGGTGATTGGATGAACCACCTTTCTATCACTGTCTATCACCCGCTAACCTCAACTCCTCGTCATCAGCCCAACGTAGCTGTTTGTATTTCAGATCCCTCAGAACCAACGTCAAGTGGCGAGAGCGTTTTCTGATCTGGCACAAACGAATCCGGAGTATCCAGACTGATTTGCGAGAGAAACGGGAATGCAAGGTCGATAGATCAGGATGGTCTCACGAGGCTAGGGGTTAGACCCCAGCTGCTGTGTTTAAAAAATGCTGCTCGATAGAATACCTGTAGGTGTGTGTGACTGCTGCGATCCTCATTCTGTCACTTAAAATACCTGTCAGAAAGCACGACGATGCCCTAGGGCTGAAACTACTAGTCAGATGAGTTTGCCTACCCCTTATGAAACAAAATCTATTGTGATATATTGGAAAATAGAATGTAATACATCAAACAATAAATTTCCATATATAGGAAACTAGTGGGTATATTTTCCAATATACTGCAGTACAGGTATATGAAAGAATCTGTATATTTCCTCTATATATTTTACATACTATAATACATTGACAGTTAATATATAGGGGAATATATTTTCTTTGCATAAGGGACACTATGCTCTCTACATGAGCGAACAGCGCATTGAAGATGTTTTGCCGTGCCATTGCAGAAGCCGTGCCAGGCTGTCACGCCGAAGTTATTCCCGCGGTGGACCAGGCCACGTGTGGACAGGGGCGCGGTCGATTCAGTTCGACTGTTTGGCATGTAGGTTACATTGGATAACTTAAAATCGGTCATATACTGTACCATACTCTGGAATATGAAGGGGTGGGACGTATCACCACCTCCCTTGTTCTCTGTAAAGCACATTGTGTTGCCTCTGGGTATGAAATGTGCTATACAAATAATAAAGCTTTGATTGATTGATTGATTGATTGATTGATATTGTCCTGTAAATTAATAGCTTATAGGGATGCGTCAATTGGGCCGTTCCAAAGTTAGGTTCATATCAAATGAATGTTTATAATCGGCTTATATCATATTCGGTCATATTGTCCTTTAAATGCATTGTCCTCTAAAAGCTTGGCATGTTTTTGTGTCTGGGCATCTTAACAAAAGCAAAGGGGCGTTTCTCTCTGCCGATTGTGGATTGATTTGAAAGTAGCTTAAATAAACACTCTCCCTTTTTCTTTTCACAGGAAAACAGATGTCAACATAGTGGTGGTGATGGTGGGGGAGGTGAGGGGCACAATTATCTTACTTTTATCTTGTCTGGGGCACTTAAGAGGACACCTCTCAAGAGCTGGAAAAAAGCTTTGCATTATTTAAGGACCTCCTAGAAATATTTTGACACATGGCTGTGATCCAGCCATCTTGTATAGCCACAACGCTGTGATGCTAATTATTCACAGATCTAAACACAGCCAAATGAATAATGAACAGGGATAACCTGAGGAGATCTAGAAAAAACATTGATTATTGATGAATACAGTTCGGCACTGTTCCAAGCCAAGGTCAGAAATCCGTTGGGTCAGTCACTTGTTTGTGTGTGTATGTATGCGTTTGTACAGTATGTATGTTTTTCATGTGAGAGATCTTATGCTGATAGTCAAACATACTTACAGTCATATGAGTGTTGCAGATGGAAACGGGAGAATAAAGAGCTGACCTTTGCCCCCCCCCCCCCCCCCCCCCCCCTAGAATGGTTCTGTTAATAATTGATCATAAGTGACATCTATAGCAACTGCCAACCTTAATTAGTGGCAGCACTGGACTAAACGTTGCCACTGCTGACAACACAGCCACCGTCACCATATGTCCTGGACAGGCCTTCTCCAGCAAGGACTTCAGCGCAGTAAATGTCTGTGTGCTCTGTATGCCAGGTACCTAGCGGGCTAACATGCCATATCATGCTAAATGCCATTGATGCTGGTCATTTACTAACCGTGCTTTAATAGTTATTCTACTCTGAACCCCTATACTGAATGTTGTCAATACCTTGTATTTTTCGTAATCTGCTGCTATATGACTGTATTAATTGACCACATAATCTGGACCTCGAGGGTCTTTATTTGCCACACAGTGAGACACACAACACACGTGAGTGAGGGGCGACAGCACACACAACACACATAGGTTTTTTCAGTGGTCGCCGGTGTAAATTGTTCCATGCATTTCTCCCATCCAAGCCGTCTTCCTCCAGGGGCAGCAAGGAGCAGTGGGGCAGCCATCGTTCATGGCGCCTGGGGACCAAGTCCAAGTGCTCAGTCCAAGTCCCGGTCAGGGACTGGACTGTAAGTTTGTATACTGACATAGTTGTCTGTACACTGTCACTGTTCTTGTATTTCTCTGTACTCCGTTACCGAATTACTGTATATGTTGTTTATAAGCAGGACGCATCTGTAAAAGAGAACTTTTCTCAGTATGTTCTTCCCTGTCTAAATAAAGGCTTCTATTCTATCTGCCTGTCTGCCTCTCTGCATCTGTCTACAGGCTCTGTACCAGGCCTAATGAAACACATTGCTACAGTATGTGACAGAGCACAGGTCTTGATTGTCCTTAATACACAATCCATTCATTGCTTACAGCATATATATTTGGGGGGGAGCTGTGGCTCAGGAGGTAGAGTGGGTCGTCCAACGATCTCAGGGTCGGCAGTTCAAATCCCGGCTCCTCTTGTCCATATGTCGAAGTGTCCTTCGGCAAAGACACTGAACCACAAATTGCTCCCAGTGAGCAGCCTAGCACCTTGCATGGCAGCTGGCCGCCGTTGGAGTGTGAATGGGTGAACGAGAGGCCATTGTAAAGCGCTTTGGATTAAAACACTATATAGAAGCAGTCCATTTACCATATACAGTATAGTAGCCCCTCAAAATGCCTGCTACGCACTTCATGGATCAAGCATATGCTCTTGCCAATATTGTATTCAATTCAATCTCTTTGCACAGGAAACCACGGCCATCCACTTGAATTATGAAGCGTCTCTGAAGTGTCTCTTCTTCCTGCGCAGTATGCAGAGCACCATGATTCAGATTGGTTTATGTTAACATGATTGTAATACATGTAAATACCCTCTGTATTACATAAACAGTCTTATTGTGTGTTATTCAGGGGGTGGGCAAGGTCCCTTCCCTGTGCTCGCTGCTCATTCTCTCCGTGGGAGGACACAAACAACATCGACTTTGTCATTACAGTAAAAAGCTCTCTAGTGTTCTGAAGCGCCATCCATCAGTTCTCCCTTTAAAAAAAATTAATTGTTCGCTTTTGAAATGGAGATTTTTTCAAAGCAATATGAGTGCAATCATCTCTAAATAGTAGCATGCATGCCGTATGCAAATGTTTAAAATGGCATGCGGTATGTTGTGGAAGAATATTGAAATGTTGTGGAAGAATATTGAAATAACTTAAATCGTTTTATTGGCAGTACCAACAAAACTCAAAGAAGACCCTATTTCACCGACAGTAACTTAGTTATTAAGTTAAAAAGTCCAGACAGAAGAAACATCAATGTATTGAGCTGTATTTGCCATGGCTTCATGTTGTCAGCCTAAAAGCATGATGAAAAAACAACATTTTGTCCCGTTACTGTATATCTGTAGCCCTGTGAATGACAACAGAATATGCATACACACACAAGAGAACAATATAATTCCAATACTGCACATTAAATGAGTTAGTGAAGAAACATAATTATGAATTGTGCCATGCCATACAGTATTTGTGGGAGAAGATCTATGTTTTTAATCTGTGCATTTGTGCTGTTACCTTCATACTTTGTACTGTTACTGATACTCTGTACTGTTACTTTCATAGGGCTATAGGGATTGTACTTTATGATGGTCAGCCTGATACCTGTCCAATCCCTACCCCCCTAACAAACTTACAAAATATATGAAAATGTGTATACTGTATATACTGTATTTCATTACCTTTGTTATTGCTTTTGTACTTTATTTACATCCTGTGTTGTTTGGTATGTGGAATGCTGAATGCTATATGCTTTGTAAGCTGACTATTCTGTAGGCTTGGGCCTGAACTACATTTCCCTTCAGCCTCTGCCACTTCACAGGTGTAACCTGATTGCACTGCCACTGCCCTTTGTCTATATAAAGGCATAATAAAGGTATATGTTCATTGTAATGGCTGTTGCCCTGATGAAGGTCATCTGACCGAAAGCTTGGTATTAAAACCTGAAATTCGCATGAGACCTACTGTAAGTGGGCAGAAATTTTCTTTTCAACATTAAATCTGTACATTGAAATGCTGGTGTGGGACTGAGGTCACGGCAGACGTGTCACAAAGAAAAACGGACCCGTGTGAGATCCGCTCCTGGGGTTCCCAGCTTCATTCTGATATACAACTGGCTCTAGGTAGCAACCTCGCCCTCGTACCGAGACGGACCCCTGCAGCCCTTCTCACACCTTGTCCAGACAGAACACGAGTGCCGCGCCTGCTAAGCCCACGCCGTCGCCGCTTGTTGCCTCGGGCCGGTAGCGCTGATCTGAGATCTGCGTTCTGGTCTTTGCTGCTGTGCCGGAGTCACCTCGGCGTTTAGAAGGATGTGAACGGCCTTCTCGACCGGCCTGCCGCCATGGCACGCGCTCCGGAGGAGCGGCGAAGTATTTCATCCTGATAGGATGAATACTCATCAGTCTACTAAATGCTGACAGTAGCCACTAAGTTGTTCTTGAAACTGTGAATCTAACTGTATTTCATATTCATACTATAACACAGGCCTATGGTGTAGTTATATTATTGTCTGCTCCGCTGCCTCTGATGTCTCTAGACATAAAAATTTTGCCTGTGAATGTTTTGCTGTTTTTATCTGTGGTTAGGATTTATAGGCTGCCAATGAACTGCCCTTCTGGGATCAATAATATTGTCTGAATCTGAGTCACCATGCTCATACAGTAAGCCTGAGAGGCCAGAAAGCCCAAACCCCGAGTGTTAAAACCACCTAAACCACCACCTCTAATCAGTCTCACCTACTGTGTGAGGAGGCAGGGACAGGGAGCAGGGACAGGGAAAGAGACATGGTGGGTTGTGCAGATGGAGAGGGAGAGAGAGAGGGGGGGGTGTAGAGGATGAGGGAGAGAGAGAGAGGGGGGGTGTAGAGGATGAGGGAGAGAGAGAGGGGGGGGTGTAGAGGATGAGGGAGAGAGAGAGGGGGGGGTGTAGAGGATGAGGAAGAGAGAGAGAGGGGGGGTGAAGAGGATGAGGGAGAGAGAGAGAGAGGGGGGGTAGAGGATGAGGGAGAGAGAGATAGAGGGGGAGTAGAGGATGAGGGAGAGAGAGAGAGAAGGGGTGCAGAGGATGAGGGAGAGAGAGGAGGGGGTGCAGAGGATGAGGGAGAGAGAGAGAGGGGGGGTAGAGGATGAGGGAGAGAGAGGGGGGAGTAGAGGATGAGGGAGAGAGAGGGGGGGGGGTAGTGGATGAGGGAGAGAGAGAGAGAGGGGGGTGCAGAGGATGAGGGAGAGAGAGAGAGAGAGAGAGGAGGGGGTGCAGAGGATAAAGGAGAGAGAGAGAGAGGGGGGTGTAGAGGATGAGGGAGAGAGAGAGAGAGAGAGGGGGTGTAGAGGATGAGGGAGAGAGAGAGAGGGGGGGTAGAGGATGAGGGAGAGAGAGAGAGGGGGGTGTAGAGGAGGAGGGAGAGAGAGAGAGGGGTGGGTGCAGAGGTAGAGAGAGGGGGTGCGGGGGGGGGGGCAGTAGTTCTCAGCCCCAAGTATCACAGTACTCTTCCAATGTCATCACATCATACTTTACTCTGGGCCATAATCAATCTATCATACCCTCTAACTAGGGCTTCACTGCTTACCTTGGATTCCAATCTCTCTTTCATCATTTCGGCCTTCATTATGATAATCTATTGCCCAGTTCTTGCTATTTGCATGTATTCGTATTCTGCTGTTTGTAGCACCCTCCTAGGCCATTTGCGTGCAATATTAGTGGCAGAGGGTGTGAAGGACGAACGTGGAGGTGATTGCATCTTAGATCACGTTTGTGTGTGTGTGTGTGTGTGTGTGTGTGTGTGTGTGTGTGGGCTTCCAAATAATTAACCAAATAAATCTTGCAGTCCGTTAACACTGCCTGCAATTGAAGCGTCCGTCGTCCTATCGATCGGCATGCGCTGCATGACTAAGGATCTCTGGCCAGGGGGGGGGGGGGTCTGATAGAGACGGTGCATCTGTGGCCCCTTCAGACCAGGAAACGTGGTCTTCTACTGCGGGATCATCAGGTACATCTGCTTGTCACAGATTAGTAAACACACCGGCATATCAGCCAGAGGGTACAGTGGGTGTGTCCAGGCTTCTCAGAGATCATAGTAGTGAAGGGAGCTATGATAAACAGCTCATGTCTTCTCTCTGATTGACATCTCAACCACGTATAGGTAGAGGAGCAGTCCTGGGAGTTGAACAGGTTCTAGACAGACAGGCTCTTGCGCAGGCTCATTATTATCTTATTGATCTATGTTATTACAGCTAACCAAGATCCGAGAGACATTCACTGACAGAGACATTCTGTAAAAGATCACCGTTGGTGCACAGGTCACGGAATACCCTGAAAAGAGACATAAATTGTTCCCTCTGTGCTCCTCCCGCTCGGGAGATACCGGCCACACTTTTAAAAGTCACACCACGCATCCCGTTCAATCTAGTAAATCGATTCTAAAGACAATGATGCATGCAGCAGAGGCTTCGGCAAGGAATGGGAATAATTAAGAAGAAGCAAGCTGTCCAGCCAGAGCGTTGTGCTTTGATTAATGCTGTGTGGAGAATGTCTGCGCTCATATCTGCTCCATTCACCAGCCTCGGAGGGGCCCGAGCCATGCCGCACAGATCGAGTAGCACTTAGTAACCTGCAATGATATGCTGCTAGCGTGACCGATAACCGCAGAAAGCGGTGGAAAATTATCGTCCCTGAGGAACAGGCCCAAGGTGAAAATGATCATCCATGTTAATGTGTGGCCGCAGTACATGCAAAGTCCAATGTTAGCCGCAAGCTCCTTGTTGTCTCACAGGCTATCTTGTTTTATACAAGAGTGCGTCGTTCAAGGTTACATTGTGAACAGCCGCAGCGCAATGAGCCTCATTCACCGATATCTTGCCTTGCTGTACATTCGAAAGGTCCTAAGAACAGTCTACTGTATGTCATAGTCGCAATGTTCTTAAACCACAGAATTGTTTGCACCTTTGTTCTTATAAGGATGAACATTCCTCGTAAATTGAAAGCATGTGCCAGTTGTCCCTAATCAGCATAGCTAAATCCCCGCCAATCCCCGTAAAAGGGCAGGAGACTGCAGGGCCATGCGCCTGTAACCGAGCTGAACTGGTTGAGCTCACTCCTCAGTATAAATGCATTACATCACTAGCTTAGCTGGCTAAAGCTGTGTTTCTGCAAGGTTGTCATGCGCGTCGGCCAGTCAGAGGACCTGAGGTCGCACCGAGCGTGGGCAGGTGAGGGTGGAAGAGAAAGTGATTCTGACGAGCACTTTCTCTTCCAGCGCAGCGAACCCTGTGACACGCACACGCAGAATCCACACACAGAAATTGAAAAGAAAATGACCTGTCATATTTGGTAGCATCAGAAGTGGAAAAAAATAATATAAGACATAACTTTAATAATCCCCAGGAGGGGAGATTTAGACGTTATAACAGCAGAAGAGAAGAAAAACAGAACAGAAGAGGCAAAGAATAAAATAAAACAAATTACTGTATGTGAATTAAAATACATGAAAATTATTATGGTAAAAGCCTAGCCAATGTAGGCTGTTGTTTTTGAGTCTGATGGCTGCAGGCACAAAGGAACAAAGGCCTGGACACTTGCACATGACCTGAATGTTCTGTATAGAGTAGGACACACCACACTCACATATCATGCCACCCACGCACACACACACACACACACACACACACACACACACACACACACACACACACACACACACACACACACACACACAGTACATATACTGTACACATGCACACACTTGCACATGACCTGACTGTATAGGACGCACGGCACTCACACATCACGCCACACATACTGTACACACACACACACACACACACACACACACACACGCACACTCACAAATTACACTCTGCATACTCACTGTATACTGACTGCACTATTTTTGTATATTGTTCTTCTCTCTTAGTTTATCCCCTTTTTTTGCACTAGCATTTTGTACTCTTCCTTTGCACTGTCCTGTCTTTGCACTGTCCTGTCCCATCCCTGCACCCTGTCCAATGTTGTCTCAATGTTATGCACCACGTCCGAAAGCAAATTCCTAGTATGTTGAAAAACTACAATGTCAATAAACTGATTCTGATTCTGATTCTTACACTTGAGTGTGATGAGCCTGTAGCTTAAGGTTCTCCCCATCAGCCACAGCTCGTCATGGAGGGGATGAGTGGGGTTGTCCAGGATGGACTTCAGTTTGTCCCTCATCGTCTTCTCCACCACTGCCTCCAGACTGTCCAGTTATTTCCCCACGACAGAGCTGGCCCTCCTCACCAGCGTGTTGAGCTTGTTGGTCTCCCTCGTCTTGGTGTAGCCTCCCCAGCAGGCCACGGCAAATACCAGTGTGCTGGCTACCACAGACTGGTAGAACATCAGCAGAAGCCTGCTACACACATCAAAGAACTTGAGCCTCATACGGAAGAACAGTCTGCTCTGTCCCTCCCTATAGAGGGCCTCAGTGTTATCAATCCAATCCAGTTTGTTGTTCAAGTGCACTCCCAGGAACTTGTACGAGTCCACCATCTCAATTTCCTCCCCCTGGACGGTAATAGGGGTTGGCGGCCTCCTTCTCCCCCGAAAATAACAAAAAAAGATGCATGGGAGGCTATTACTCGTTCAGTAGCGCCTGGGGACCAAGTCCCAGCACTCAGTCCCAGTCCTGGTCAGGGACAGGGACAGGACTGGGGAGAGATCCTTCCTTGGTATGTTTTTATATTGGGGTTCTATGTTCTATGAGGGGGAAAGGCTTATCTGAGCTGGACGAAAATAATTATTACAATAATTATTAAATAATAATTATAAGGCGGAGCCCTATTGGTATATTCCTCTGCGTAAGAGTCAACACAGCTGGTAATTCGTTCATACACTCACTTTAGCTAATCAGGGTGGAGCAGCATTTCTACAGTATATGAGCCCGTGGCTGCCGCCATTCGTCCTTTTAAAACAATTCAGTGAGACTGATTGGGGTCCTGAGTGGGGTATAAACCCTGACGCCGAGGAGCACTGTCCTCACGCAGCTGTGAAGCGCTAGCCAACCTTCACTCCTATTATTAGTGAAGAGCTGACCAACCTTTACTCCTACCATTAGTGAAGAGCTGACCAACCTTTACTCTTACCATTAGTGAAGAGTTGACCAACCTTTACTTCTACCATTAGTGAAGAGCTGACCAACCTTTACTCCTAATGAAGAGCTGACCAACCTTTACTCTTATAATTAGTGAAGAGCTGACCAACCTTTACTTCTATAGTGAAGAGCTGACCAACCTTTACTCCTACCATTAGTGAAGAGCTGACTAAACCTTTACTCCTAATGAAGAGCTGACCAACCTTTACTCCTATCATAGAGAGCTGACCAATCTTAACTCCTATCATAGTGAGCTGACCAACCTTTACTCCTATCATAGTGAGGTGCCAAACCTTTACTCCTATCGTTAAGGTAGGATGGGGTCCGGCCGAAATGCAATGTGTAGCGCCCCCTGGCAGTGCTGGAGAGTGGGGCTCATTACATCTACTCACGTGACCATAGCGCAGTTCTCGGTTTCATGAGAGCTTTCAGCTTATAGCGCTTAGCTGCACTTCTTTAGATAGGTTAGCTGTGCCCAAGGATAGTGCAACAGAACAACTGAATACATACCCCAAGATGTTGAGAACACACGCTGAAATATACTCTCATGACATATCAGATGTAATGCAATCGAACTATTTATTTTGCCCTACTACATTCGCCTCTAACCAGAGGGCAGGGGGGGGAGGAGGGGGTGACATTCAGCATCTCTGTCACCAGTCATTGTAGTCTTTTCTGCCCCCAGGCAGGATTTAGATTCAGATGTATTTGTCACATGTAAAAGTACGGTGTACAATGTACAGTGAGATGTTGCTGCAGGCTCGGTGATGTGCTCTAAGGATTACAGATATGTGTGGGTAATTTTTTAAACTCCTGAGCCTAAATCCAAAATATGAATGGAGATGAATGGGCGGCCGTGCCTGGCGCTCCGGAGAGGCGCCGGGCTGTGGTGGTCGCCGTCGGTCGCAGTTTGTGTGTCGTTGGTGGTAGCTTAGAGGAGCCGGGGGGGGGGTCTTCTCAGCGTTTCCCTCCGCCAGGGTTGTTCGGCTGGGCGGGCCTGCCGGCGTGCTGCAGAGCTGGGCCACGCGGCTCCTCCAGAGGGCTCTATCGTCGGAGGGGCAGGTGCTTCGACAGCAGCTGTTTCCCGTTCTCCTTTTCCAATGACTGAACCACTCCATCGCAAGCAGAGAGCCCTCAGAAGGGCCTTTGGTGGAGTGGGGGAAGCGCGAGCTCCCTCTGATTGCATTTTTATGAAGACGCGGAGATAATCTTCAAAATGATGTTCTCCTCCTCAGAGTGACTAGACAGCTCACCTTTCATCCAGGCTTGCTGGAGAAGTTGAGCCTCAAATCCCATTACAGCCTGTCTGAAGGGGTTGTGGGATGAGACTGGAGCACTGCTGTCGCCGGGGGACAGCCCAGCAACCCTGGCAGTAGAGGTCGAAAGAGAGGACATATGCTACCATCAGATCCAAGCCTGGCTCCCACGCCTCAATCTGAATTTCCCAAATGTGATTCAGGGTCTGGAAAGGTTGAGTTTTGTGTCACATGCCGATCTGAGGAAGATGTGGCCTTACATTTTGCATGATTAATGATTGTTTTTAATGTTGTTTTTAATCAGATGATTTTATGTGCCTGTATAAGGTAGGCCTATTTTTCATAATTTTGAGAATGCCTAGGCCAACACTGTGCATGGTAACGCACCTCAAAAGAAGTGTTTAACTAGACATATTTCAAACGGTGAATAGGCTGCTTGCTGTTGATGTCACATTCGATTTCGGACTTCTGTTCCACTCCTTTGATTTTTAGCCCTTTAGGCGTTGCCAAACTCTTGCAGGGCACAACGAGGGTCAGCTACCAATGTGTTTTCCATGTTTGGAGTTTGCTGTAGTAGGTACGATATGCTGTATATGTGTACTCCTAGACATATATATTCATACAGACTGGATGCATGTACTGTATGTGCATATTTGTATCTATCTTTTTTATCTATCTGTCTCTCTCTCTCTCTCTGTCTATCTATCCATCTATCTATCTATCTATCTATCTATCTATCTATCTTTTTATCTATCTGTCTGTCTGTCTGTCTGCCTGTCTCTCTCTATCTATCTATCTACAGTATCTATCTATCTATCTATCTATCTTTTTATCTATATGTCTCTCTCTCTGTCGATTCTATCTATCTATCTATCTATCTATCTATCTATCTATCTATCTATCTATCTTTTTATCTATCTATCTGTCTGTCTGTCTATCTATCTATCTATCTATCTATCTATCTATCTCTCTATCTTTCTATCTATCTATCTATCTATCTATCTATCTATCTATCTTTTTATCTATCTAGCTGTCTGTCTATCTATCTATCTATCTATCTATCTATCTATCTATCTATCTATCTCTATCTTTCTATCTATCTATCTATCTATCTATCTATTCATCCATCTATCTATCTATCTATCTATCTATCTATCTATCTATCTATTTATCTATCTATCTATCTATCTATCTATCTATCTATCTATCTATCTATCTATCTTTTTATCTATTTGTCTGTCTGTCTGTCTCTCTCTCTCTCTGTCTATCTATCTATCTATCTATCTATCTATCTATCTATCTATCTATCTATCTATCTATCTATCTATCTATCTATCTATCACGCTACCTTGAGCCACATTGTTGTTCTGGGCCTTTTTGAAACAGCTGTTTTTCCCTGGGGTGTCCATGGAGCCTACATGTTGCAGTCTGCATCCCTGGCAGTAATGCCAGCCTAGGACCCAGTTGAATTGTCAGACTTTGTTGTAAACTTTCTGAAGTAAAGATTTGTGTTAAGTGCAAACCTTTTTCCTGTGTGTTCTATGGGGTTCAAACTCTGATCCATAACGGTTGCATGTTATTTTCCGTTGCATGTCTGTTTTCAAATTACCGATTGTGGAAAATGAAGACGCAATGCTACTGGTCTAGCCCAACCTAAGGGGGTGCCCAGCTTTAGGGCATCACAGGTCTATATTGTAGGTGCGAGATGCTATAATCTGCCATTACAGCTCATCTGAGGACAGCCCTCTGCTCCATTACTGTACATTTCAAACCACTTGGGGAAACAGTGAAAAAACTGTTAGAAAGAGCTCTATTTTAAACCATTGTAGCTTAAGGAGATTGCTGCAGGCGAGAGACAAAACCATTGTCTTGGAAAATGAGATTCTTGAGATAATGTACAGATAAATCAAAAATGGAGAAAAGGAGAAAAATATCATTTTGATTTGTATAGATATCACCAGACCAAATGTGTTCCTTTCTTCAGGGGTGAAAAATAATCTTCTCTCCCACAGTGACTTGGATAGGGATATTCATTTTAATAATTTACCCCTGCAGTTTAACAAGGTATTATGTGTGTGTGTGTGTGTGTGTGTGTGTGTGTGTGTGTGTGTGTGTGTGTGTGTGTGTGCGTGCGTGCGTGTGTGCGTGCGCGTGTGTGTGTTATGTTGATGTGTTTGTGTTTACTGGTGTAGTACATTATCATTGGTTGGTTCATTTTTCAGGTCTGGTCCTCAGGGTGGAGTGATCCCCTTGGCAGCTCTCCATTCATCTAGGCTCCGGGGGGGGAGTTGTTTCGGGGGTGGGGGGGGGTGTTTCATGTTTTCATTAACCTGCGCCCTCCCCGTCCGATGGCTGCGGGGCAGCAGTTGGACCTCTGTACCCCTCCGCACTCACGCCTCTCGTGCTGACGGGAGACTTCAATCACATGCCCTGCATGGGGGCTCGGATGACGAGTGGGGCACGCCGTGGCCTTGGAGGAGATTGAGCTGTGTTTCCGAGGTGAGGGACTATTCTCTATTTCTTTCAGGCAGATAAATACAATACATGGTGGCCATTTTTATCTTATAGAGGACGATGTTACGGTGAAAACTGGATAATGGTAAAATTTCTGACAGGAAATATACCATTCCCCTCTACTCTTCTCCATGTACACGAACAGCCGCTCCTCCTGCCACCAGTCACCTGTGGATGAGGTGTGTCCATCAGTAATCTGTGGTGTAAGTGAGTGGATGCATGGACAGTATGAATGAGAGGTGTTGTAAGGTGTAAAACAAAACTGCCACGAAACCTAAATGCCACAACAAAACAGAAATGGTCAGCGTGAAGAAAGATCTCTCAAAACAATGGGGAGCGCCTGCATTTATCACAGCCCCGCCAGGTGTAGACCATCAGCTGGCTAATCAACCCAGCTACCTGCCAGCCGGCCAGGTGCACGCGTTCTGGGCTGACTTGTAAGGTAGTCCTACAGTGGGAGACAAAGCACAACAGTACAACACCACACAAAACATCAAGCAGACCGTCACAGTCAAGGCGGGGAAGTTTGCTGACGACACCACCCCCATCGGACTCTTCTCTGAGGGGGATGAGTCCGCCTACAGGTGGGAGATCGACCAGCTGCTGTCCTTGTGTGGCCATCTAACCTGGAGCTCAATACTCTGAAGACAGTGGAGATGGTTGTACTGTAGACTTCAGGAAGAGCATCACCCTGAATGACTCTCCAGTTGACTGTGGAGTCCTTCCACTTCCTGGGCACCACCATCTCCCAGGGCCTCATAAAGAAGGTGGATGTACTTCCTGAGGCAGCTGAAGAAGTTCAATCTGCCAAAGACAATGACGGTACACTTCCACACTGCCATCATTGAGTCCATCCTCACCTCCTCCATCATCATCTGTTAAGTTGCTGCCACAGCCAAGGAAAAGTCCAGATTGCAGCGTGTCATCCACTCTGTTGAGGTAATTGCCTGCAACCAGAAGCTATATGCCTCCAGGGCCCTGAAGCGGGCAAGAAAGATTGTGGCCGACCCCTCCCAACCTCACACGAGGACCATCAGGTCCATCAGGACCAAAACCTCTAGGCACAAACCAGTTTCTTCTGCAACTTGTCTCATCAACAAGGCATGTGACCCCCACTGACACTGGCTAGCTTGTACATTTTGTACATTTTTCTCTCTCTCTCTCTCTCTCTCTCTCTCTCTCTCTATATATATATATATATGTATATTTATATATATATATATTTTTTTTTTTATTAATTCTTGCATTACAGTATGTTTACTAGTATTATTATTGTCATGCACTAACATACTTATAGGCAAATTCCTCATTGATGTAAACCACTTGGCTAAAATAAATCAGAGTCTGACTCTTATCACATTCATCATGATTCTTCTGAGGAACTCACAACTCTACATGGAATATTTGGTATGCACTGTATATTAATATGGCTGACGTTGATGTGTAGGCACACATTTTGATATGACATTGAAAGCATGCTGTCAGATGCTTATGGATCTTCATAATAATAATATTTTTTTATTTGTATTGCACTTTACATTTCTCATAGTTCTACAGATTATAAATCTGAAAGTGCTAAGATTAAAATACCTCATACAAAGCTATGCAGTCTTTTCATCTCAAATACCACTGACAGGCTTTTCTATTTTTATTATTATCACATTGGCAAGAATTTTTAGTAACATTTTTGTCTTAAAAGAACAGATAAGCAAAAATACATCTGACAGTTTGCCAGTCATGTTTGATGTGAAGATAAGAGTTTGAATTTGATTATCATTTAATTACTGCAGTGCACACATTCTATAGGGATTGAAAGCACATTAATTGAAAGCAATGTAATGTATTCCTGTGCATCAAAAGATAAACTATCACTGAGCCTGGGAAGCTGTTGATGGTAGTCTGGCAAAATATTGATTGTGGACCTCAGCGAAAGCTTGAGATGAAGCTTAGGAAAAAACACTCATTGCTATTTCAAACACTCTTGCCTTTCACTTCCAATATTACCTATCTAGCTGTCTGTTATGATTGCCTCGCTCTAACTCTTGTACAACAAATTACTTATTATAACTGCCACGCCATTGATGAGTGAGCTGCTTTCATATTATGAATTGTTGCCTGTTACACAGATTTACTTTCTTCAGATTTTAATGTTTTGAACAAAAGTGATATTGAAAAGAAAATTTCTGCACACTTAGGTCTCATGCGAGTTTCAGGTTTAATGCCAAGCTTTCGGTCAGATGACCTTCATCAGGGCAACAGCCATTACAATGAACATATGCCTTTATATTGCCTTCATATAGACAAAGGGCTGTGGCAGTGCAATCAGGTTACACCTGTGAAGTGGCAGAGGCTGAATGGAAATGTAGTTCAGGCCCAAGCCTACAGAATAGTTAGCCTACAAAGCATATAGCATTCAGCATTCCACATACCAAACAACACAGGATGTAAATAAAATACAAAAGCAATAACAAATACAGTATATACATTTTCATATATTTTGTAAGTTTGTTAGGGGGGTAGGGATTGGACAGGTATCAGGCTGACCGTCATAAAGTACAATCCCTATAGCCCTATGAAAGTAACAGTACAAAGTAGCAGTAACAGTACAAAGTATGAAAGAACTACTTGAGACCTAAGTGTGCAGAAATTTTCTTTTCAATATTAAGTTTTGTTGTTCTAGCACCTTAGCATTTGTTAGTCGTGAGTGCGGTGATTTCTACAAACAAACAAACAAAAGTGATCAAATGTGTCCTGGTTTTATACTTCTGTTATTAAGTGAGTAATTCATTATGATGCAAAACACACACACTGTGTGTTCCCTCAAGCAGGGAAACAATATCAAGCAACAGCATTGTTTTAAAGTCTGCTCTGTCAATCAAAACTTTCTTTATCAGTGATTTACTGACTTTTTCCCCTAATAGCTTTCCATTGTTCAGCAAACACAATTTCCATGAAATGAGTCTAAAAATTAAAGAAAATTAGCTGCTCCATACTAATTTGTTCCTTCAATGGAGGATGTGATGTAGGGCCACATGGATCCCCTCCTCTCCTCCTGGCCCAGAACCTTATCAGTAAAAGTCAGGGATGTGAAATCAGGTTTCCCAAATGGAGGAGGGTGTACTGTAGGAATAACAATATACTGTGAGGTGTGTAAACTTGTAATTACCTCTGCCCCAGCGACAACGCAGGGCAAGAGGTAATGTTTTCGGTGGTGTGTACATCCGTCCGTCCATTCATCTGTCCATACGTATGTTTACTGGACCCATTTTCATGGAAGGGTGTAGCATGGGCAAACCGAGAACCCTTTTTTGGACATGGATTAAAATGTGTGGGTCGGGTCCACGAGCCGCCCAAACACGGCTGGCCACTCACCGCCATTAATTTTTGGGACCAGGATTACACAAAAACTACTGGACCGATTTTCATGAAACACAGTGGAGGGGTATTGCATGGGCCAACTTAGAAATAATTACATTTTGGAGAGGATCCGAATCACGGGGTGGGTCCATGAGTCGCCCAAACACGACCGGGCTGGACATTCACCTCCATTCATTTTTTGGACTATGCAAAAACTACCAGACTAAATTGGCCCATGCTACACCCCTCCATGAAACTCAGTGGAGGGATAAAGCACAGGCCAATTTAGAACCCATTCAATTCTGAGCACCACTTCTAGTTTTTAAATGTTTATTTTCAACTCCACCAGAGCATCAACTGGTTAGGTCTCTAAGATGGGGGGGTCTGCAGTAAGAATATTATCTTGGTTATAGTTACTGTATAATCGTTTCTCAGCTAAAGCTGCTACTATAAGCAAGGCAACTGCACAACTAATACACACAGACGTACTGTCATTCAGGGCACTGTCTCATCAGTGAAGCTGAAATATGAAAATAAATTGTCCTAAACTTTTCCAGTCTATCTACAGTTGTGACATTCACCAAAGCTTTGAGCACATTTGGCAGAAGGATAAAAAAGATAATAGGAAAGCAGAGGGATTTATCGGACTGATTGAGGGGTTGCCTATTATTTTATTCCCCCCTATTGTTAATGTCAGTTGTGTTCGTTCTATGTTCAAACATATAGGTCTGAAAGCATAGTGAATCTTTTGGAGAGATTAAGATGTTGAAACTATACAAATTTCTTACATACCGTTTTACTACTAACTTTAGTAGTAAAATTATCATTTTCTTTTTTCTGATGTGTTTTCTCTCTCTCAAGGAGAAGCAACTATTTTGCACCTCTGTCTCCTGAATCATGCAGACAAGCATTTTTGCAGACACAAAACAAACACACAAACAACAACAACAAAGTTCTTGCTCATGTTCTTGATCTGATTGAGACTTGATTTCTTGAAGCCTTTCCAAAAAGAGTTCTTGCTCATGTTCTTGATCTTATTGAGACTTGATTTCTTGAAGCTTTTCCATCACAGCCACACATGTGACCTGCCAGGCAAGCCGCCCTTCATTGATGCATTCCCTCTCTGCTGGATGTTAAACTGACGCAAGATCACAAGCCCCTTACAGTAGTTCTTGTACAGTAGGAGAACAGGCTCCAGTCATAGAGATTCATTCATACAGTTCCCCTGAGGTGTTAGGTCAGTGGTTCTTAACCTTGTTGGAGGTACTGAACCCCACCAGTTCCATATGCGCATTCACCGAACCCTTCTTAATTGGAAAAATAAAATATGATTTTTTCAAATTCAAAACATACTGTAGGTATATATTTTACTGGTGCACAAAATGAACCGTGCATCAACATCACTGTGTTCAAAGAACAAAACCATCAAAACATGATTTTCACACAAAAACAAAAGCATAATAATGAATATTTACTGCAAATCAGTGTGACTTCTGCTGTTGCCTTTCAGAGACCAGTTCAGACCTTGGCAAGTGCCACTCTCATGTCATTTTCGCAACAAAGTCTGTTCCTTTCACAATCACACGACGTACCATCACGACAGTCACAAGTCGACTACTGAGCGCACCAAATTCCCTGCAGCACAGATAGGCCAAGCGATGTAGCGTGATCACCTGCAGCCAATGATGGCCAAGCGGGGCGTGTCATCACGAATCATATGAGTCGGGTGTGTGTCTTGACCTCCGCCGAACCCCTGAGACTGACTCACCGAACCCCTGGGGTTCGATCGAACCCAGGTTAAGAACCACTGTGTTAGGTAAACGTTATCTATTGTGACTTGTCTTCAATTTGTACTCTTATTACAAAGCGAGGGAAGCATGCAGATCAGGGCCGCGCATCGTCCCAGAGTATCCAGGCGTCCCTCCCCATGTCCAGCAGGTCCATCCTCCCACTCGGGCTTCACGCTCATATACGATACGATACCATACCATACCATACCATACCATACCATACCATACCATACCATACCATACCATACCATACCATATGATACCATACCATACCATACCATACCATACGATATAACTTTATTGTCAGCAATGCTGAAATTGGTCTTGCGACACAGCTCACATATGCAATACATAGTACACACATTTGACAAACAAACAAAAATAAGTACTACATCCATACACACACATGCACTGTACATACATACATACAGCCATACACACACACACACACACACACACACACATACATACATACATACCAGTGGAGGCTCGTCCATTGAGGCAGGGGAGGACAGTCCAATATATGAATTTATTTATTCATAATTAATATTATCTCAGTTCTGTTCATTAAGCAGGTTTTCCCATTATTGAAATTCTAACTTGTCCAACAGTGACATATACAACATGCAGCTGGAGGATCCATAGATATCTATGGAAGGGAGGCTAGCCTACCTTAGGGCGGGTTCTTTTATCTTAAATCAATGTAATGCCTTTTTTCTTGCTAATTTGTGATTGGCCAAAACGCTGAAAAATTACCGCAAGGGAGGACAGTACTCCGGCCCTGTCTGAACAGGATTCAGATATTATTATTTTTTTAGTCCAATCGCATTCCAGATTCCAGATTTACCACAGTGAAGGCCGATTGAGTCGGCGTTGATGTCTGTGTTTCTCTTCTCTGTGCCATTGGAGACTTTTTGTGTGTTCGTAGCTCCATAATATAATACATCCGAAAGTATTATGGGACATATTATACATCAAACTATTTGTCTTGATTCTAGCCATCTAAATATCCAAGCTGACATCAATACTTTTTGAGCTAGAGCCGTCTGAACACGACAGTTCCACTGGCTGGCTATAGCCGGTAACGTTAGCTACGAGGTGCACGTCAGGCTACGGCATAGGCAGGCGCGCAGATTGGCTGGAGGCGCAAACTGTCGGCAACTCATCCAAAACATTTCTAGAGACTGGGTCGCAACACCGGATCGGAGAAATCCACAGCCTGGCTCCTGCTTGCGTGAGAATTGGTCGCTTTGCGGTGCTTATTCCTCATCCAGTGATGGATGGGTGGATGGAAAACTTACATCACTCAACTGAATGTTCATATTGTTCTGATAATTGTAGGCTATAGCAACATAAGAGTGGCAGCTTTGACAGCAACCCAAATGAGCTAATCCCATAGCTGTACCATTGCTAGCTAGCCATGAGTGAACTGTTGGATACTGCATTTGCTGTGCAACGTATTCCATTGTCCAGTTGTCAAGTCTATTTGCCAACAAACTGTGAGAGCCAGCACACCTCAGTGTCCCCTAATCAAAAACATTTTTCATATATCACCTAACCTCTCCAGCACCTCACCAATATCAATTATTTTCTCTCTTTAGAGAAGAGTACAATCCATTACAACAACTATTGCTTACAATGTTTTATTGATGTTTTGTAATATTTTATTATGAATAAAATATAATAATTGAATAATGCTGCATATAGTTAAAGAAAGTGTTATTCAGTTTTTCATATGCTAAAATTGACTGTAAATCCATTTTAAAGCTGATATTTCAAATAATAACTGACTGAGGGAAAGTGCCCCCCGGTGCCCATGGGCGGTTCGCCTCTCTTCTCCTGTCCTCCTCAGTTTTTTGAGTCACCAGCCGCCACTGATACATACATACATACATACATACATACATACATACATACATACATACATACATACATACATACATACATACATACATACATACATACATACATACATGAGAAACGTGAAAGACGAGGGCACAGATGACCGTTATTATTTTACTGACTATGGCTCAGAGCTAGATTTAATTTTAAGGTTGACTGATGAACAAATTACTTTTTCAGTCTAACCTTGCTGGAGCCTGAGGACATGTAGACTATATGCTAAATTTCAAAAGTCTTCTGTTAATACTCCACAGGGAGGTGGTTCCTGACTAGATGTAGGACAGGTAGACAGTGCAGTAGGGAAAGTCTAGGGAGAGTGAGGGTGTACGTGACACGGGGGGGGGAGGAAAGGGTAAAGGTAAGAAAAAAAAAACCATTCATATTTGCCAATATCTTAGTCTGATACATACTGTCTGACAACCCAATTTTGAGAATTTTGTTTTGTTTAAGATTTCATGTTTTACTGATTTCAGATGCACATTCATTGGTTTTGAGTTTTTACAGAGAATTGACTTTCCTGGACTACCGGATAAATGCCAAACCGGTTGGAACCGCAAGTATTTTAATAATTTGAAATGACTGCCACTTAAAGTTGTGTTAGATGATGCTAACTTCAAACTCAATTCACTGTATTGTCATGTAAACTTAATATGCTCAGATCTGTTTTGCAAACTAGTTTTCGGAGGTGTGACTCCAACGGGATTGATATCATCCAGCCCTTAGAGGCAAAACCGCCAAATTACAATATCAAGCGCACAGCCTTTGGACTGGACATATTCTTGGAAAAAAAGAAAAAAAGAAAAGACATCACTCCAATTTATCAAAACTGCGTTCTATGATTTATTTTGTTATGTTTATGTGCCTCCGGCGCATAATTTCTAAGACCTGGTGTTACCCACAAGAGTGGTGAGAAATTGAAATGTCTTTTATTTTGTCTGTCTTTCATTTTGTCTGTCTTTTATTTTGTCTGTCTTTTATTGTATGTAAACTGCCCATGCAGCTCTGTCTGTGCGTCTGATGGCCCACAGAGACAGCTGCATGGTAAAACAAATGTTTTGGGCTGACACCTTGGTTCGTGGGGACGCTGGTCAAACGCCTCACCCCCACGTTGCCCAACTGACTGTGGGTAAGAGATAGATATGATCTAGGCTAAATTTAAGAATAGTAACCAAGCGGTTGTCAGACCCAAGGAACCATCACGTCCTAAGCGTGCTCATAACTCTCTGTCCTCAAACGCAGAAATGTGGTTATTTGAAATTGAGCTCAACTTATAACACCCCTAGTGTTCTTTTTAGAACGGTTTGGATAATTATATTTGTTCAGGCTTTGAGAACCGCGTATGCAGCTATTCATTTAATGTTATTTTGGTTTGAATAATGCATTTTTTCCATTTGTTCACCCTGATTTAAGGGAATTTTTGCTTTTACCTTAGAGCGTTGTTTTACATAATGTGTTGGCGCTCCCCTTTTTAAATGATTATTTTGAATAACAATTTCTTGTTAGAAACAAGGACTCATGGTTTGATGAGACGGATGTATTGTTTTATTTTAGGAAATGGCCATAGAATTTCTAAGAACTAAATCTAATTGGTGCGTGAGCAGGTTAATTACCTTGGTCATGTAATAATGATAAACTAGGGCTGCGAGCAGCAGTGAGCGGGCCCTCGCACCCCATGCGGGTCGGGGTGTGGCGCCGTTAAAGGGTGTGCTATTTCGGTGTCCAGTACTGAGAGAAACTTCCTGTCACCAGTAGGTGGCGCTCTAAGCGTGATTCAATACCAACACATAGATGTGTTCAGGACAGTACCTTGATGAAGCGTGAGAAATGTTGTGTAAATCGGACAATGTATGTAGGACTTATGATGACTTCCTGCTTGACCTGTAGGCGGCGCTATAAGCATGACTCAATACTGACCTACAGATGAGTTCAGGACGCGACCTTCATCAAGCGTGTGCAATGTGGTGTAAATCGGATAATGTTTGTAGGAGTTATGAGGACTTCCTGTTTCACCAGTAGGTGGCGCTGTAGGTATGACGCAATACTGACTTACAGATGTGTTCAAGATGCGACCTTCATCAAGCATGAGCAATTTGGAGTAAATCGGATGACGTATGTAGGAGTTATGAGTACTTCCTGTTTCACCAGTAGGTGGCGCTGTAAGTGTGACTCAATACCGACGCATAGATGTGTTCAGAAGGTGACCTTCATGAAGCGTCAGCAATTTGGTGCAAATCGGATGATGTATGCAGGAGTTATGAGGACTTCCTGTTTCACCAATAGGTGGCGCTATAAGTATGACGCAATACTGACACATAGATGTGTTCAGGACAGAACCGTCATGAAGCGTGAGACATATCGGACAAATCGGATAATGTTTGGAGGAGTTATGAGGACGTACTGTTTCACCAATAGGTGGCGCTATAAGTATGACGCAATACTGACACATAGATGTGTTCAGGACAGAACTGTCATGAAGCGTGAGACATATCGGACAAATCAGATAATGTATGTAGGAGTTATGAGGACGTACTGTTTCACCAATAGGTGGCGCTATAAGTATGACGAAATACTGACACATAGATGTGTTCAGGACAGAACTGTCATGAAGCGTGAGACATATCGGACAAATCGGATAATGTATGTAGGAGTTATGAGGACGTACTGTTTCACCAATAGGTGGCGCTATAAGTATGACGCAATACTGACACATAGATGTGTTCAGGACAGAACTGTCATGAAGCGTGAGACATATCGGACAAATCGGATAATGTATGGAGGAGTTATGAGGACGTACTGTTTCACCAATAGGTGGCGCTATAAGTATGACGCATGCTGACACATAGATGTGTTCAGGACAGAACTGACATGAAGCGTGAGACATATCGGACAAATCGGATAATGTTTGGAGGAGTTATGAGGACGTACTGTTTCACCAATAGGTGGCGCTATAAGTATGACGCATGCTGACACATAGATGTGTTCAGGACAGAACTGACATGAAGCGTGAGACATATCGGACAAATCGGATAATGTTTGGAGGAGTTATGAGGACGTACTGTTTCACCAATAGGTGGCGCTATAAGTATGACGCAATACTGACACATGGATGTGTTCAGGACAGAACCATCATGAAGCGTGAGATATATCGGACAAATCGGATAATGTATGGACGAGTTATGAAGACTTCGTGTTTTATGGCGAAATGTCAAACGTTGGCGGGGCGCCACGGGAAGGGTGTATGGTGAAAACTCAATTTTTTTGATAACTTTTGATCACAAAGGTCTTAAGATGAAGCTGACAGAATATGAAGTTGATCGGATGAAATCTGTAGGAGGAGTTCGTTGAAGTACGAGACATGGAAATGGTAAAAACAAGGACAAAATGTCGCATTAAAGCAAAATGCCTGACTTCCTGTCGGATGTTGGGTATAGGTCCAAGAGACATTTTAGTGTGTCTCGATGAACTACATATGCCCACCGAATTTCGTTCGCCTACATCAAACTGAAAGGTGGGGCTCACCATTTTAAATTTTCCAGGGGGCGCTCTTGAGCCGTTTTGCCACGCCCATTTCCGTCACCCATGAATTATCAATTTTTTTACCAGGACTGACGTATCTTCAAAGTTTCATCCGTTTTCATCGATGTTTAGGCCGCCAAAAAGGCATTTGTTTTGGAAGAAGGAGAAGGAGAAGGGAGAATAATAACTAGTGCTGCGAGCAGCAGTGAGCGGGCCCTCGCACCCCACGCGGGTCGGGGTGTGGCGCCGTTAAAGGGTGTGCTATTTCGGTGTCCAGTACTGACAGAAACTTCCTGTCACCAGTAGGTGGCGCTCTAAGCGTGACTCAATACCGACGCATAGATGTGTTCAGGACAGTACCTTGATGAAGTGTGAGAAATGTTGTGTAAATCGGACAAAGTATGTAGGAGTTATGAGGACTTCCTGTAAGCAGTAGGTGGCGCTGTAAGTATGACGCAATACTGACCTACAGATGTGTTCAAGATGCGACCTTCATCAAGCATGAGCAATTTGGAGTAAATCGGATAATGTATGTAGGAGTTATGAGTACTTCCTGTTTCACCAGTAGGTGGCGCTGTAAGTGTTACTCAATACCGACGCATAGATGTGTTCAGAAGGTGACCTTCATGAAGCGTCAGCAATTTGGTGCAAATCGGATGATGTATGCAGGAGTTATGAGGACTTCCTGTTTCACCAATAGGTGGCGCTATAAGTATGACGCAATACTGACACATAGATGTGTTCAGGACAGAACCGTCATGAAGCGTGAGATAAATCGGACAAATCGGATAATGTATGGAGGAGTTATGAGGACTTCCTGTTTCACCAATAGGTGGCGCTATAAGTATGATGCAATACTGACACATAGATGTGTTCAGGACAGAACCGTCATGAAGCGTGAGATATATCGGACAAATCCGATAATGTATGGAGGAGTTATGGGGACTTCCTGTTTCACCAATAGGTGGCGCTATACGTATGACGCAATACTGACACATAGATGTGTTCAGGACAGAACCGTCATGAAGCGTGAGCTATATCGGACAAATTGGATAATGTATGGAGGAGTTATGAGGACTTCCTGTTTCACCAATAGGTGGCGCTATAAGTATGACGCAATACTGACACATAGATGTGTTCAGGACAGAACCGTCATGAAGCGTGAGATATATCGGACAAATCGGATAATGTATGGAGAAGTTATGAGGACATCGTGTTTTATGGCGAAATGTCAAACTTTGGCGGGGCGCCACGGCAAGGGTGTTTGGTGAAAACTCAATTTTCTTGATAACTTTTGATCACAAAGGGCTTAAGATGAAGCTGACCGAGTATGAAGTTGATCGGATGAAATCTGTAGGAGGAGTTCGTTGAAATACGAGGCATGGAAATGGTCAAAACAAGGACAAAATGGCACATTAAAAGCAAAATGGCGGCCTTCCTGTTGCATGTTGGGTACAGCTCTAAGAGACATTTTAGTGTGGCTCGATGAAATACATATGCCCTCCGAATTTCGTTCGCCTACATCAAACTGAAAGGTGGGGCTCGCCATTTGAAACTTTCCAGGGGGCGCTCTTGAGCCGTTTTGCCACGCCCATTTCCGTCACCCATGAATTATCAAATTTTTCACCGGGACTGACGTATCTGCAAAGTTTCATCCGTTTTCATCGATGTTTAGGCCGCCAAAAAGGCATTTGTTTTGGAAGAAGAAGGAGAAGAAGGAGAAGAATCCTTCGAAATACAATAGGGCCTCGCACCGCCAGTGTGCTCGGGCCCTAATAATCCTTCGAAATACAATAGGGCCTCGCACCGCCAGTGCTCAGGCCCTAATAAACAAAAATGCACTGCTTGGGACTGTAGGCTACTGCAGAGCCTATCCCTGATTTTGCAGACATAACCCTCATTAGACAAAAGCTAGCTCCACTTGACAAGATTACATGGACTGACGAGCACGACTGGCTCTAACAATGACTAATACACCCTGTTTAAGTATTTCTGACTAAAAAGACTTGACTCTGTTAAAAGGACTTGGGTCCTACTTGAAACCAGTGGCAGCTACCACTGGTGCTGTTTTAGACCTAGTAGCACTGCGCACGCTATTTTGTCCATGTCCTGCATGTTGTGTCTATTCATCTTTTACATCGCACCTACACACAGCGTGGCTGCTGCTTTAATAAGAATGAACTGTTGACCGTACATTTCAAAGATGCACTGTTCTTAACTCTGCTTCCTCCTCCAGAAGGCAGAGAGACATGACTCAACATATTGAACGAGATCAATTAAGCCACGCTCAAACCTCTCAGATATTCTCCTCTCACTCTGATTTTGAATGAATGCTCATTTCATAGTTAGCATAACCTATACTGCATATTCCATGCTTTCATTATGTTTTCATATTAGCACACTGACCAGATCATGTTTCAAAAAAGAGGGGGAGTAAAGGATGTTATCAAGTTAACTGGTCGTTGCTAATGAAACAGACTAGTAGTAGTAGTGAAGAAGGTAATGAAGAAGTTGAATTGAAGGTAGATGAGGAAGTTGTATTGAAGGTGAGAACGTAGTTGAAGGAAATTAGAAAGTAGTTGAAAGAACAAGATGCAGAGCTGAAGAAGAAACTTAATGTGTAATATTTTAAGATGGTGGCAAAGGCCAAGCTCCTATTGAAACCTCTGATCCTGTGTCCATAGGTAGTATGGCTGCTAACTCCGCTGCTAAAAGCTGCGGTGCTCTCCTGTTTTGTCTATGCTGTCTCTCATCTGTGGATTCACAGGTCTCTGCCGACCTGAGAGAGCCGACCTGCATCATTTCCAACCAGGCCAATGGGTTGTGAGCAGAGACCTGAAACCAGAGTGCCCGTTGGCTGGGCCCGTACCAGTTCCTGCTGCTAACCCAGACGTAGCAGAGAGGACTTTGTGGGTACACGCCAGCCACTGCAGGCTGGTTCCAAACCAGGACGAGGCACCCGGCCCGAGGATTCAACGACCAAGATGCAATATCCTGTGTCACCAACAGGGCGAAAGCTCACTCTCTGGTCTCCTCAGATGAGAAATCAGACAAAGAATAACGCACTACTTTTCCTCATTGCTGTCAGGATGACAACTCTGACCACCACTCCAGCAAAACACAATCATGGGCCACCACACTGTGGCTTCCTCTGAGGAGGAGCTATTGAAAGAAGTGACCTTGCCTGTCACCTCCTTCCCAGGATCGTTATGGCAACATGGACAAGCGTTTGTCCTATTTGAATGTTGCACTCCACTTGACTGTTGGGTCTATACGGTAGACGAAGATGAATGGAAAATACTACATTCTGCATATATAAGATTTGAAAGCAACAGAGATTTCCAGTTTATACTGTTGAAACTGTGACTGGAGTTTGGTTTAGAGTGGGTATAGAAGTATTGAAAATTCATAATTATAAAGTTGATCTTTGTAGAGCTGTTCCAGACTTTTCTCAGGGGACTGTGTTTAACTGTGTTTAACTGCTCTGCACCTAACTACATCAACCAAGTATTAAAATGAAGCCTAACAGAATTGCATCCACAGGGCTGAACTTGAAAAGCGAGTTAAACAATTTGAAGTGACCTCTTCAATATATCACAGCATGTATTAATATTTTCAGATACAACACATAGATAAGGACAAATTAATGTTTTAAGCATATTTATGAGATGTGAAATTAAGGTTCAGAGAGCCATTCCAAATGGCATATTTTTGAGCTATAGGGAAATAACGTATTCAACTTTAAAGTGCAACAGTGTCATATGAATGTTATCTTGCTCATGTAATGTCCAGGATTAAGAAGATTGATCACACTCAAATGCAGGGAATTCATCAGCAATCAAACTAGACACCATAGAGCTGTCTCGAATTTTCAATTTAGTTTCAGTATATTATTTCTCTCATGAACGCATGACACATGATCGCATAATACCAAGTAATTTCAGCCTTAGCTAAAGAAGTGGATTACATGAAAAAGATGGTGCTACAAAATAGACTTCACTTAGAGATAATACTGGCTATATCTGCTGTTCGTTTAGTTCAGATCCAAATGCTACATTGAATTCTATGAAGCAAACGATAAAGGTATTCAGATCTTAGATAATGTTCCTAAATGGAATGCTTTTGCAAGTCCTGGATATTCTCAAATATGTGTGTTTTCATTTGTATGTATGTTTTTCATCGTTATTATTTTTTTTAAATATTCTTAAGTGTATGTTTAAATGCTGTTCCAGATATGCCTATGCTGCCTAAATAATGATAGAAAAAGTTAAATTTACTATTAATTCAATTCAAGATCTTGATGATGTCTGTGCTATTGACATTGACTATTTGGAATATTTTGATACATAATCTGTCTAATTTGAATTTAAGGGTTTTCCTCTAAAACGAAGAAAGAGGTTTTTTCCCACTCAGTCATGAATATATGATGTCTTAGATTAATAATCATGTTATCTTTTTACCTTGCTTATGCCAAATTAAGGTGAGGAGTTTTGGTACGTGATTGCATATGGGAAGAAAATGATCTTAGTGTGTTAAATAACTTTGAGTTTGTTAATCTGTATTATGCTCCACCTAGTGGAGAAATAGATTGCTTCCTTTCCATATGTGTAGAATAGGGTTTTTGCCAAAGATGTTGGATTATTTTTATGATAGGCCTATTTTATAATTTGATTCCACATTGTTGATTCTTTCATTTCTATTATAGTTGTGGATATTTAATCCACAAAGTGGGGAATTGTGAATGAATTTCAAGTCTCAACAAAGTGTTTTGTTTTCCTAATTGACTGTTGTTCTAAACTTTGTAGTTCGTTCTCATTGATCAGTCTGTTAGAACTACAAATCCCTCCCTGTGTGACATCACTTCCCTGTCTTCCCCCTGAAACTGTCACTTCCTCTTTCACTGTATAACCTAAGACCCCGTCCTCCCGTGAACTCACTCTTGCCGGGATTCACTTCCTGTGCTAGGGTCCGACTCTGCAGAATCGTAACATAGAATAAACTAGTGCTGCGAGCAGCAGTGAGCGGGCCCTCGCACCCCACGCGTGTCGGGGTGCTGCGCCGTTAAAGGCTGTGCTATTTCGGTGTGCAGTACTGAGAGAAACTTCCTGTCACCAGTAGGTGGCGCTCTAGGCGTGACTCAATACCGAAGGGTGAGAAATGTTGAGTAAATTGGATAACGTATGTAGGAGTTATGAGGACTTCCTGTTTCACCAGCAGGTGGCGCTGTAAGTGTGACTCAATACCGACACATAGATGGGTTCAGAAGGCCACCTTCATGAAGCGTCAGCAATTTGGTGCAAATCGGATGATGTATGCAGGAGTTATGAGGACTTCCTGTTTCACCAATAGGTGGCGCTATACGTATGACGCAATACTGACACATAGATGTGTTCAGGACAGAACCGTCATGAAGCGTGAGCTATATCGGACAAATTGGATAATGTATGGAGGAGTTATGAGGACTTCCTGTTACACCAATAGGTGGCGCTATAAGTATGACGCAATACTGACACATAGATGTGTTCAGGACAGAACCCTCATGAAGCGTGAGATATATCGGACGAATTGGATAATGTATGTAGGAGTTATGAGGACTTCCTGTTTTACCAATAGGTGGCGCTATAAGTATGATGCAATACTGACACATAGATGTGTTCAGGACAGGACCGTCATGAAGCGTGAGATATATCGGACGAATCGGATAATGTATGGAGGAGTTATGAGGACTTCCTGTTTCACCAATAGGTGGCGCTATAAGTATGATGCAATACTGACACATAGATGTTTTCAGGACAGGACCGTCATGAAGCGTGAGATATATCGGACAAATTGGATAATGTATGGAGGAGTTATGAGGACTTCCTGTTTCACCAATAGGTGGCGCTATAAGTATGACGCAATACTGACACAAAGATGTGTTCAGGACAGAACCGTCATGAAGCGTGAGATATATCGGACAAATTGGATAATGTATGGAGGAGTTATGAGGACTTCCTGTTTCACCAATAGGTGGCGCTATAAGTATGACGCAATACTGACACATAGATTTGTTCAGGACAGGACCGTCATGAAGCGTGAGATATATCGGACAAATTGGATAATGTATGGAGGAGTTATGAGGACTTCGTGTTTTATGGCGAAATGTCAAACTTTAGCGGGGCGCCACGGCAAGGGTGTGTGGTGAAAACTAAATTTTTTTGATAACTTTTGATCACAAAGGTCTTAAGATGAAGCCGACCCGATATGAAGTTGATCGGATGAAATCTCTAGGAGGAGTTCGTCGAAGTACGAGGCATGGAAATGGTCAAAACAAGGACAAAATGGCACATTAAAAGCAAAATGGCGGACTTCCTGTTGCATGTTGGGTATAGCTCCAAGAGACATTTTAGTGTGGCTCGATGAAATACATATGCCCACCGAATTTCGTTCGCCTACATCAAACTGAAAGGTGGGGCTCGCCATTTTAAACTTTCCAGGGGGCGCTCTTGAGCCGTTTTGCCACGCCCATTTCCGTCACCCATGAAATATCCGATTTACACCGGGACTGATGTATCTGCAAAGTTTCATCCGTTTTCATCGATGTTTAGGCCGCCAAAAAGGCATTTGTTTGGGGAGAAGAAGAAGGAGAAGGAGAATAATAATCCTTCGAGTTTCAATAGGGCCTCGCACCGCCAGTGCTCGGGCCCTAACTATTGCCTTTGTTTAAAACCAGCTTGAGCGACCACTCAGCGTGTTCTTTGACAATCTAACTAAACCAAGGATAAAAATCCTTCACAAGCCAGGGACTCTATATCTCCTTGCATATCATCACATGCGGGCTCGCAAAAGGCTCCATTTCCTGTTAAAACACAACACGTTCTCTACAGCCGCCTGCTGGAACACACAACAAGGACAACACTTCCATGTTCCACCATCATCCACGAGTCAGCGGATGACTCATCATGAGAGTGACCACCTCCGCTATGCGTTTATGAAATGGGACACTTCCGTTTGTTCACTTGCATCCTTTGGCATTTCTGCTTTATTATTATTATATAGGACAGTGTAGACTGACAGGAAAGGTGAGAGAGAGAGAGAGAGAGGGGAGGACGTGCAGCACAGAGCCTGGGCTGGATTTGAACCCGCACCGCTGCGAGAAAGACTAGCCTTCATGTGGTACGCGCCTTAAACGATGAGCCGCCTGTTTACTTGCACCCTTGAACTAGAACATCGGGGGGGGGGCATTCCAGAAAGAGGGTTTAGTGAAAAGTCTGAGTTTGCTAACACTGAGATTCAAGATTCACATTCTTCCCCTGCGGTCAGAGGGAGCAAAACAAAGGCCACCCGCACCCTAAAGAGGAAGACAAATAGCAGAGGACCAATCACATGCTCTGATTTATACTGTAAGTATATACAGTATTAGCATTAGGACATGGACTCTACCTCTCCAGATCAACACAGCCCTGAATAGCGCTGTGCCAGCATCACTGCAGCTTTTAAATGAGTAAGGTTATTGATCCCTTGTTGTGTATTATATTATCATGCAATAAGGCAATGTAATAATATTGTAATTCTATCCTATTGTATTCCGTTCTATTCAATTAGGTAGATAATAAGAAAACCAGCATTTTCCTCAAAAACAGACATACCTTAGGTAAGGACATATTTGCCTGTCTGAAAGCACACAGCAAGAACCTCTGTCTCTGTTATTACTAAAAGTGTGTTCATGTCAACCCTACCACAAAAACATCTATCTATCTATCTATCTATCTATCTATCTATCTATCTATCTATCTATCTATCTATCTATCTATCTATCTATCTATCTATCTACTGTATCTATCTATCTATCTATCTATCTATCTATCTATCTATCTATCTATCTATCTATCTATCTATCTATCTATCTATCTAATCAGATGCTGACCACACATGTAACAGATCCATTTAGTTTCTAATCAGTTGCTGACCACACATGTAACAGATCCATCTAGTTTGTCTGTTTATGTTTGTCACTGATCCTGTGTGACCCTGTATTAGTCCATCTGTCCTGGCAGTCCCAGGAGTCCATCCTTCTCCTGCTCATCTCTAAATGTCCAGTCTGAGCTGCACATCATTGCATACATCATCACATGACAGTTCAAATAATGTTGCAGCATCCTTTATCCACTGCTTTTCTCGCTCCCACAATGCACTGCTAGGGGTATGTGCAGTGTTTCTTCTCTCATTAACTAGTGGGCCTCAACCAGGAACAAGGAGAACCCATCTAAATAAACCATTTGTATATGCCATCATATATGACATTAGCCGAATCCAGTCGGAAGAACAGCAAAAACATATTTTCCACTGAGAAACTCCGCTAGTGCATACTCTTATTTTTGTTTAATAGTTATTATTGGGTCTTTAACTGCACTTATGGCTCTTTATTCTAACGTTAACATTACCGCTTGTTGCTTCCGGAGACTCCATTAGCCTGCTGTTTTGAATCGTGGAGAGCAGAATGTGAGCTGACGTGATCAGGATGGCGCCGCCAGGCTAACAGTAATCCCCCTCTCCCCTCACTCTGCCCGGCTACGGAGCTGAGCCCCTCCCTCTCTGCTGGCTCAAGGACAAGGGGCTTGGTTTCCCCCTCGGCTTCACTGCGTCCGTCAACGTCAACTGTCAGCGTCCATCAAAAATCAAGAAATCAACCCCAGCCGTTCTCTAACGTCGGACGCAGGCGCCAAATGCAACGCAACAGCTGCAGGGGAGCCGCTGTCATTAATTACAATGGATTCATTTCCTTAGCGTCTGATAGTTGATGGTTGACGCTGATGGACGCAGTTTGAGCCTGGCTGGCTCCTCCCCTGGGCCACAACAGGACACTCCCTTAATGCCTCAATCATTATCTCAACTCACGCTTCTTCTTCTCCCAAAGAGCAAATACATCCCTTGTCCGTGGTTCATCATACTTGCGATGCTGCCCTTTCATCCTGTAGGTAGGCTACAGTAGCCTACAGTATGAATGTGGGTCCAGTGACCTTTATGTCTGCTTCTCAATTGCGGGACTTAAAAGCATGCTGTACTCTACTGTACTCTGCTTGCTATTCTGGGCACAGTAAATATGACATCAATCAATCAATCAAAGCTTTATTTGTATAGCGCATTTCATACCCAGAGGCAACACAATGCGCTTTACAGAGAACAAGGGAGGTGGGTATATGACCCACCCCTACATATTCCAGAGGGAAGCAAAAAAACAGTAATCACCCGGGGGCCAGATAAGTGAGCTGTAAAAATTCTTCCCTGACCCCTCTCAACAAGGCGATCGAGCAACATACTGTTAGTCTCAGTCTCAGTACACAACCAAGCTTTCCCATGTGGAGCCTTTACAAGTTACTGCAACAGTAGGGGCCAGTCTTGTGCAGTAGCAGTGATGTGTGGAAACAGCCAAGCATCATTAAGAAGCAGGCGTAGGCGAACGCCTCTGGATGTAATTCCTCGTCAGTAGGATGCGGCCTCCCATGTGCTGTACCCCAGTGTGTGGCAATGAATGCATTAATTATCTGATTAAAAAATACATTTTCCCCCCGCAATCTTCCCCAGCTGATATGACAATATAATAGAGGCTATTTCATGAAGGCCAGTCCAATCGAAGACAAAACATGTAATCCTGTGAGGTTGTGAGGACAATGAATGTAAATGAGACAGTTTAATTTGGTCGTACAGATGAAAGGAAATGGGGGCTTTGACAAAAATAACGAGGCTGCCAAAGCTTCATGGCTCATGTAATCTAGTGGAACATAGCCTGAACATTTTTGACTATTTTCAGAGCGCTATTATGTGTTGGTCTGCCTGTGAAACACATAAAATATATACTTGTCAAGGATTCCTTAAACTATTTAGACGTTCGCCCGTGAACTCAATTATTCCCCGTTTTCTTTGGTTGAAAGACATTATTGATAGATTATGGAGTTTGTAGAGTGAATGCCTCATCTCAGAACAGTAGCTGAAGGTAATCAGCGAGTTGAAGTTGAAGTTCAATTTATTAACCATTTATATACTACATTGGATTTTTTTGTCATACAAGCAAAAGTGAGAAAAGTGAAAAGTAGTACAATAAAACAAAATAAATAGAAAAAAATATTACATTATGAATATGTATGCAAAAATCACAAAAATAGTAGACTTATAATATATTTGTGATCATTTAAAAGCTGTACTGGAGTAATAGTTATATCTCTTGAACGGCTACTAATCGCTCTTATGGG